>NC_052615.1:6632835-7232835 GCF_016545825.1 Eucalyptus grandis
TATATATACATGATAAATTTTCATTTTTATGATTATTTGAATTTAATAAAAACATAGAATGAATTTACACTAAAAATAATAATCCACCATTTTGTTAATATCATACATTATTTCAATTTGATAAATTTAACTACGTTTCATTCCAATAATCAATAAAACTTAGAGAAAAACAAGCAATCATATTTCACTATTAAATTTAACATTTAACAAAAAGTCAAAAATAAAAAAGTTCACCTTTAAATATATTAAGAAGTCATTCATTTACATTATCCAGTTTCTTTAAAAAAACAATAGACTCTATCTTCGGCTCATCAAGTGAAAAACTTGTAATTTCAAGTACACCAACATCTTCGAACTTGTCAAATGCATCTCCGCCAATATCTCATATCTCTGCCAATATCTCATATCTTGGTTTCCCCTTTTGCATATTGTAGGCTTTTTCTTGATAGAAGATGAAGGTTGTTGTAAATGAAAAGGAAATCTTTTGTACATTTTGAGGTTATGTTATTTCTTCTTACCGAGTGCACAAAAGAGAAAGTACTTCAATTCCTCTAAGTACATGATGAAGAAAAAGATCATGTGAGAAGTTTTAAGGCTATTCTTTAAAGCATGCCATGATTAATTCACCAAACTTTTTAAATAGAATCAAATTCTCTAAAATCCCCATTTTTGCTCACAAAATCTAAACACTCCAAATTTACCTTGTTGCAATTATTCTAGTTAGGAAAGTATTTCATAAGGCATTTTAATCTTTTTAGTTGATCTCTTTATCTTTATATGGAGAAAATCAAGTAGGATCTTCATTGAGCCATTGATTAATATAATACCTTATTTGATAAAATAAAATGAAAAATAGAAAATCATAATAAGTAAGAGGAATATTATATAATCATGTTAAAGAAAGAATAATTAATAAAGTAATAATCTCATACAATTTTAAAACTTACCCAAGATTCAAAGCATGTACCAAACAATGAAATGTAGTGTTGCTCCTTGTCCAACAATCCACAAGAATTATATAAATCACCTCATAAAATGTAGACTCCTCATTTATGAAGCACCGATACTCTTCGAGAGCTTTCTTCTCGTGTCAAACACTCCGACACTCTTTAATACTCTTTGACACTCAATCAATATGTATTAAAAAAATCTAATACTTAGTCGACATTCTCATCACTCTCTGAGACTCGAGTTTAGAATTCTAACATTCGAGTTCAAAATTCCGACACGTAATTCCAATACACACAAGTCAATTTTAAAAAATTTCAATAAGTGAGAGGTTAAAATTTAAATATGTAAAAAAATAACAAATAATAGAAATAATAAAAGGGAAAAAAAAGAAAAATCTAGTTTTCTCTTCTACTTTGACCCACTTCCCGTGACACAAAATTCACCCCTCAAGTTTGTTTGTTTGTTTTTTTTTTTTTTGACACGTTCTTGCATGTGAGTCCAAAATGCGGATTGTTTTTTTTTTCCATATTTTATGGATTATTGGAATGGAGTTGAATTTGTCAATTTAAACAATAAATGATATTAATAAATAATGATTAGTGTTTTTAGTATAAATTCATTGTAGGCTTTATTTATTTATCTATTTGTGAATGTAAATCAAATTAATTTGATTAAAATAATCATAAAAATGATAATTTATCATGTATATATAAAAATATACATTTAATACATAACGTACTCCAACGTGTTAGAATTCAATATCTTTTTAGAAACGACATGTCGACGTCTTGTATTGTGTCATGTCATGAATCAGTGTTGGTGCCAGTGAGACTTAACTCCTCATCTAACATTTTCACTACACGTGCATTTATAACTTTATTCACTTTTTCAATCATTGAATCCCAAGTATCATAAAACTAAATGAAGACAAGGGTTGTCGGTGTCATAAATTCTAAGCATGTCATAAATAGGAACCATGAAGGAAAGTGTACAATCAATTGAATCCCACAAAAAATCATCCAATACATTCTCTTTGACAAACTTAACCCTCCCTTGATCATCATCTTGATAGATATTTCATTTGTTACAAATCACCATATTTTGAAGATCACTTTTTATCAACTTGAACCTCCCAAGTATCATAATCATTGAAGCAAAACGTGTATCCACTATAGAAAGCGACTTCAAGCTTCCAAACTTATTGTATAGTGCTAATATCATGGAATGATTCATGATAAAATATTTGATTTGTATAACTTCCTTAATAATATTTGAAATCCAACTATATTCTTTATAAACTATTTTATTGATCTCCATATTCTTTGCGACATAAATTTGCTTTAAAGCTAGATTGATAGTGTACACTGCACAAGATATCCAAATTATAGATGTAAATTCATGTTCAATGAGTTATCCCACGCTCTTATGATTTGAAGTATTATCTGTAATTACTAGGACCACGTTCTCATGTTCAATTTCATTAAGAACTTCTTTCAATAAGTTAAAAATGAAATGCACATTCTTTGTTTCTCCCAAACAATCAATTGATTTTATATACATAGGTTTTCCATTCGACATCACTATAAAATTATTAAATAATCTCTTTTGTGAGTCACTTCATTCATTACTCACAATACTTATACACTTATTCTTGCACATGCTTCTAATAAGTGCACAATCTATTAATATTTACCTTCTATTTTTACAACAAAGCGGTTCTTAACAAATTATATTTCGGTGGTGCATACCCAGTAATTATATGATTAGCGACATTAGTGAAAGTGGATTGAAAGTAATGGTTCCTTGCTAGGTTAAACAACAAGTACATTGAATAATATCTTAGCAATCTCGTAATCTAAACGTTCCCAATGAGTTATGTTGAATGCATTCTCAATGGATCCTCCACTCCCCCTTCCATTATTTCTTTTTTTTGGAGTCAAATGATTAATCCATCCCACCATTAGCGCTACTAAATAAAAAATAAAAAGGGGTAAATGTACATATGTAGGCGCAAGATTTATTAATCTAATATTGACATTTTTATTTAATATTTCTATCTCCCAAAGATCCTTTTTTTTTTTTCAACTTTTACGCATTTTCCAATTCATTTTCCACTTATCATCAATAAATGAGCCCTAACTCTCTTGTATAAACTCCCAACATCTTTTTGACAAAAATTACATTTCCAAGCCAAATTTCCTCCTACTTCGCTCCTGGTAGCTTACTTAACAATATACCTCCAAAATGATTTATTTTATTCTTCATTACTAAATGTAAGTGGTTGTGTACTTGAAGTGCTACTAGCCATGCTTTAAGGTGAAGCCATTTTACAAAAATTACAATTACAAGAACTATACATTTAATATATACGATAAGTAAATGTGATGGCGAAAAGGAAAATAAACAAGCATAATAAACATCATCATTTGCAAGACAAGATCATTCATCATGTTCTTCTTTTCAATATCTCCATAAGAAGCACTAATGACAATGGAAGGTAAATATACTTTTGTCATTTAGTATAAATGCCAAACTAGTCATCATTGTTCCACATAATTGAAGTTTTAAGTAATAGTTTTTCAAATAATTATAACTTATGGCCAAATTTTCACATACTTATAACTTATGGGGAATCTGAGACTAAGAATAGCATAAAGAAATCTACAATATGTCTTAAACCATCCCTCCCTCAATGAGATATGTTTCATTTTTTTCTCTAAATAGATATTTATAATTTGTGGAAATTCTTGTTCTCCCATTGAACAATTTTTTTTTTTATCTCCACTCATTAGGATTCCTGGGACATCCTAGATTTTTTGACTCTATAATTATAAATGGACCAATATGGGTTTAGAATGTTGAAAGTGGGCCAAATGTCGAGCCCAGTGGGCCATAAGGAAGATGTGAGCTTAAAGATTTAATGGGTTGTATGAAAATACTAGTGTGGGCTTGATGGGCCAAATGATGGGCTATAAGTTGGGCTTGGCATGGGATGGGCAGAGATTTGAGCTTAGTAAATATGTGGTTTAGGCTTGGTGGACCGTGGAATGAACCTAGCAAAATCAATAGTGCATATGTGAGGTCCGAATCGAGCGAAAATAACTCTACTTTTATGAATAAGATTTTAGATTAATTGTACATGAATTTGACTTACGATCTTAGTAAAATTTATGCATACTACGATCCTTTGAACATTAACCTTAGTATTTTATTGATATTCTTTCTTTATTTTCGATCGTAGGCTACTATTGAGACATTAACATGTCAATGAGGCTCGTATGGACTAATGAACCCTTGTAAATTTGAGGGGGCCGAAATTTGTGCAGTTAGGCACAAAATCAAGTGAAAAACATTAGAAAAAAATGATTTAATCATGACAAAGATTAGAACTTAACCCCAACATTTCCTATGGACGCCAAGTATAGTGCATGAAGGAAATTTCATGCAAGAAGTAGTGTACCCCATTTCCTCAAGGCCGCCTTCATTGCTGAAAATCTTTATAGGGATCACCATACCATCATTGTTTTTCGATGGGATTCATAAACAAATATCTAACAACGTTCTCATAATTATTTTTCCTTTGCCTTTGCACCCCCTTCGACCCATATTCTCCCTCTCCATTCTCCTTCTTCTTCCTTCTCTCTCTCTCTCTCTCTCTCTCTCTCTCTCGGCTCGAGCAGAATAGCCGCTCTTCATCCCCGGCATCTTCCTCTTCAATTCTAAGCTATGAAGGTTGTTCCTTGGAGAGCAAACAACGAGTGAGCCAACCAAACCGCCAAGTAAGGAAACGATGGGGGTGCTGAGCTTGGGTTATTCGTTGGTTGTTGAGAGAGGTGCAAATTGAGTTAGTCGAGAGTGATTCTTGTTCTGATGATTCTGTTTTGGGCTCGTTTATGTTGGTTGCGGTTTGGATGGGTGCTTGGTGACTTGCATATAAGGCTTGTGGATGGTATGGTGTAGGTCGAGGCGAGAGGGAAGTTGTGGTTCATCATTGCTGGGCAAGGAAGGCGGATGAGCTACAAAACGAGCTTGCATGTTGACTTAGGAAGGTCGAGAGTTCAATTGTGGCTTTGGATGGATTTTTCAAGTTGTTTGTGATGAATCACTAGTGGTCAATGCTTGTCTAGGTGCTATACATGTGTGGTCGAGGCTCAAATGGGGGTTCGTAAGAGATCTAAATAGCTAGGAGTGGCTGAGTGCAAATGATAAAGTCCATGGTTGGTCTATCCGGGAAGAAAAGCTCATTGAGGTTGTTGGTTTGCCAATTTTCCATCATCAAATGCATTAAGTATTGGATGAACTTATTTTCTTGAAAGTTGTTTTAAGAACCTTAAGCTACGGCGTGTCATTTTTGTAGAATTTTCTTATACGAGCTAGCTAGTCTAGGAGCAAGCACTTGTAGGACTTGTTTGCTGTAATAGGTTTCATGTCTGAGGTTTGATATTCTGTGATTTTTTTTCCCTATTGAAGTTTAAATGCAAATTTAGGTCTTGTTTCCTTCATATAAATGGCAATAAAGTGCGCCTACCATGTTATATGTCTTCCTTTGGTTTCCTAAGACTAACGGAAGATGCATAAGAAAATTTTCTTCCATGGTAGTAGGATGTACATGTGCAAACACTAGAGGACGTTAGTGCATTCTGTGATCTTTCTGAATTTTTTTTTTTGACGCTTTTAGGTCTTACTCATTCCATGAAAGTCATAAGGCACATTCTTGGAGATAACATATTAAATTTTCAAGGTAATTGATCGATTTGGGTAGCGAGATGCTTTTTCATTCACCAGTGACAGTTTTGGAAACTTTTGCAAATTCAGGGGTTAGTTCAGCGAATTGCTGCTCTATGTACAGTGAGAAATAGGACCAAATTCCTTCATGGAAAATGTTTATCTATGTATTTTCTAGAACATATAAAAATTTCATACTTTTTCGATAAGATTAACTTTGTTTTTAACCTCCGTGTTCCAAGTTGTTCAAAACCACCCATGTAATGTCCTAGTTCGAATTCTAACAAATGTTTTTAGTTCTCTTGTTTGAACCTTTGGCAACCCCTTGGAAGTCGTGTGACCTCTCATACATTACTAGAGGACATATGTTTATTTATCTCTTCTTTACTTGAGATGAGATGATCTTGATTTGTTGCTAGTTGGGTCTCATGCATGTGATGAATGAGGTATGTCATAAGGTCACATGTGCGAGCTTTGAATCTTGGCTTTGGAGTGGCTTTGTGCATTGAGTGGATAAGCATGCTGCTGGTATTATAATTCTAAGGTGTGATGCATGAATTGTGTGGAATAAATTGAATTGAAGAGATTTCCATCAGTTTTGTGATACCGGTGATGTCTCAGGGAGTGGGATAATCATGCTATGTGATCTTGAATGCCTCAGTTGAGTGAGAAATCAAGATACCTCGGAGTAAGATGCTCTCTGCTATGTGATCATAGGATACCTCAGTTGTATGATACTAAGATGCCTCGGAGTGAGATATCCATGATAAGGAGGTAATGGAAGTCCAGATGAGGGATTCGAATAGTGACTCAATCAGACTAGCTTATGATCCAATGGGAAATCGACTCGAGGGTGGATTTTGAAATACACAATAAATAAATTATATTTGGCATATGCGTTCGTGTGTGAGGTGCATCATATCCTAGTTTTGGTCGGTTGCATAGGACTTGTATGCTAATATTGTAGTGCTATGTTTGTGGTGAATAAGGGTGACTTTGAAATAGTTTATGTGATAGTTTTGCTTTAGTCAGATGTATATTGTTATATATTGTATCTTGCATTTCCTTAGCGACTAATGGATCATTTAGGTTAGGACCCTATTGTTTCTTTCCTAGGCATTGCTTATTCTTTTATCCTTTTCAAATCGTTAGAATGGATGTTCCACTAGTGGCTCAGTACGGGGTCATCGCTTACATTGATGTGTCATTCCATGATGTTTATGACATTGACATCAAAATGACCTATACCTGATATGAAGCCACACTCTGGATGGATGACGGATGCGTCGACTAGATACTTGTGATGTTCGAAGCTTGGTTCATTAACCATGAAAGAGAGTTGTTCGATCCTCTTTGTTTTGGCGATGGCGAACCTAGAGCTGGGGCAGGTGATGCTTAGAGCACCAAGTTCTGTGGAAGCTGAAGTTTTGTTTTGTTTTGTTTTTTGGGTGGATATGGGTTAGTGTAGGGGGTACTGAAGATAGGCTCCTTTTTGACCCCTTTCCCAGGCTAGACACATACACTTTTTGGCGATGTCATGTAAATATTTCCTATGTATGCATGGTATATGTAAGCTTCCAGGCCAATGTAAGTATGAAAGCAGTGATGATCTTAACATAAAATGAAATTTATGCATTTTTATGATCTTTCGTGTATGTATCATTAAATGTTTGATAAGGTAATGATAGGACAGGATGATAATGCCTTAAAGGAGTTCAAGACCATGTAATATCCATGGTATACATGCTAACTATTTAGGTAAATACCTTAGCGTAACTATGATTAAACTAGTCCTATTAATGTACTGTTAATTAGCTTCCGCTTGCGTTTAGTATGTGACGCTGCCAGGATGTCAAAATCTCAATTCACGGATCTCCTAGTTCAAGTAATAAAGTTGATCATTTTTCAAAAATCAGATAAAGAGGTTCATCGTTGCAGAAACAAGATTCAAACTTTCTTTGGGTCCCCTATGTCACTAGGACCTCAAACCATCCTATCCATTCAACATATGTATGCAAAAGCTCATATACTCTAGCGAATAAATGAGCACATGGTTATTATCTTTTGATTCCCTTAGAAATCCATCTCTCGAGCTCGACAAAACCCACACATATCCTATGAATTCAAAATGCACACGCATGCTACTCGTGCATAGCGAAACAACCGAAACAAGTCACAATGGGATTAAGATAAGAGCGCGGTAGAGAAATGCACCTGGTGTCACACGAATTGGCGGTGCTTGAGCAAAATTAAAGGTTGTCAATCCAGATGATGAAGGAGCTACAGCTGTCAAAGTTCGAAGCTCAACAAAAACATAAAAAAAAAAAAAAAACACAACCTAATCTCATGAAGCAATCGAATGGACACCTACCAACCTCGATTGATCGATCAATCAATTTGGGTTCTTGTTAGAATTGGTCTATTTGAGAGAGAGAGAGAGACCAATGCAAGAAGCGATGCATGAGATGAGGGGGGTCTAGAAATTGTGTATGGAATGGAAGTTGGAAAAAATTAGGGTTTCTCTTCTTTCCCCTTTATTATTTTTATTATTTTTACTTTTTTATATATTTATTTTGACCCCTAATTTATAAAAAAAAATTAAAAATTGACCCTGAGCATATCGAAATCATGTGTTGGAATTCCGGACTTGTGTGCCGTTTTTTACAACACATGCTGACTACATGTCGGAGTGTTCAATATCGACATGAAGGCTCCCTAAGAGTGTCCGTACTTATTAGTTGACAACCATTTCCTGTACACACTATTTTCATACACTTAACTTGAAAATTTTACCCATTTGACTTAAGACCAAAATAATTTGTTCTTCATTATGATCATGCGGCTCTCAAGTTTATTAATGGTCAACTCAAATTCAATTCGAAACAAGCCCAATGGGTAAAATTTCTTCAATCATTTTCGTTTGTCTCAAAATATAAACTTGGCTACACTAATGTTGTAGCGGATGCTTTATAATGAGATACTTTATGCTTGCTGTTTTGGACTTTATGATTCTTGATTTCCAATTGATGAAAGAACTTTATTATG
Organism: Eucalyptus grandis; assembly: GCF_016545825.1. NCBI lineage: Eukaryota > Viridiplantae > Streptophyta > Magnoliopsida > Myrtales > Myrtaceae > Eucalyptus > Eucalyptus grandis. Next base: position 6,641,557 of record NC_052615.1, read on the forward strand.
AAGATCCTAAGTTTTTATCTTAGGGTTGATGGCCCATTTAAAGTTATTGAGTGAATTGGTGACCATGCATATAAGACTGATGTTCTTGGATAGTTTGGAGTTTCGATGACTTTCAATGTGTGAGACATTTCTCCTTACTTGGAGGATGAACATTGATTGGATTTGAGGACAAATCCCAAACAACCTAGGGAGGTTGATGTAGGAGCATCCGACTTAGTTCCATCAACCAACTCAACACCATTTGATTCTCATTGAGCCAAGACAAAATTTGGGTATAAAATGCTTCAATGAGTCGTGAATGAAGTTACCGATTAAAGAATTACCGATCCATTCTCTAACAAAGTTACCGATAAGACGATTATTGATGAGGTAACCAATTAAAGAGTTACCTATTCTTCCCTAATAAAGTTCTTGGTTCACTATATTAATTGCTGATTTTGAAGATAATCAACAATCTACCGATGGGAGGCTATTATGGCTATATCCACAGATATTTGATGAACTTTTAAGATGGTCATATTATGCTCAAGGATTATGGACAAATTTTGACGATAGGAATTGACGAATCAAGAATGAAAGTTCCCATGTCATTAATTGCATCTGCAAGTTCCTATAAGTTTCAAAAGTCAAAACTCTAAGTTTCTAGGTCTTTATTATGCTTTTAGTTCCCATGTCTATTTATTGTTTTTCTATTTCCTACATTGTAGTCCTCCAATAAATTGAGGAGAGTTCTCACTTTTAAGCAGACAATTTTGATGAATGAATATACATGAGATTTTCCTTTGTATGAGTGACATATCTTTAGAGAGTGGATAACTCTCATATCAGTTTCTTTATCCTTATAGAGTAGATTATTTCTTGGTGGTGAGTCAAGAAGCATTTTATCCTCGGCTGGTGGTTTTCCTTTAACCCTTACTGATGAACTTTCTATATCCCCAAGTCATGTATCCTTAGTGGGTGACTTGTCCTTTATGCCTTGATGGTGAACTTTGTCTATCTAGATCTTTTCCTTGGTTGGTGGCACGTTCTTTATTTGATGTGTTAAAATGGGTGGAAGTACTCATCACGAAAAGCTGATTGTTCAAGAGAGGGAACTCAACCCATTATAAACCCTAGAATATCTCCTTAATTGCCTAATGTGGGACTTGGACCGCATCATCTTCCCCCTCTTCAAGGGTTTTGCAACCTCGCAGAATGACCTCGAGTCACCACCAAGGGACTGCAACCTCGAGGACAAAGTGCTAGAAGATGGGCGCCAAAGGAGTGGCTTTGATACCAATTTGATGCATTACAATAGGTGGGAGAACTCATTCCGAAAAGCTAGCTGTTGAGGAGTGGGAACCCAATCCATTATAAACCTTAGCTTAGTTGCCTGATGTGGGACTTGGACTGCATGATGAACTCATACAAGTAAAAAACCCCAAATCTAGTAGATTTGCCTAACTACAGGGAGCTCAATGGAGGCTCGTCACACTATATAGTAAGTTCTTAAGAAGATGAATCAAAAAATGTAAATAAAGGAAGGAAAATAATGTGGGCCGAGTCGCATATGGGTCAGGTCAGGTTTGGTTTATAATAATTATATTAGATAGAAATGGGCTGATGTAGGTTAAATGGTCAATATGGGTTTGATCATTTTCAATATGACTTGACCCACCCATTTGATGAGGAATGCTGGACACCTAAAGTGTCAAAACTTGGCATAGAGGGACACTTAAATGCCAAAAGTTAGGAAATTGACACTTAAGTGCCAAAATTGGAGCAAAATAGATTATTTAAGTACCAACGATGAGAAAATCTAGCCAAAATGCTGACATGGTGATTTTTTGGCGAGGTAAGTGCAAAATGACTTTGTTTTGCATGTTGACATGGTTAGATAAATACAAAAACGATATCATTTTGCTGATGACGTGATAAATAATTAATATGAAAATTAATTAAATTAAAATTTAAACTAAATTATTTTAAAACATTTTATTTTTTTTAAAAGGGAGGGAGGAAGAATGTGGTTAAGAGTTGAGCCTTCTCGATGTCGCTCTCCTACGACCCTTGGCTCGGCCCAAAGCGAGGGTCGCCGACCCTTGTTAGATCTTGGGGAGGGCCATAACCCTTGCTGGATCTTGGGGAGGGCCGTGACCCTCACCCTAGATTTGGGTTGGGGCTTGTTAGCCCCTAGCTAGGGCCCGGTGACCTCAGCCGACCCTCCCCCCACCATCGCCGACCTTTCTTGGCGATGACAAGGAGGCGATAGTGGCCTCCTTTTTTTTTTTTTAAAAACAAATTATTATTTTAATTATTAATTAATTTTTTATAATTTAATTCATTTAATTTTTATATTAAAAATCAAATCCACGTCAAAACGACGTCATTTTTGTGTTTCTTTACCGAGTCAACTCTTCGGCGAGCCATATAGACGAGAAAAATAATAAAAAATTACCACATAAGATTTTTGGCGGGGTTCACTCGAGATCACAATTAAGTGTTCTACTTTTTTTAAGTGTTCCATTTTTTAAAAAAGTGCAACTTAAATATTACTTTCCTAATTTTTGGCACTTAAGTGTCTTTTCGTGATAAGTTTTAACATTTGAAGTGTACTTCTTCCACTTGACAAGTCTAATTGCCATCTCTTAGCCCTCAATGTAAACACCTCCAAACCTAGCTAGGATCAAGCCCATTTCGAAGTGCCAACGACCCTGCCAACACGTTGATGGCCCACCGGTGATGCGGCAGTGGTGAGCTAGCCTTCCAATCTCTACTTTCTTTCTTTTTAAAGACTTTTTAGCTTCCTTATATTTTAATCTAATTTAACTAAAATTTAGATTAATGCCATGTAGAATAGAGAAAATATCTAAAAAAGCTACATCAACATTTTCTGTTGATAAAATTAGACAAAGTTAATGGAAGGGCTTCATTATACCAATTTAACAAATTTTAACACTTGATTATACTTCTTGTTCATTTTCGTAACAAGCTATCATATTTCTAGTATACTTATCTCTAAATTTAATTATTTCTAAATTTTATTTAAAGTTTTTTTAAATTTAAAACCAAATTTGAACCAAAATGATGTCGTTTTCGTTTGGTCCTTTATGTTTTAGCCATGTAGGAGAGAAAACTAAAAAAAAAGAAGCCACGTCACCGATTTTTGTCTGCCAAGTTGGTTGAAATTAATGGAAGTACTTAATCACACCAATTTAACAATCTCTAATACTTAATTACACTTTTTAAAAATTTTAATATTTAATTATACTTTCTTAACAAGATTTAGACATTTTTATAAATGCAACTTGGATGAAAGTAATAATAATGCGTACTAGTGTATAAAACCGATTAGTCTATGGGACTTGCATTCCTAAAATTTTCCAAGCCCAAAGCATCTTAGGATTTGCTTGGACTTTCCGCTTCCCAGTGCTGGCATTTGGTTAATAAAGTCTCAAAAATATTTATCAAACATTTTATGTTTTTCCAAAATCCCTTAGAAAATTTTTTTTTTTTTTTGTGTCATTCCTATTTTATTTCTACTTTATACTCGGTCTCAGACTTTTACCCAATCTTTTAGGGTGTGGGAGTTGAAACTCACTCTTGAAACTTACGTATCTCCACCCCATCCCTGAAAAGATGAATATTTGAATCTCTCACATCTTCCTTCCAAGCCATTATCCAGTGGTTCCTTAGAAAAGTTGAATCAAACAGGTTTTGGGTGTTAAAATATCTTTTTTCCACTATGTAAGTTTTATAAATAGTCAAATTCACTCCCATAAATAATTAGATGTTTATATTTAGATTGAAGAAAAGTCTCCTTGGTGGCTTTCGGGAGTGAAAATCCCCGAGAAAAAACCACGACCTGCCAAATCTTTCCATTCGTCCATTCGCCGGCCTTCAGCGGAAGCAAAAATTCAATCTTGATTCTCCCGAACCGGTCAGAGCTGGGCATCCCGGTGCAGGAAATCAAGGTCGCTCCTCGTCCTCGCCGCTTGTTTCTCGGGTTCGGGAGATGCAATCTGGCAGCTCCCAGCCTCGCGGCAATTGACGTTCGTGCGGTGCGGTTGGATCCCGTTCTCTCCCGATCTCTCTCGTTGCCCATGATTCTCCCTCTTTCCGTCTGCATGTAGATCGAAATTCGACGGGGTTGATGGGTTTTTGGTGAATTCTGATGTTCTGAACTTGGTTTCATTTGAATCTGAGAGAGACCCTGTTTTTATTTTTATTTTTATTTTTTGGCTCTTTTTTCTCGTTGGGTAGATTGTGGCAAAAAAAAGAAAAAGAAATGGGTTGGATCAGGGATATGAGGAGAGAGATGAGGAGGCGTGAATAGATTTGCGTACGCTTTTGGATGTTTCTGGACGTGGGTTCGCGTGGAATTTTCGAACTTGTCTGTTATATTGCATAAACGAGTCGTTTGAATTGTTCGTCTTTGAACTTTCAAATATGGCTGCTTGACTCTATGTTAATGTTCTCCATTTTAAGTGGTTTGGTCTGAATTGCTTTGATGGGAAGTTTTAGACGGATGTGGGCGATTGATTTCATTGTGAAATACAGGAGTTCGCGCGGGAGTTGTGATCTCTTCTCCGATTACATTTGATTCGGTGCAGATGGAATTCTTACTTTCCAATCTGGTGAATCCTGCTTTGGATTGGGGTTTGAAGGTTTTGGATGCTCCCTCTGTTCGGGCTGTGATTTTCGGAACGTCTATAGGCGGTACTAATGGGATATGCTCGTCATTTCTGTATCTGATGACCCTTTTCTTTATTTGAGTTTATCCCAGCTGATTAATCCTCTTCGTTTGGAAAGGTCATATATTTGTGGATGTTCTGCTGGTGCTGGTGATCATCTACCTGCTTTCTCAGAAGAGTTATAAGCCCCCAAAGAGGCCTTTGACAGAGAACGTTAGTCTTACACTTTTGTCAAGTAGTCTTAACGATTTAAATGGTTCGCCCATATGTGTTTGCACTTTATGCTGATCTGAGTGTGTACTCAATTGCTTCCTCTTGGTTTGATTTGATTATCAGTTATTGATGTTTGCTTTTCATGTAAATCATGCTGTATTCATCTCTGACCTATTGATGTGAAAATAAAATGCATGATATGATAAAAGCTGGCGGTGGAGCTTGATTCATGCTCTTCTGCTTGTATAAGGGGCAGCCAATCTCTGCTTAGGTTCGGACTGCAATTTCATTTACCAATCACAAAGCATAGAAGAAGAAAAGCGACTCTGAATGAAAGAGAAGCTAATGGTAGCTTCAGGGATGATTTCGTTGAGAGGCTGGTTTTTATTACTTAGGGTGACACTAGAAGTAGTGCTGTTTTCTATTGGAACTTCCCTTATTCCTTTTAAGGAGCATATAATTCAAATCATTGGTGTAATTCTTTGCCAAAATAGGCCCCCCCTATCAGATGGCACTTACTGTAGATCCTTTATTTGCTGAAATTTGTTATTGTTTGCTTTACTTTGCTTTAGTCTGATGAACCATTTCCATATGCCTTCTGTTAATAACTGAAAATTTGGTTAGAGTCCATAAGGAGGGAGACTTATGCTTCAAATTAGATGTCAACCTTGCTGCGATTGGCATTGACAGTCTATGACAGTCCTTTTCTAAGTGCATCAATAGACTGCCTCTGTTAAGTTTAGATGGTGATTGAATGGTCCTTGCATTCTGAGATGTGTGCATGGTGTCTGCAGGAAATAGATGAGCTATGTGCTGAATGGGTTCCAGAACCCCTCATTCCTCCACCACAAGAGATAACATACGAAACCCCTGTTTTAGAGAGGTAAAAACAGCCCTCAGTGCCATTCGGTTTTCGTAAGCTATGCTTTTATTCTTGCATACCTTTTATTCATTTTTTATTCAAATCATTTCTCCGGGTTAAAATTATATTACCAGGAAGTGTTTTCGGGATCTCTGCAACAAATGGGTATATATTTTCTAGTTAACTAGAAAAAGAGCACGCTATTTACGTACAAAGAAAAATATTGATGTCAATTTTTATGTAGTATAGAATAATATACTATACAAAGACTTGATGCATTTGGGCATATGAATTCGAATTATCTTAAAACAAGGAAGAGGTGGGATATATGGAATATTTAACAATCATCTTGAATTCAAATTCAAAAAGTGAGAGACTATTCGTTTGGACGAGGGCTTCCAAACACATCATAAGCTAAACCCGTGCTGACGAATAACCAACCTGCAATGAATAGGGAAGGTATAGTAATACTATGAATAACTGATGGACTTTTCACTTAAATTTTTTATAAAATTTTTAGTTTTAAGTTGCATTTGGTTTCTTTTTTTTTTTTTTTTTTCAATAGTAGATAGGTTTCTTCTTCTTGGTTCTCATTTTGGTGAAATCATTGTGCTCTATTTAAATCTCCTTTATTCACCTACCCAACTGAATCAGAGATTCAGAATGTACCATTGTGAATTTTCATTTTTTCGTTGAGATTCCTCTGCTCACCAATTGGCATCATGCAGTGCTGCAGGACCACATGCTATCGTCAATGGCAAGGAAGTTGTCAATTTTGCTTCTGCAAATTATCTTGGATTGATTGGACATGAGAAGTTACTTGTAAGAAAGAGAATTCCTGTAGATATATAACCAAGGTATTGGCTTTTCCTGGATGCGGAACTTAATGCTTTGTCTTTTTGCAGGAGTCATGTACATCAGCCTTGGAAAAATATGGGGTTGGTTCTTGTGGTCCTCGTGGGTTCTACGGGACTATTGGTAAGCAACTGAAAGTAATCAGAGAAGCTGACTTTAAGCAATAACATAAATCTAAATCTTCTTACTTAAATTAGTGCTTCTTTCTTGATTAAATAAGTTTTTTGTAGAGCTTTTATTCTCTTCCCTCCATCTCAGATGTCCACCTCGATTGTGAGGCCAGAATAGCCAAGTTTCTGGGGACTCCTGATTCAATCCTTTATTCTTATGGCCTTTCTACCATGTTCAGTGCAATTCCAGCATTTTGTAAGAAGGGGGACATTGTAGTTGTGTAAGTATCTCTCTAATCGCCTCCATAGATTCTTTTTTGCATGGTTTGTGGCATTGAAAGGGATCTGTCCACATAGAACTTACCACATACATGAAAATCTTGGTTATTTGGCCTTCCTTATTTGTAAGAAGTTTACTGCAATTGGTCTCTTCACCGTCACTTTTCATCTTATTTTTCACTTGTTTTTTGTGGAGCATCACCTTATACCAATACATCACATTCTTATTGAGGGTTTTGTGAGTTTCTGCATGGTTATATCAAGATTTTAGTATCGATTTAGATTTTTTAAAGAGCAAGTAGTCTATTTACTCCCGATGGATTGCTTTTGTTAAAATTAGCTTGCTCACAACATTGATTAGTTTCACCTTTCCAGGGACGAGGGAGTCCATTGGGGTATACAGAATGGCTTGCAGCTCTCTAAAGGCACTATTGCATATTTCAAGCACAATGATATGAATTCTCTTCAAAATACACTGGAAAAAATTACAGCTCAGAATAAACGAGCTAAGAAGTTGCGTCGATACATTGTGGTTGAAGCTATATACCAGGTGTGGTTTTCTAGCTTCTCTTCTCAACTTTGGAGTTTGGCTTGCAATCCTCTTGACTTTCTTGAATAATTTAATGAAAATTTGGAGAGCTTCCTGCCATTAATGAAGATGTATTGTATCACATACTACAATTCCTAGCAACCAGACATGTTTGGTGTATGCATTTGTACCTTTATTGGTTGATTTCAGCATTAATTAACTCCCTTCCATGAGATAGGAATTGACTCCCTGCCATAAGAGGGGACAAGAGTTGAGAGCGACATAGACAAAATTAAGTGGCACTTTGTCCTGCATTCTTTTGCCTGAGATGATTTTAATAATTTTTTTGATGTAACATGCACATTCATTTTTCACGTCTCTGCACTGCACTATGCATTTGCGTTTGACCATAATCTCCTGGCTTTGTTCTTCATTTCTGGAAGGTAAAACAATGGAAGAAAATCACAAGTCTTGAAGAGACAAGGTTAATTCTCATGTTTTAATGGAAATATAATGTGAGCTGCAGGGAAAGAATTATCACCTCTCATACTAATTTCAAGCATGTAAAAGAAAACTGTTTTTTTTTTGGGTCAAAAAAATACTTCTTTGTTTAGTTGTGTTCTTATTTGACTCGATTTTGACAGTTGCATAGCACATGCTAGTTTGCCTTAAAACCATTTCTCCTGTACTTATTGAGTATTGGGATCAGAACCTCATTCTTTCTATCACACATTTCGCAAAGGGATTAGTCTGTATGGTAGATTGGATTCTCCCTTTGATTCTGAAATCGACTTTGCAAGAATGAAAACTCTCTTCACATTTGTCCTTGGAAATGCAATGGATATCTATATCCTTCCTTCGTAGGTCATGAATAGGCTGGAGCAACATGCAAATGTTACAACATTTTGTTTGGTTTCTTCTTGCTAATGTAGTATTTGTTACAATAGAGTTTTGTTTGCATTGTGATTGGCTAAGAAGCTGCCTCTTTGTCCTGGTTAATGTTGTGTGGAATATTCTCTATACTGATTTCCATTCCAATTTTTTCTGGTCTATGTAAGTTTTTTAAGTCATGTGCATTCTTTTGTTTTTAGAATTCTGGTCAAATAGCTCCTTTAGATGAGATAGTAAGACTGAAGCAGAAGTATCTTTTCCGTGTGATATTGGATGAGAGCAACTCTTTTGGTGTGCTTGGACGTTCTGGAAGAGGTCTCACAGAGTACTGTGGTGTCCCAGTAAGTTTGAAGGATTATTTTGATCTTGATTGGATTGGTATAGTATTTGTATTCACAGTTTCTTTCTGCAGGTTGAGAAGATAGATATCATAACTGCTGCTATGGGCCATGCTTTAGCAACGGAGGGTGGATTCTGCACCGGAAGTGCTAGAGTCATTGATCACCAAGTATGGAACGTGTTGACCATGAGTGAAGACTTTTTCTTGATGGATTTTGAAACCATATCATAGATTTAGAATTTTTTCTTTTAAGTAATTGACAAAGAAGGCAAAAGGAGAATCTGCAAGTGGTCAAGTTTGTTTGAATGGTTGGAATGCTAAATTTCTTTTGACTCTCACAATATTAATGCCTTGGTTCTTGCACATTTTCTTTGGCAGCGATTGAGCAGCTCAGGATATGTATTCTCTGCTTCTTTGCCTCCATATCTCGCAAGTGCTGCAATTACTGCTATAGATGTCCTGGAGGAAAACCCTGGCCTTTTGACAAAACTGAAGGCTAATGTTGCTTTGCTGTTCAAAGGTTGGTTTGGACCTTGCTCTTGCTATTTATGAGATGCATTGTTTGTCAAGAATGCAGGAAATACTTGGTGTCTTTTGTCATCCATCCGGCCATGACAGAGCCCAATAAGCTAGTTAGCCAAGAGCACAGACACTCTTGGGAGCCTTCGTGTCACATCAGACACTTCGACATGTGTCTAACACACTTTGACAAGCTCTAACATGTGGTCAATAGGTGTCGGGAAATCTGACACGTGGTCAACTCTTACGATGCTCGAGTCCGGAATTGCAACATGCATGGGGACAATTTTAAAATCTTTCAATAAATGAGTCAAAATGTGAACTTGTAAAAAAAATAAAAAATAATGAAAATAATAAAGGGAGAAAGAAGTAATAAAATGTCAAATTGTAGCGATGAATGATATTAACAAATGATGGATTAATATTTTTAGTGTAAATTCATTTTAGGCTCTTTTTATTATTATTTATTTATTTGTGAATTTGAATCAAATTAATTTGGTTGAAATAATCATAAATATGATCATTTATCATTTATAAATAAATATATATATTTAATATACGTATCCCAACGTATCGAAATTCTCCATTTTTTTAGAAATGACCTATCGGCGTGTTGTGTTGTGTCGCGTCACGTTGCATCACATCATGTATGATGTATCGCGTGTTGGTGCTACTTAGCTAGTTAGTTAGCAGGACTTTTGAAATGAGTAGTCTTTCTGATTTATAATATTTTGTTCCTCTCATAAGATAAGTTATATCTGATCAAGAAAGTTCAGCTCAATTTATTTGTTACTCCTCTTTTCCTGCATCTTTTTTATGATTCAGTGAGTTTGGATTAGCCTTATCAACACTAAAGATTGCAACTGCAGAAGCAGCATAGGATTTCTGTTACCAGTGATGATTTTTTTTGTGGCTCTGAATCATGCTCTAGGTTTATTTCTGTGGAAAGCCAATTGCTTCAATGGCTTCTCAGTAACTTCTGCCTGCATGTCCTTAAGGAGTCCGGGATTCCTGACATTCTAGGATTTTTTTTCCTCATAAACATGTCTACATTGCCAACTATGCAGGAGAAAGTATTTTTTCACTGCAGTCAGTTCTGAGTCTAATTTCCTATTGCAGAACTATCCAGCATATCGGGACTCTTAATAGCAAGCAGTCCAGAATCACCCGTTGTTTATCTTAGATTAGAAAGGTCGACAGATTCTACGAAGGATGACCAACATCTCCTTGAAGATATTGCTGCTCATGTAAGTAATCTATTGCTTTATTTAGATTAAGCCCAGTGAGTCACTTCTGTACCAATATGTTTTTTAGCAAATGGTCTTGTATTGGCAGGTGTTGAACGAAGATTCTTTGCTTGTGGTGGTGTCGAAAAGATCAACACTTGACAAGTGTCATCTGCCAGTCGGGATAAAATTGTTCGTTTCAGCTGCCCATACAGAGTCTGATCTGATGAAAGCTGCTGATTCATTGAAGAGGGCTGCATCACTGGTTCTTAAGGATTGTTAATTTAATAGTCGATGAAGATCTCTTGGATATTTGTTTGATCTCAGGTCTAGTTTTCAGTTTTGGTGTTGTATTTAAACTAGGAATTGACTAAGAGTTGGATGGATAGTACCAGTTCTGGTTGTTAGATTATATGAAGAATTCCTTCTGCGCCTTTTCTTTTGGAAGTTTTCCCTCTTTTTGTATCATTAGCCCTCAACTCTTGCATCACCGATTCTCTTGCTATGGCACATTTTTCCTAATTTAGACAGTTTGTGGGATGTCATAGTACCAACGGTTTTATTTTTTTCTCAATGCAAGTGCTGCCAAATGACATTTTTACACTCGCTACTCAGGTTTTCTTCCTCTGGATAAGAAAAGCGACAGTTAGTGAGTCTCAGACTAAGAGATTATGCTTTACTTGGACAGGTTCAGGTCTTGATTTCTGTTCTAGGAACCTCTGGCTTTAGCTGATATGCCCAATTATCTATCCTGCTAAACTGCTACTTTGTGAACTGATGTATGCCCTGGATATCTACATGCCACTAGGAAGGTAAGCCGATATACCTCAATGTCTTTTGAAGCCAAAGAAATTGATCATTGTGCTTCATGAACTTCAGAAGTTTCATCGTTACTTAAAATATACATAATTGGTCCAATCCAGCAGACTCCTCATCTATGCGGTTCAGTCAGTTTTCCAACTGAATCTCCCTTTGCTCATCGGCTAACATTTTGGTGAACATGTGGTGTCTTGAGCATGTGGATGGTCTTAGATCACACGTAGTTTCTCTGTTCCTGAAGCTGAAATTCCCCAGTTGCCGACCTTTCGGCTTTGGTGAATTCATCTTGTTCTTGTCCAGGATAACACTACAGTAAATTTCTCGTGGGTGTCTATCCGATTCGACTTGCAGTACGTGAGTGTGGTTATTCATGTGTTTCCATGTTGTCCTTTCCCAGAGACAAGCTAGCCTATGATTTATCTCCAGAAAAGCATTTAATTCTTGAAGTGTCTTTATCTTTTCGCACCATGTGGGCGGCCGAGGCGACTGCTTGTGTTGGAGAGCCAACTTATACTCAGTGTGGATGTACTTCCTTTATATGATACAAAATCACCCCTTCATATGTATGCTTGACAACGGGTATCAATGGATATAAAAAATATAGAATATGAGAAATGGCAAAACAATAGCAACTTATTCTTCATGTAATGTTTTGTTCGGAAAAATATTCTAACCAATCCTAAATCTATTGAATGGATGTCGATTTAATCCAAAATTCTTTAATTTGGTTATTTTAGTCCTGAACTTTCTGTGAAATTCTAATATAGTCATTTCGATCTATTTTTGTTGGCAATTGCCAACAAGGTGGTGTGCCACACAAGACGATTGACAATGATTAGATTACCATGTTAATGATTTCTAGCAAAAATTGATTGAAATGACTAATTGAAAATTTCGCGAAAAGTTTTAGAACTAAATTGGTAAAATTGTAAAATTTATGAATGAAATGAGATTCGCATAATAAGTAAAAGGCTGTCTGGGTAATTTTTTTGTTTTGGCTTTCATTTTCTATAAGCTTATAAATCCCGGTTTGCCATGTTTGTTCCAAAATCATACTAAATTATTAGAATATCAACACGATGACCTTTAATACAAACCCATTATCTTTAATACGAGAGATAATATAACTAAAAACCCAAAATTATTATGCAAAGGGATATAAAAATGAATGGACCAATACAACATGTCCTAGCAATGATCTTAAATCTAGTTGTTAAACCGTAGCCATATGTAGGTTGGGGGATGGACACAATCAATAAGATACATCTTTCATCAATTAAGAGTATGTTTGTTTCGCGAAAAATATTAGGTTTCCGGAAAATATTTTCCAACAAGCCATTTTCCAAGAAAATGACTATATTGTCTGACGTTCAGCTGAAACTTGAAAATAGAGTGGAAAATATTTTCAACTATTCGTTATTTAATTTGATTTTCGGAAAAGAAATTACCTAAAAAATTAAATTTTAATTTTTTTAAATTGACTAAGAATATTTAATATTTAATATTATTTATTTTTAAAAAATTGAAATTTTAATTATTTTTTTAAAATCGAATTTTTATTATTTAAAAAAAAACTCCAAACCGGTAGATATATGACAAATTTATCACAAACTAATTTTTGACTATAAGAAATATAAACCGATACACATGTGACAAATATACAACAAATGACCATAAAAAATATAAACTTGTACATTTGTGACAAATTTATTTTAAATTAATTTGTTCGACTGCCAAAAATCCCGATTAATACTATAAAAAAATAAAAAATTAAATAATTATGATATAAGAAGAGTAAAATCCTAAACTAATATATTAAGTCAACTGTCACGTGTCATCAAATTTAGTAATTTGATAATAAAATTTAACGGAAATTAACAAAGGGTAAATTTGCCACAAATGTATCAGTTTATAGTCAATTTATCAAAGATATATCAATTTTGGGGTTTTTATGGTCAAAAGATTTGTTTGAAGTAAATTTGTTACATGTATACCGATTTGGGATTTTTAAAGTATCAACGCTTTTTAATTTTTCCTTTTTTTTTTTTTTCCTTTCTCTTTTTTTTTCCTTCCTTCTTCCTCCTCCTTCCTCCATCGCTACGTGCCTCAACGATGGCTGGCTATCCAATGACCGACCAAGATACAGATTGCCAAATTCGGTGAGCTTGAGGCTTGGTCAATCCAAGTGAGTTGCGAGCCACAAGCTCGCCGGCCTTGGCAGAGCTCGAGCTCACCTGGATTGGGCGAGTCGCGAGCTCGCCGACTAATCTAGGCAAGCCCGAGCTCTACTGAGGCTAGCAAGCTCGTGACTCGCTAAATTTGACGATCTCGAGCCTTGCCCTTGTAGGATTTGGCCTTGGGCGAGGCTAGAGTTGGCCTGTGGCCGGTCGCTGACGACAGGTCAAGGAAAAAGAAAAAGAAAAGGGAATAAAACATAAAAATAAAATGAAAATGTGTTTGGTGAAAGAATGTGAAGTGGAAGAAGTTATGGAAAATGTTTTCCATTTTTCCCCACTTTTGAAGGTGTTTTTTTCAATAACAGAAAACGTTTTCCTTAACTAATTTATTTTTCATGAGATGAATGCCAAAAAATTCAAAAAATATTTTTCCGGAAGTTCTTTTCCGTGAAACTAATGGAGCCTAAGAAGCATAATTTCATCCTAGCCATTACTAATTATGTCACAAAATAGGTCAAATAGTTTCTTATAAAAATATCACTCTATACAATAAAAGATTTGCTAAAAGAGAATATAATCGTTTTGTATTCTTGAAATAATAACTACCGATCAAGGAAACTGTTTTCACTGGAAAAGAAATGTTGGATCTTAAGAAGGCAAGAGGTGTTTAGATGATACATTCAGCATTTTATTACGCTTAATCATTTCAAGTTGAGACTTCTAATAAGGTTATAGTTAATCTTATTAAGAACACCTAGAAGATCTCTAATAAGGTTATCGGACTTTAAGAAGATATAGTACAAGTTCGTACCTGTTGACATCCGGTCGGGAAGTTGTCATCCCTTTATATATTATTGTTCGATCTCTAAGAATTAAGTTGCAAATTGATATGGTAAAAGAGGATCATAATCCGTTGACGTATATAAATTTAGATGAATTGGATGAAACTCAAGCATCAACACTAGTAAAGATTGTTACTCAAAAGAAATCAATAAATTACATTTTTTGACATTAAAAGAAAGCTTCATTTTTAAATTGAACGCATTTACAAATTGTTCATCACTTTCTTCATTTTTCTGCTAGAATCTGGCAGGCGTTGGTCTAAGATGTTGTCTTCAATACATTGATTTTAGATCAAAACCTGTCTATCAGTCACTACATTCTGCCGATCACACTCCTTTAGAGTTGTGCTAAAATTTGACAAAATGGTTTTCTAAGGCTTTCCCCTCGTTTTTTTAAGTCCATGCGGATTTCAATTTGACACGAAACCTTAGCCAACTGTTCCACAAGCTTTCTCTTTTCTATTGACAGATCTGTCTCTTCGTCGACAACGAGCTGATATAAATTTTGACGCTCTTTCACAGTTGAACTGGGACAGATATATAGTGTTATGGTTCTGTTTGAAAGCTTGAGTGCCATTGGGAAAAAGAGTCACGAACTCGTCACTTTTATGCTGAAACCCAGGGACCCTTATGAATCAAATCTGGCCGGAGTAATTCGGCGAGTAAACCTTTTGCCTTGGTTTCAACTGCTGGGTTAGAGATGATTGTTGAATGTCCTTCCCCTGTAAGATGATAGAACTCTTCCCATTTAACCTTTAGAATGTTAATGGAAACTTTGTTAATCAGTGTCGCTGAACTAGAGTCTGTTGAGACGAGGTCATCGCATCTGGTGTCCCCCATGCTCAAGGTATCATCAAGAATTCAGCAATCGGTTTCTCAGCTGCTGTCAATAGTTCTGTAGCTGGTTCCATGGCCATGGTCGAGTGTTGTACCATTGGTTGTTTAATCGGTGGGATTGCCGATTGTTGCACGCTCAATGGACTGGCCGTGACTTTCTGTGTAGGCATTGATCCTGTTGAAGATGATGATACGGCTAACACCACGATGTTCGCACTATGTGGACTTGTTTATGGGTGTATCTGCAGTAACAGGAAGGTCAGCTGCACTGACGACTGAATCACCTGAAGTACTGGTGTCGTTTTGCTTTTCTGGTTCAGCTGCTGTCTGAACTTCTGTGATCTGAACCTCCACAAATGGATCGACGGCAGTGAGTCGTTGCTTCTTGGTCAGGCGAAGAAGTTTGCTCATCGTCCATGTCAGAAACAACGTTGTCAATTGAAGTGTCTGCAGTTTTCCTGCGCTTGACCAAAGAAGTATTCGATACCCCTGAGAGTGTATCCTCGGCACAAGAAATCCATCGACTATCAAAGTGAGGTGTGGTTTTAGGGTTTAGGAGTACATGGGATGTACTTAAACCGATTATGGACTTCTCGAGAAATTTTAGAACAACATTTGAAAAATTGATCATCCTTATGATCAGTCTGTCGGAGAAATAGGAATTCCATCGACTAAATAGTCGGCAAAGTAATCCCCTAAGCGAGTCCAAATTGTCTAGCACAGAACAAGGGAGAGTAAAGGTGTATTTTGTTCCTAGAAACAGTCTCTTTTTAGAAACACTTGTTTTTTTATTTCTATTTTTGGGAATAATTTCTGAGCATTTTAATGTGTTTGGTAATCATATAAAACTTTTGTTACTGGAACAAAAATATGTTTGATACAACTCTAAATATTTTTGTGACTTAAAATTTTTTTTTAATTTTTTAATAATTTTATTACGTTTTTCTTTTTTTCTTTTTCTTCTCTTTTCTCTAATTGGTCGTTGGCCTTGGCCATGGTTGGGCTGGCAACTAGCCAAATGAGGGCAGGCGAGGTTGTCGGCCTCAGGGGAGCCTCACTAGCCATCGACTCACTGGCCTTAGGGGAGCCTCACCGGCCATCGGCAAGGTCCCCCCGAGCCTCGCCTTGGCTGCGTGAGGCTCGCCTCCCAAGATTTGGCGAGGCCAAGCCTCGCCCGACCATCGCGCCGGGCAACACCGACCTTGCGGTGGTTGGGCGAGGCTTGGCCTCACTAGATCTGGGCTAGGTTGAGCCTTGCCCAGCCACCGCGAGGCTCGTGGGGGGCCTTGCTGGGGGCCGACAAGCTTAGGATGACCTTGTTGCGGGTTGGCGAGGCTCCGGCGAGGTCGCTGGGCCTCGTCTAGCTGGTCCCTGGCCATCACCAAGGCCAGCAATTGGCTAGGGGAAGAAGAAAGGAAGAGAAAAAGAAAGAAAAGAAAGGGAAGAGAAAAGAAAAACTTGTTTCTTGAGTTGTTCTCGAGAAGAAGAAATAATTTTGTTTTTGTTTCTTGTTTCTATTCCAAATCTATTCCTAGGAACAAAAAAATTACCAAATGCATTTCTGTTCTATTTCTATTCCGGGAGACAAAAGAACAAAAACAAGTGTTCTCTTAAACGTTACCAACAGCACATAAATTTCGAACCCGGGGTAGAATTTACCTTTTGGAGAAATATGGCAGGGAGAACAGAAGCTAGAACCTTCCCTTAGAGTTTCTTTACTTGGTAATGTTGTGATAAGAGGAAGAAAAGATGTTGAATTGGCCGCTTTTTAGACATTTATCCTGAAATCTTTAACACATGATTTTCACAGCTCGAATGCTAACATCATGGGATGTAGTTCATGCATTATTCTCCACCAGCTGCACAAGAATTTGGCAAATGTGATGCCTGAAAACTCTCCATGAATGATGCATCAACAAGGCCAAAGTAGTAAAACCAAGAAATTTGTCCAAAAAGTAATAAATTTATTGTACTTTTGACAATTCAGTCACAAATTTCTCAATCTAACTAATTGGGTCATAGACATTTTTACATTTTGTCAATTGATTCAATTCAACCAATTTTGGCTGGAAATCGCTGATATGGACGCCGACCATCTGAGGTGGCATAACCCACATTGACATGGACATTTTTTTTTTGAATTATATATATTTTCCCTTTCTTTCTTTTTTGTTCTTTTCTTTTCTTTTTCCCCTTTTTTCCTTCATTGGCCATTGTCGAGCCTTGTCAATAGTTGACAGAGGTCACTAGCCTCAGGTGAGGGATGCTTGGGCCTGGGTAGGTGAGGGCTACCCTCGGCTGATTAGGTAAGAGCGGCCCTTGGCAATCTAGGACTTGGTGTTCCTCACTTAAGGCCAACGAGGGTGGCCCTCACCAACCTAGGCTCAAGCATTCCTCGCTCGAGGCCAATGAAGGTAGCTCTTGCTAGAGGTTGGCAACCTCCACCAACTATTGACGAGGCTTGATGGTGGCCGACGGAGTAAAAAAGGGAGAGAGAAGGAGGAAAAAGAATATTAAGGAAAAAAAGAAGAAGAGAAAAGGAAAAAAGAAGAAAATAAAAAAATGAATAAAAAATAAAAATACTATAAAAAATTATTCACATCAACAGCGGTCATATCATGTAAGATGACTAACATTCATCTTAGCGATTTTTGGCCAAAATTGACTGTATAAACTTAATTAGTAAAATATAAAAAGGTTTATGACTCAATTGGAAATACTAAAAGGTTTAGAACTAAATTAGTAAAAATGTTTTAGGGCTTTTTTGGACAGTTTTCCCGGCAAGACCATAAAATTATAGATAGATATAAACATAGAGTCCAACTTGGTCAAATACATTATTGATAAGTCAGTCACCCAATCCAAACCCGATCCGACTTTCCCTTTTTGATTTATATTGCCGACTTTAACTTGGATATGCATCCATCCGAAATAGTAACTAGCCCAATTCCTCTTTTTTAAATTTCCAAATCGGGTGTCCATCGGATAAAGGCCATACATTTCCAAAAAAATCTCCTACGAGAATTTGGACTTCCACGGTAATTGTGCTTTTCCTGTCAACCATTAAGACCCATCATGACAACAGCCACTTATGCGGTAGTCTTGAACTAAATTCGATTAAGGACCCGACGTAAAATGATGCGAATGCAAGAGTAAGGACGGCCACGATTATCTTGCTCCAAAACCTTAATATAAGGAAAACAAAATCATACATAAATTAATGCAAATCAATCTTAGAAGCAAATTAATATTTTAACCAAAATTATTGTTCTATGGAAGGCACAGCATACATAGCAAGTTTCTAAACCCAGATCTCCGAATGGTTTACATTGTGGGCTAATGTTCTGCGAGAAGCAACAACGAGGAAATCGCCTCCATGTCGTCGATACGATCTCTCAGTTTCCGGCGAAGGTCTTCAAACGATCTCTTTAACTCTCCGAGTTCTGGCAACCCAAGTTGATCAGCAGGAGGTTGGCCTTTGACAGCTCGTTTTGCTTTCACCATCTTCTCCAGCATCTCTCCTCGCTTCTCCTCTGCGTTCAACCGCTTAAGTAGATCGAGGAGTTTTTGGTTTAGATTATCATCGGTCGTGTTTTCATCACGAGATTCGGCGCCTTTGCTTGTGCCCTCATCCGGAGTCCGATCTTGATTTCTAAATCGATGAACAATAGATTCGACGTTCGGATGCCCGAACGAGAAGGGTTTGCCTCCAGGGGAAAACACGATGATCGCGATCTGGACGGCACAGAGGATGGCAAGCTCGTTCGCCTTCTTGAAAAGCCCGGTTCTTCGCTTCGAGAAAGTCACTTGCCTCGTGCTACTATCTGTCACCATCTCGATCTCAATCTTGCGTCGACCCATGATTAATTCCTTCAGGGCGAAGTTTCTATAATCTCTTGCTTTGATCAATAGCAGAATACAATATGAAGAACTTGAGGATCCATTTCGACACGTATATATAACCATTATTTCAAAACATTCGAGATTTCTAATTCTGATTTTGGAACCTTACTACCATATGTAGATTAGGGTTTACTAACAAGGCAAGTTCTTTAATTCTCCTTCCTTTATGTGATTAATGAGTTTAAACTGGGCCCGAATTGGATGAGGTGGATCAGATTTTTTTGATTGAATCCTTCTAGTAGAGTTCAAACAAGATAATGGTTGTTAATTTGTTTTACCTATTTTTGTTTGGAGCAGTGGCAACTAAGGGTCCGTTTAATAACGGTTTTATTCCAGGAAATAATTTCCTTTAAGAAATAATCTTTTTTTTTTTTTTTTTATTTATATTCCTTGGAACAATTTCTTAATAAAAGAATGTGTTTGGTAACCATACAAAATTTCTATTCTCGAAATGGAAAAAGAATATAAATGCTTTTAGTACGATTCACAATTTTTTTTTATAATATAGAATTTATTTTAATTTTTTTTCTTATTGTTCCTTACCGCTGTTGACCTCTGTTGCCACCAACTGCTAACCACCAGCCGTCGCCGATGACACCGTTGTTGTGTCAACTACAACGGTTGGTGGTTGTAGGCTGTGGGTGGCATCATCAATGGTCATTAGTGGGTGGGGTCGGTGGCTAGCGGTGACGATTGACGGCGGCCGAAGGTTAGCGATTGACGGTGGTAGTGGTCATCGGCGATCGGCCAGTAGCGGCGGCACTAGTCTGTGGCAACAACGGTTGATCTACCAACCGGCGGGTGGCGACATTAGCAGTCATCAGCTGCAATGACGACGACATCAGTTGGCAACTGCAACAAAGATGGGTGGCGGCCGGCAAATAAAAGGAAAGAAAACAAGAAAAGAGGAAATAACTTATTTCAAGAAATTGTTTGTTTTTTTTTCTTGTTTTTATTTCAAATCTATTCCCCAGCCATTAATCTATTCTTGATAATAGGAAAATTAATTAATGTTACGAAATGAATTTTTGTTCTTTTTTTTTGGTTTTAGGGAACAAAATAAAAGAAATTGGGTTAAATAAAAATGGTACCAAACAAGGCCTTTGTACATATCCAAGAAGACCAAGCGTGGAGACAAAGGATGTACTCCTTTTGATTGTACAAAAGAAGGGGGTCCACGTTTCTTATAATATATATACTTTAAGGTAAATACCATGAAAAACCTTGTGATAGCTTTAATCAAAGCTAATATTTTTACCACAAAAAATCCCAATAGTATGTCTGTAACAAATTTACTTTCCATTAGTTTCCTTAATTTTTAACGTCAAATTATTGAGTTGAATAACATGTGACAATTGATGGATATACTAATTTTAGGTTTTATCCTCTGTTTGTTGTAAGTGTACTGATTTATGATTTTTCGTAATAGTAATCAAATTTAATGGAAACTAACATATACAAATGTACTAGTTTGGGGGGGTTTGTGGTTAAAAATTAGTTTAGGTAATTTTGTCATATGTGTACCAGTTCAAGATTTTTGATAGTAAAAAAATTAGTTTTGGATAAATTTGTCACAAATGTATTGGTTTTGGGTTTTTCATGGTATTGACTTTATACTTGATGGGTGGGATCAACAAGGGTTCAGAAGAAAAGAAGAAACGATGAGAGAGAGAGAGAGATAGATTTACTTTTATGATTTTAGCTTGCAGTTGCCGCATAGTGAACTTGTTGGAGCCATCGTACAAAGGAACAAAAAAAAAAAAAAAAAAAAAAAAAAAAAAACATGCAAGAGTTTTTGTTTCGGCATACGTAAAGAGATGATTTGTGTTTCTCAAATGTATAAACAATTATGACTCTCATCTTTCGATTATAGTGAATTATTTGCTATTAATTCTCCTCGTGGAGTAAGTACCAATACTCGAATCAAATCACGTAAGTCAGTGTCATTTATTGTTTCTCATTTGTTTCTCTAGTGATTCCGCATTGATTTAATTGCAAGATTTAGCATTTCCATGTTAATTTTACAACAATTGATATTAGAGTTTGTGATCAAATTTTCTAAAATTTTGATTTGGGGCTTTTGCTCGTCTAATTATTATCTAGAAATTCTGCTATTGTAATTTTGTTTGAAGTAAAAGTAGAAATTGAGAAGTCTTATAGGATGAATAAATTTGGGTTATGAAGCATCAACATGGAGGCACTATTAACAACTCAATATTGGTTGAAGCACTGTAGGATAGGGCTAAGTTGCCTAGGCAATGAAAGATGCAGAAAAGGATGTGCTAATGACGAAGGCAAGGAATATAATCATGTTAAACCTATTGCATGGGGGTGTTAATAAAGGTGGTTGAGGAGAAAGATTATGGGCAAAAACTCCAAGCCCTCTATGTAATGAAGGGTTTGAACAATTGCTTATATATGTTGAAGAGAATGTTTTGGTTTAGATACACTAGAGTTCTGTTTATCAAATCCCACCTAAATGAGTTTATTCATGATGGATTTAAAGAACGTGGGTGAAATCCTAGAAAATGAAGAACGTGGTATGATGTTATTAGCTTCTTTACCACAACCATGGGAGTACTTTACTAATTCACTGCTATATAATTACCTCAGAAGAAGTAAAGTTTGCTTTGTTCAATGAGGAGTGGTAGAGAAAGTCGTACCATGATAGTTTGACGCACGATGTAGCACAAGAACTAGTAATTCAAGGTATAGATCAACATTGGGATTGAGTAGCAGCAAACGTAAAAAGCAAGTTGAAGTTACACTATAGAATGTCTAAGGGATGCATGAAGTGCTTTGAATGTCTTAAGGAATGGCACATTAAGAGAGATTGTTTGAAGCTGAGAAAGAGAGGTGATAGGCATAATGGTACAAGTAGTGTGGTGAAAGTTACCAAGGAGAGGGCCAATGATGCAAAGGCTGTCTAGTGTGTGACTATTGGCTCATCAGAAGATAAATGGTTGCAAGAGTTAGGGTGTTCTTATCATATAATGCCTCATAAGAATTTGTTTACTACTTATCATACTACATATGGTGGAAGAGTTTTGATGAAAGAATAACACAACTTGTAAGGTTATGGGGATATAGACAATTTGGGTTTGAATGCACTATGGAGTGGTGCACCCATTGATAAACGTGAGGCATATATTGGAGCTTAAGAAGAACCTTATTTCTCTAGGGACACTTGATGACATCGGGTGTAAGTACGCCACTGAAGCTAGAGAGCCAAAGATCTCTTGAGATGTCATGATAGTGATGAAAGAAAAAAAAAGTGAATACTCTTTATCATTTATTAGGAGAGACCTTAACATGATATGTTGTAGCTTCATCATGTAAGTAAGACTCCAACTTGACTTAATTATGACATATGCAATTAAGTCACATGAGTGAGGCATGTATGATAATGCTAAGTAAGAGCGGGAGAACAAGGAAGCTAAAGTTATATAAGGACTCATCTTTGGGAAGCAGTGTTGGATTAAGTTTATTATAACTATTGATTCGACCAAGTAACAGGTTGAGTACATTTATCTAGACATTTGGTGTCCATCTTCGATTCCTTTGAAAGGAGGTGTCTAATATATGATAATATTTATTAACGACCATTTGATGGAATGTATGAATATACTTTCTGATGCATAAATTTGATGTGTTCGATCATGTCAAGAAACTTAAGGAATTGATGGAGAAGTAGTCAAATAAACAAACCAAGTGCTTGAGGATCGATAATGACTTAAAATTTTGTGGTAAATATTAGACTAAGTTTTCTAACACCAATGTAATTAGAGCTTTTACTTTGGGCTTGAACACATGATGATTTGTTCAACAAGTTTTAAATTCAATCAAGCTGTTTATCTATAAACATTGTGGGGTTGGATGTTATTTAGGTGTTAGAAACAATTGAAGTGTATTAACGATTGTAATTTTAATTCTTCAATTATAGTAGATTATTTGTTGCTAGCTCTCCTTGTGGACTTAGAGTAGGTAACCTCGGATTTTTTTTTTGAACATCCTCGGATTGGATCACATAAATCTTTAGTGTCCTTTATCTTTCATCATTTATTTCTTTGATGATCTCGCATTGATTTAATTGTTAGATCTGCTAGCGTTTCGATATTAATTTTATGATACAAAAATGATGAACCTCTAATTGTTCTTTACTGTCATCTTTACTATCTTACAAATAAGCAAAACTTATGTTATTCCTATCTAGAGTCTCTCTCTCCACTCCAAGTTTCTACACTCTTGGCCGCGTCACCATATCATGCCAGTTTTCCATAACTTGAAAATTAATTTATTTGTGAAGATTGATACATTCATATTTGGATGAAATAGAATTGAAAATGATGAAAGAAAAATATAGCTTAAATAGATGTAGCGATTTAGTTGAATTAATACTATATTTAAGCTGTAATTGCAATATGTAGTGCTATTATTTTGAAATTCAAATTTTGCTTAAATCTTGATTTGGAAAGACACCGTGAATAGAAAAATGCGAATAAAGAAATTATTAAGAGTTTGTTTTTAGCTTCAATCATATCCAATTTTGCTCTACTCTTTTCTTCCCTTCCCACTTAGCAATAGAGGAAAAAAAACCAACTTTTGGAAAGGGATTTATCGCCATACGTTCCTTCCCAAATTGCCTCATCCAAAAAGAGAGAATGAGAAGAAACATAGGTTGTATTTGATGGTTTGGATTTGAGTCCCCATATTGTTTGGTGTTTGGTTACGTTCTTTGGACTGTATAAACCATGATACATCTAGATAAAATGCTGGATAAGAAATTCACATAGAGGGTGATATACGCTTGGATTTGATATAAAATTTTACAAATTAACTTAACAATTGCCATACACTAGGGGAACCCCACCTCAAGCCAAACTTATTGTCCTTGGCATTTCTCACCAGCACCACCCAACTACCACTTCAGCGACTATCCATCATACTGGCCCCTCACTTCGGCATCCTTGAGTATCTGCATTGGTGCCCTTGCTCACAGCTCACTTGGAAGGCTAGGGTTCACCGACTCACCCATGGCTCCCTATCTTTCTTAGTTGACTTTTAGTTTTTCCACCCTCACCAAATCATCTCTTGATTTTTCTCTTTACTTCACGTTTGATTGCTCATTCTCAACCTCCATTGTTCCACAATCTCTCTCTTGGTCGACTCTGAATAGATGTTCATCAAACATTTGATGAATCACAAGAGAGAGTTCCTCCTCGCATTTAGTTTAGAAGTTTGCCTAATGGAAGTCTATTGAAAGTCATCGAGCTCGTGAGGTCGATTTTCCAGAGCTTGTAGACGACGGTGGCTGAGAGGATTTGAGTCTCATGTACACAAGGAGCCCGTTAGAGATTGGATTTTTAAGATTTTTTTTTTTTTAAAAAAGATTGTAAAAGATTTTCAATCCTATCTTAAGTTATAGATTTTCAAAAGTTTCAAATACTATTTTAAATTGCATCAAACATTTGATTAGATATTTCTATAATCTAGATGATATTTGGAGGATTTCAAATCCCCCTTATCCTATCCTTTCCCAATCCAAATCTAGATAGGGTTTGCATGTCCTTGAGGGAAAACCAGCTTTTTGCTTGTTTGGGAAGATGCAAATTGTAGTTTCAAATAACTTAGGAGGGCATTTGATATAAGAGCAAACCATGGGGGATTTGTTTGTACTTATCCAAAAGTACTATCTATATCTTGCTCATTCTTACATTTATAGATGTAGCTTGCAAAACTATACAATCAATTTTGATTAAAACAAATTATATGTGGAGTATAATAATATTGTACTTATATCATACTTAAATCATATAGAACTTCATGGTCAACAAAATCCATAGAAAATGGCATGTGAAAAACACAAACTTCCTTCTTCTTCTTTTTCTGTCATATTCTAATTCTTAACTCACTTTTAGACTTTTACCCTACCTCTTTTACAAAGTGTATGAGTTGAATCCCAAATCAGAAACTAAACATCCCTCCCCTGAGAAAAGGGGGAAATTAAACTTCCCACCTCCCATACTAGGGCAACCCCTGGTGGTTGGAACACTCCCCTCCTCAGCTCATCTGTTAGGTGGGTAGAAAATAAAATATATTTATGTTATTATCCATAGTAAAGATATCAACCAAGTAATTAGGTTTTTCTCTATTTAAATACTTCTTTTTCAGGTAATTTTTATCAAAGAAAATCGCACCATGAGTCCTAAACATTTCGTATAATGCAATTGAATCATAAACCTTTCAATTAGTTTAATTAAATATTAAACATTTATCAAAAAGTATAATTGAGTCTTAAACACTTCATTAAGTTCAAATAAATCCCCACCGAATAGTATAATAAAATCCTAAAATTGCATTGAAAGTGTAATTTAAGGATGTCAAAAAACTATTTTTTGTGATAGAAAGGGGTGAATAGGTATTAAAAAAAATTGATAGTTTTTTGTGGAATAAGTAGAATCAAGCTTATATATGCAAGATTGAGCTACTGATATCAAGTGTGGTGCTTCTATCAAGCAGTTAACATAATAAGTAATTTTTACTAAACAACCAAAGCAACAATAACAAATAAACACTCCTACCATCTCTGTTGTAATTTCCATGAATGTGGTACTCCATAATGTACACACGCCTTGTCGATATGTTGCTTCAACAAGTTGCAATAGCCTTCTTTTGGTTGAAGGAAGGATCAACTACACCAACTTAGAAAACTAAAGTTGATTGATATGAAGGAAATTAGAGGACACTAAAATTTAGATGGAATGGACACTTCTCTAGTTGAGGGAAAATTGTCCAAAAAGTTCCAATGTATTGTAAAGCGGTTAATTCTTAAATTTTTTAATTATGTTAATTTAGTTATAAATTTTTTTATGACTTGCCAAATTAGTCTTTTCGGTTAATTTTAACTAGAAATCATTGACGTAATGGTCTAGTCAACACTGTCATTACTACATCGCATGGCTAGCATTCATTCGGACAATTTTTGTAATTTATTTATTTATTGTAAGTCTAGGCCGGTCTTGTTGGCCTAGAGTTGCAAAAGAGAGAAAAAAAAAAAAAAGAAAGAAAGTAAAGAAAATAATAAAGAAAAGGATTAAAGAAGAGAAGAAAAAGAAAAGAAAAGACGAAAAAAATTAATAATAAAATTTTAGAAATTTTAGAAAATTACGCAAAATGTTTATGTTAGTGTCAATCATGCAACGTAAGATGACCGACATTGACTAGACTACCACGTCGGTGATTTCCGATTTAAATTGATAAATCATGAAAGTGTTTTAAGACTACAATAACGAATCATCAAAATATTTTAAGATTAAATTGGTAAAATTAAAAGGTTCATGACTAAATTAACAAGTGGTAAAAGGTTTAGCACTAAATTGACACAATTAAAGGATTTTAAACTGAATTGGTTGTTGTACAATAGATTTATAATTTTTTGGACAATTATGATTTTAGTTGAGGATGGGGGGGGGGCACAAAAACTAGAAGTGGGGAGAAGCAATTTACCATTAGGCGACAAACTTGAGCTGGAATTAGAAGTGAGTAGTTCTAAGTTCCAACAGGTTCCGTATAGGTTTCACCTGAGATTTAGAACCTACCCATTGGAACAAATTCTTCATTTTTTTGAACTTGAAACCTACCATGTCAAAATTTTTAGGGTCTACCTAGATTTCACTTATATTATTAATTGAACGATTGCAGTAAATCAAAACTTTTAATGACCACTACTTGCTATTACAATTCACTGATTATAATAACATGTGGAAAAATTAAACATTAATAAAGTAAAAGTCTCAGTCATAAAATAGAAGTTCAGACTAATGCTTTTAGATTATACATTCATTGTCGAACGGCATGGAATATCGCAAGATCATTTGAAGACATTAACAAAAAAAAAACATTAAAATTTGTTCAAATTCTAGGTTACAGGTTATAGGTGAAAGAGCTTGTATAAACACCTAGAGGGAGGTGAATAGCTATAAAAATAGATTTATCTAAAGATGCAATAAAAATATATATTTTTTAAATTGAGTTTGTTGGACAATAGATTTCGATAAAATTTCAGACTCAAATAAGATGTTTTAAAATATAGCAAAACTCATAAAAACATCACAACAAATAAATTAAAGGAGTTTAGGGAAGAGAAAATGAACATAAGATTTATACTGAATTGGCTTATATTAGGCATACGTCCACTTTCTCACACTGACAGTCTTCTGGCTGGATTTCACTATGAATCGAAAGAGAATTACAGTAACATAATACTGATTACTCAGTAAAGAGTTTCTTTTTCTCTCACTAAGTCACTCCTTAGTGTTTCTCTCTCTTTCGAATACACATATGAGCATTATTGATGAAGAACAAGTGATTTGAAAAGCTTCAGACTTTGAAATTCTAGCTTTCACGCACGCTTTCAAATGACCCGAAAACCCTCTTTAAATACTCCTCAATGCCTTTATGACCATTGGCACTATTTAAAGGAATTCTTCCAATCAACCCATCAATCAAAGAGATCTTGAGCCATTTGAAGATTGAGATGAAAGTCCAATGATCTTAGTCACCCATACAATCAGAATCTTGATTTTTCTAAGTAGATTCTTTCAAAAAAAAAAACTTTTCTTCCAAATTGATTTAACATATCCGTGATTGATTTTATCAATAATATCAAAAAAGGTAGGTGAGATTTTCAACTAGAAAGCCAGATATATCTTGTTCATACTGAATCCTTGAAGGAAAAACAATAATCTTGAGTCTGATTATTTTTTTGTTCTTCACTTGAGTTCAGTCTGGGTCTTCGTCAGAGTGGGGCGGACTTCTGATGTAAGATAGACTTTGATAGAATTCCACAGGAGTCTAATATTCCTTAAAATGAGAATAAGAATAGAAATAGAAAAATTTTGTCAACTTCAAAATCTAATAGGAGTTTTCTCAACAATCTCCCATTTTTTATGGTGACAAAACTTTCATGCAGATTTAAACATTATATCCTGCAAAACAACACTTTAGCAGTACATGATAGTTTATAATAAGAATATATCATTATAGAACTGAATAACATAGAATCCGCATCCACAAAGCACATTAGTCTTAACAGTTCTGCAACAAGAAAACAATTTGATTCAAACACAACAAAAGTTCAAACCACAAGTTCAAAAGGTCAAACCACACAACCAAGTTTCAAATTTAAACAAAAAATCAAAACAATAACTTTAAATTTGCTCTCACTCTCCCCCTTTTTGTCATCAACAAGAAGATAAAGTCAGTCATGAATAAAAAGAGTGAATGAAAAGATGATCAAGGTTGTTTTCGAATGTGAACAAGTTGGAAATCCTCCAGTGACTGTACGGTCTTCTCAAGCTTATGTAAGCACTGATGATATACATTCTCCACTTTGGCTACATTCTGCGAAGCTTGTTGATTTAATGTTTGAACTTGAGTGTTAAGAATCTCTACCTTGCCTGAAAGAAATTCTGAGATAGATCCTAAAGCAGCATGTAACTTTTGAATCTCAAACTTCATGGCATATTACTGTTTTTTTTTTTTTTTTTTTAAAATCCAAGAGGAGTTCTACTATCCTTGGATAGTTTGCTTCAAGTTTAGTTTGGGCACTAGCTTTAGCTAAATAAATCTGTGAAGTATCCAAAAGTGAAGGAATGTCAACTTGAATGTATGCAATTTGTTGCTTACCATGACTTGGAGTTTCCTCTTCAACTTGAACTTCAGGAAAATGAGATGGAGTTTCCTCTTCAACTTGAACTTCAGGAAAATGAGATGTAAATACATCTTCAACTTGAAATGCAAGAGATCTACTGATACTTCACTAGCAGTAGGTGCAACTAATAGAGTTTTATCATGTTCTCCCCCTGTTTTGGTGCCTTCAGGTTGAGACGAAACTTCTCATTCTTGCACCTTCTCCTTTCCAGCACAAGATCGCTTCTCTAGTTTAGTCTCCTCTACTTTAGGTGCAGCAATGTCCCGTTTCCTTTTTCTCCTCCAATTCTGGTATCACACTAGTGTCTCCTTATGATTCTTTAGCCTCATCTTCATTCTCTTCAGATTCTTTAGCATCGCTCTCTTCTTCTTCTTCTTCTTCTTTTTCTTCCTTTTCCCCCTCTTCTTCTTCTGGCTCTTTAGAATCAACAAAATCGTGAAGATTGTGCAAAGCTATGGTAGAGATTGTCAAAACATCATCTTCCTCATCTTCATCCTGGAGAAGGATAGATTTCTTCTTCTTTGATGTCTTCTGGACAACATCCTTTCCATTGCGCTTCTTTGCAACAAGAGATCCTTCCTTGATTTTGCTAGATAATTCATTCTTCAAAAGATCCAAGGCTTTAGAAAGATCTTTCAGCCTCATCTTGGAAATCATTTTCATTCCTATTTCCAGAGGAGCAAGAGTCCTTGATCACTATTCTGTACATGTGTCTAAATAATCTCGTTATCAAGGCAGAGTAAGGCAGTTGCCCTTTCTCCTTTATCACTGTTTTGTACATGTGCAAAAAATAGTATGTGGAAGTTAAAAAGGAACTCCATTGCATATTGTCTACATTATCTTTGCCTCAAACCTTGAAACATCAGTCTTAGAGGTAGCCTTGGGTCTGATGCAATTGATCACTATCTTATACATCAAAATGTTTGAAGCAAGCATTCGAGAGTAAGTAATACTTCCACTTAGAAATCTATCTTTCACGAGAAACTTAATAGCTTGATTGATGGATACATTTATAGGCAGAAAACCACTTCGTTCTACACCCAAAATGTCAGCCAAAAGATCCACATCTACATCAAACACACTATCACATATAGTAAGTTGAATATGAGTTTGATCCAAAAATTACAGATTCGAGTAAAAATATGCCGTTAATTCAGGATATGCTTCAAATGTCTTTGCACAAAATTTCTCAAATTGAAGTTTGGCTAACTTCTCCCTCAAGTTAACTTTTATAGAATCCAAAAAGTCAAAGTCTACTATTCACGAGTTTATGACCCCTTTGTTTAACATTTGAGCATAAACCTTTTTATGCTCTTTTGAACGAAAAAGTTTCGTTCTTTCTCCAATAATTTGAGCCGCCACACTCATCTTTGGATGGAAATATATAGAGATTCTCTCATCGTCATCTTTATTCTCAAGCTAATTTTCTAACCCAAAACGAGGATCATAAGGAAAGTTCAAAAACTCCTTCTCTGTTGTTCCTTTCGGTGCCAGTCCTAACCTTTCCATTGTTCTAAAAAATAGAGTTTCGTTTTCACATCCATTGTCTTTCAGAAAGTTAGTGATAAAGTCCACAGGACTTTCACCCTATTTCAAAAACTAATAATGTTTAAAAAGTATCTCAGGCCTCTTTATAGAAATGGGTGTTGCCTCTCGTGTAACTTCCTCATCTACAGAGTGACGAGGAGAACTCCGGGGAGAATCTTCTCCAGTCAGATGAAAATGACTTGGTCCATCAGGCATATTGCGAGGTCCGCGACTAGCAATGTGAGAAGATTTCCTCTGGAGCGACATTGTTGTACATTTTGAGGATTTCGACAACATGCTCAAGTGGAAGAGAAAAAATTTACAGAGTGTTTTCGTGAGAAAAATCGAGAGAGGGAAAATCTTCTCCAGTCAGATGAAAATGAGTTGGTCCTTCAGGCATATTGCGAGGTCTGCGACTAGCAATGTGAGAAGATTTCCTCTGGAGCAACATTGTTGTAGATTTTGAGGATTTCGACAACATGCTCAAGTGGAAGAGAAAAAATTTACAGAGTGTTTTTGTGAGAAAAATCGAGAGAGAGAGAGAGAGAGAGAGAGAGAGAGAGAGAGAGAGAGAGAGAGATAATTAGGGTTTGAAAACACCGTACTCGAAAAAAATAATCTGAAGAATTTAAAGAAATCAAAATGGGGCAAATGAATTGACACAAAAAATACCTTTTCGAAAAATAACTGCCAAAAATTTGAAATATGTTCCGAAAAATCAGCAATAAAATTGTAATTTCCAAAAATAAATAAGGCAATCGATGATTTAGAGATAATCATACTTGTTCAGTTTCTACATACTAAAAATAAAATACATGGATTAGAAAGATTTCTAGACTGAAGTAACTTCCTTAAGTTGAGATGTTGAGTCTGATCAACCATAGACTTCAGTCAAAAGGAAGGATGATATTCAAATTGCTACGAATTGATCTAAATAAGCTTTTCTCCAGTGATTTTGTAAAAATATCTGCAAATTGATTATTTGAATCAATAAATTGAACATGAATCTCATCATTTTGTACATGATCTCTTATGAAATGATGATGAATCTCAATGTGCTTTGTTCTTGAGTGAAGAATTGGAGTTCTGATAAGGTTAATAGCACTTGTATTGTCACATCTAATTTTTGTGCAGAATTCTTCTATCTTGAAGTCTCTTAGTTGTTGTCTAATCCACAAAATTTGTGAGCAGCAACTTCCAAGAGCAACATATTCTGCTTCTACTATAGATAATGTCATAGTATTTTGCTTTCTTGAGAACCATGATACCAGCATTTGTCCCAACAATTGACATGTACCAAACGCACTTTTTTTGTCGACTCCACAATCGGCTAGATCATTATTAGAATAACCAAGTAAAGTAAAGTCTCCTCATTTTGGATACCACAAATCTAGCTTTGGAAAAGTCGCAATATATTTGATGATACGTTTAACGGCACTTAGATGTGATTCTTTGGAATCAGATTGAAATCTACCATGGATATACACACTAAATAGAATGTCAGGTCTAGAGGTAGTGAGATAAAGAAGAGAATCAATCATGCTTCTGTATAACTTTTGATCTACTTTCTTTCCTCCTTCGTCCTTGCTGAGCTTTGATGAGCTTGACATGGGAGTTTATGTTTTCTTGCAGTTCTCCATTTCAAACTTCTTGATAATATCTTTGGCATATTTCTCTTGGTGAATGAATGTTCATTTCTTTGATTGCCTGATTTGCAATCCCATAAAGAAGGTCAATTCATCCATCATGCTCATTTCAAATTCTTCTTGTATAGATCTTGAAAATTTATTGCAGAGATTTTCATTAAAATATCCAAAGATTATATCATCTACATAAATATGTACAAGCAGAATCTTTTTCTTCTCTTTTTATAAACAAGGTTGTATCAACTTTTCTTTTCTCAAAGCCATTATCTATTAAAAACTTACTTAACCTTTCATACCAAGCTCGAGATGCCTGCTTCAAACCATACAATGCCTTCTTTAGTCTGTAGACAGAGTCTGGTTTTCTGGGATCTTTAAAT
This sequence comes from Eucalyptus grandis, assembly GCF_016545825.1. Classification (NCBI taxonomy): domain Eukaryota; kingdom Viridiplantae; phylum Streptophyta; class Magnoliopsida; order Myrtales; family Myrtaceae; genus Eucalyptus; species Eucalyptus grandis. Next base: position 6,673,894 of record NC_052615.1, read on the forward strand.
CCTAGTGGTTGTTCCACATAAACTTCTTTTTGTATGAATCCATTAAGGAAAGCACTTTTGACGTCCATCTGAAATAACCTGAATTTTTTAACATAAATAAAAGCAAGTAATAATCTAATTACTTCTAACCTTGCTACTGGTGCATAACTTTCATCATAGTCTATTACTTCTTCCTGTGTATATCATTTTGTCACAAGCCTTACTTTGTTTTTGATAACTTTACATTTTTCATCCATCTTGTTTCTGAAAACCCACTTTATTTCAATCACAGATTTGCCTTTGGGTTTAGGAATCAACTCCCACACATCATTAATGTTGAATTGTCTGAGTTCTTCCTACATAGCTTCTATCCAGCTTTCGTCAGACAATACTTCTTCTACTCCTTTTGGTTTTATTTCTGAAATAAGTGCTAATGCACTGGAATCTTCTTTTCCTTTGGATTTGGTGTGGATTCCTTCATCTAATTTGCCAATAATGAGTTCTTTGGGATGACTTGATTTTTGCTTCCAATTGCTAATGGATTTGTCATTCTGTTGATAATTTTTTCCTTTTATTCTTTTATTTTGTTTGATGTTCTTCAGAAGATTGAAGTTCTCTGGGGGGAATTAGACTTTACTGAGTTTGGAACTGCTTCAAATTCTTCAAATTGAACCTGATCTTGTTGACTTTGCATATTTTCCTTAAATCTGACGTTCATTGACTCTTCTACAATTTGAGTCTTATTGTTAAAGACCCTATAAGTTTTACTTGACATTGAATAGCCAAAAAAAAATTCCTTTATCCGATTTTTCTTCAAACTATCCAGATCGATCATTTGCATTCTTCAAGATAAAACACTTACAGCCAAAAACATGAAAGTAAGAGACGTTAGGCTTCTTCCCTATATATACTTCATAAAGAGTCTTTTCTATGATAGACCTTAAAAACACCATGTTGATTATATAACAGGTAGTAGGGATTGCTTTTGCCCAAAATTGAGAATATATTTTACTTTCTATCAATAGAGTTTTGGCCATTTCTTGTAAAGATCTGTTTTTCCTTTCCACATCTCAAATTTGTTCTGGAGTATATGGAGAAGAGAAAACATGTTGAAAACCATATTAATCACATAAGTTTGTAAAATCTTGATTTTCAAACTCACCTCCATGATCTCTTCTTATGCTTGAGATAGCATAACATTTCTCATTCTGAACTTTCTTGACAAATTTTGAAAAATAAGATAAAGTTTCAGACTTACTTGCCAAAAAGAATACCCAAGAGAAACATGACTAATCATCCACAATTACGAGACAATATTTCTTTCCACCAAAACTCTGAGTTCTTGTTGGTCCAAAAAATCCATATGAAGAAGTTATAAAACACGATTGTTAGAAACTTGATTTACTAGTTTAAAAGAACTTTTAACCTGTTTTCCCAAAATACAGGGAGTGCACAATTCAAACTTTTGATAAGTCAAATTAGGAAGCCCTCGAACTAGCTTCTTAGAAGAAATTTTGGCAATTTGTTTTATATTTACGTGACCAAGCTTTCGATGCCAGAAACTTACTTCATCTTGTATTGAGATAAGGCATTGAGAATTTTCTAGATTTACATCTAGAAGTATGTTGCCATGCCTTCACCTAGTAAAAGATTGAGAAAAATCTTGACTTATTCCAGAACAAATACCTTGAAAGTTTATTATGAAACCTGTATCACAAAGCTGACTTATGCTCAAAAGATTGAAGTTTAAACCTTTTACCAAGGAAACATTGTTGATAGTCAGACTTTCAATATTCACTGTTCCATATCCTATAGTCTTTCCTTTACTATTTCCACCAAAAGAAACATTTCCTCCTTTTAGTTTTCAAGTTTTACGAAGCTACTTGAGTCTCATGTCATGTGCTTAAAATAGCCAATATCCAAATACCATTTGATTTGATTTTTTTTAATAGTGACTTGCAATCAAAAGAATAACTCAAACTTTTTTTGATATCCAGATTTTCTTAGGTCCAAGAGAGTTAGTGTTAAAAATAGTCTTTACCCAATCCTTCTTAACTAGTCTCCAAACTTTGGGACATTCATTCTCAAAATGTTCTTAGCTTCGGCCAACAGGTTTTACAAATACTTTTTGAAAATGATTTTTGTAAAATGCCTTTAGAGGTCTTTGTCTAAGTCTCTCTTTTACTTTAGGAAAATTAATTAAAGGAATTGTTTCATTATTCACACCCAAACAAGATTTATTAAAATAGGGTATTTGTGCTGTAAGAAGTTTCTCCAATTTTTCTAATCCTTTTGAAAATCTTTTTGAATATTTGAAATCTCCCTTTTAAACAGACATTTTTCTTTGAAAGAGAATTAGAGTTTTCTTTCAAATCATCAAAACTTCTTTTCAAATTTTCAAACTTTTCTTTCTAAGAGACTTCTTGTTTCTTGAGCTTGAAATTTTCTTTTTTCATTTCGGAAATCCTTTTAATAAATAATTTAAAATTGAGGCAAAGTTCATCTATATATTTAGAAACTTTAACAGGAATTTCTAAGTGACTAACCTCGAATTCTTTATTAGAATCTGAATTAGTTTCTATTTCTGATTCTAAGTTTGACTCTGAATGAGCCATCAGACATATGTTTGCAAATTCCTCTTCGCTTTCTTCATATCTAGTGTCACTTCAAGTCTCTACTTTAAGAGTTTTCTTGTACTTCTCAAACTTATTCTTCTTCTTTTTCAACAATGGACAGTTTGGTCTATTATGCCCCTTTTCCTTACACTTGAAACATATTGCGTCCTTGCTGGTTTCGACGTCTTCCGTTGGTCTCTTATGGGAATTTTGCATGCTTTGCTTCTTCCAATTTAACCTTCTTCTTTTTCTGTTTAGTTTTCTAAATTTTTTTATCATAGGGGCCGACTCCTCATCGTTCGAATCTGTATCATCAAAATCAACGTTAAGACTTTAATGTAATTGATTTCTTTTACCTTTTGGATCTTCCTCATTATTGATCTACTCTACTTCGTGCGATTGAAGCATGCCTATTAACTCATCAATTGATACAAGCATGATCCTTTGAGTTTCTCTTATTGAAGTCTTCACATGATTCAAGTCATTTGAAAGTCCATGTAGTAGTTTGTTGACTTTCATTGGTCCATAAATTGGTTGACCATGATAAGCTAGGCCATTCACAATTTCTGTAAAGCGATTGAACATGTCATAAATAAATTCTCTAGGCTTCAATTTGAAAGACTCATATTGTCCAAGTAGAATATTTATCTTTGTCTCCTTCACACGATCAGTCCCCTAATAAGTGACGTGAAGTCTGTCCAAAACTTCTTTTGTTGTTTCACAAGAGGAGATTCTGTTGTATTTAGTGTGAGACAATGCACATTATAAGGAATAAATTGCTTTTGCATCAAAAGCCTGTCTCTTGATAGTTTCATCTTGTGTGGATTCATCGGCATCTTTTTTTTTATCACTTCTTTTCCTTTGTCTGAAGTTGATGTTGCCTTTGGATTGATCTATTTTTCAACAACATCCCACTCCACGGGATCTCTGGATCTGAAGAATGCCTTCATTTTGTTTTCCACACATTATACTCCTTTCCATCAATATAAGGAGGTCTGGTATTGCTCTGTCTTTCGATCAATCCTAGAGCAAAAATACTAGTCATAGAAGATCTTTAGCTTAGAAGTAAAAACATTTCAATAAAGTAAGCACACAAGCTTTGATACCAATCAAAAGGGCTAGTATAAACACCTAGAGGGGGTTGATTAGGTGTAAAAACATATTTATCTAAGATGCAGTAAAAATATTTTCTTCTAAACTGAGTCTGTTAGACAATAGATTTCCGATAAAGATTTAGACTCAAATAAGATGTCTTAAAATATAGCGAAACTCATAAAAACATCACAACAAATAAATTAAAGAAGTTCAGGGAAGAGAAAATGAACACAAGATTTATAATGGTTCGGCTTAGACTAAGCCTACATCTACTCTCCCACGCTGACAGCTTTCTAGCTGGATTTCACTATGAATCGAAAGAGAATTACAGCAATATAACATCGACTACTTAGTAAAGAGTTTATTTTTCTCTCACTAAGTCATTCCTTAGTGTTTCTCTCTCTTTCGAATACATGTATGAGCACTATTGATGAAGAACAAGTTTTTTGAGAAGTTTTAGACTTTGGAATTCTAGCTTTCACGCACACTATCAAATGACTTGAAAAAACTCTTTAAATACTTCTCCATGCTTTTATGATCGTTGGCACTATTCAAAGGAATTATTTCAATCAACCCATTGGACAAAACTAATCAAAGAGATCTTGAGCCGTTTGAAGATTGAGATGAAAGTTTGATGATCCTGGTCACTCATACAACTAGAATCTGGGTTTCCATAAGTAGATTCTTTCCAAAAAAAAAAAACTTGTCTTCCATATAGATTTAACAGATCCGTGATTGATTTAATCAATAATATCCAAAAAGATAAGTGAGATTTTCAACCAGAAAACTAGATATATCTTGTTCGTATTGAGTCTTTGAAGGAAGAACAATAATCCTGAGTCTAATTATTTCTTCCTTCTTCACTTGAGTTCAGTCTAGGTCTTCGTTAGAGTGGGGCAGACTTCTGATGTAAGATAGACTTTGATAGAATTCCACATGAGTCTAGTATTTCTTGAAATGAGAATAAGAATAGAAATAGAAAAGTTTTGTCAACTTCAAAATCTAATAGCAATTTTCTCAACAATAGGTTCTAAGTTCCTTCAACTAAGAATCTGGGACCTACAAGTTGAAACAAGTTCCTTGAATTTTCAATTGGTTAGCATGAACCTTAGCTTTCATTGGGTAAAATTAGAACATTCTGAATAGAATCCATTAATCTAGCAACCAGTAAAAGCTAGCCAACAAATATTTGGCTGACTGATGAGTTGGACCTTTTATTCGAGACTAAATTGATCATTTCAAGTTATTATTTGAGATAAGGTTTACTTTGAATTCTGATTTTGGAAAACTTTCTACTTTGTAATCTTATTTGAGATTTTTCTAAATAAAGATATGTATACACCGGCAATCCAGCTTAGTCAAGCCCAAAATTGATAAGTCGGTCACCAAATCCAAATCTTCCACCCCGAGTTCCCCCTTCCCCAAGATATCGCCGCTTTCCGTTTTTGATTTATATTGCCAACTTCAACATGGATATGCATTCACCAACATTCCTCCTTTTTTTCTTTTTTTTTAATTTTAAATTCGGATGTCCAGTAGTTACTGCGTTGAACTATTTTGCTATTTGTTGCAGATTATGTATTTAAAAAATATTGAGACTTCACTTTATTGGTTCAGTATTCCCGATAATTGTGCTTTTCTTCTTGTCAACGATTAAGACTATCATAACAACAACTACTAATGGAAGAATTAGTCTTTAAATAAAGCTCAGTTGAAGATCCGACTTAGGATGATGCGTATGCTGCAAAGTCCAGAAAGATTTATTCATTTATAAGTTTTTGCAGTTCTCCTCGCGTAGTGAGATCAGGCTTGAGTAAGGACGTCCATGATTATCTTGCTCCAAAACCTTAATATTAGGAAAACAACGTCATAGATAAATTAATGGAAAGCAATCTTAAGAAAAAAAATTGATACTGGTAACCAGATTCATTGTTATTGGGAAGGCACGGATGCAACAGCAAGTTTCTAAACCCAGTTCTCTGATTGGTTTTCCTTCTTCGGCTGCTGTTCTGAGAGAAGTAATATTGCAGAAAGCACCTCCTTCTCGTCGATACAATCTTTCAGTTTCTCACGAAGGTCTTCCAACGACCTCTTTAACTGTCCGAGTTCAGGCAATCCAAGTTGATCAATTGGAGGTTGGCCTTTGGCAGCTCGTTTTGCTTTCAGCGCCTTCTCAAGCATCTCTCCTCGCTTCTCCTCTGCGTTCAATCGCTTGAGTAGATCGAGGATTTGCTGGTTTAGATTATCATCGGTCTTGCTTTCATCACGAGATTCGGCGTCTTTGCTTGTACCCTCATCCGGAGCCTTTTCCTGATTTAGAAATCGGTGAACAATGGATTCCACGTTCGGATGCCCGAACGAAAAGGGCTTGCCTCCTGGGGAAAACACGATGATTGCAATCTGGACAGCGCATAGGATTGCAAGCTCGTTCGCCTTCTTGAAAAGCCCGGTTCTTCGCTTTGAGAAAGTAACTTGCCTTGTGCAACTGTCTGTCACCAACTCGATTTCGATCTTGCGCCGACCCATGATTAACTCCTTAAGCGCAAATTTCCTATAGTCTCTTAATATGATCAATTGCAGAATACAATTCGAAGAACTCGAGACACACATATATATACTCATATAACCATCCTTTTTCGAGGCATCCGAGATTCCTAATACGGGTTTGGAACCTTATATCTGTAATCAGATTAGAGTTCATTAGCAAGGCAAGTTATTTAATTGTCCTTCTCTTGTGTGATACATGATGAACCTCCTATGTTTCCTTATTGTCATACTTATTGTCTTACAAACAAGCAAAACTTTAAGTTATTCCTTTCCAAATTCTCTCAATGTGATCAATTGCATAATACAATTTGAGGAACTTGAGATGTGTTTATATGGAACTTGAGACGTGTGTGTGTACATAGCCACTATTTCGAGACAATCAAGATTCCTAATGCGGAACTCGAGACGCGTATATAAATAGCCACCTTCAAGACAATCGAGATTCCTAATGCGGGTTTCGGAATCTAATTACCATATTCGGATCAGGGTTTATTGGCAAGGCAAGTTCTTTAATTTTCCTCCTTTGTCGTGACTAAGACATGATGAACCTCCAATGGTTCCTTAGGCCTTGTTTGGTAGGGCATGTTTGGTAACCGGCCAAACAGTGCCAAATTCTATTCTTTTGTTCTTGAGAATAGTTTTGGAACAGAATCGTGTTTGGTAAAGTTTTTGTTTCCTTGAAATAGAATCAAGAATTAAGAAAAAAAAATTTGATTCTTGTTCCCAGGAACAATTCTAGAATCAAGCCCATATTTTCTCTTCTTCTTCTTCTTCTTCTTCATCCACCACCGTGGTTGCCGTTTGCCGCCGTCCACTGTCCGTCGCTCACCACCGCTAGTCGCTAGCAACTGGTCCAGTGAGCTCACCAAGCCAGAGCGAAGTCCAGCGAACTTGCTGAAGGCAAGCCCAACCACTAGCGAGGCTCGGCTTCGCCAAATCTGCCAAGGCCGAGCCTTGCTGGTGGCCAAGCGGGCCTTGCCTAGCTCCGGTGAGGCCTGCTTGGCCCTTGGCGAGACTCAACCAATGAGGGCCTGCCTCATCAAGGGCCGGCGACGCACTGATGAGGTCATCAGCCCTTGTCTAGCCAGTCACTAGTCTGGCGATCGACCACTTGAAGAAGAAGAATAAGAGAGAGAAAGGAAAAAAAGAGGAAAAAGTAATAAAATTATTTAAAAATTAAAAGAAAATTATTTGGAGTAGAAATTTTGAACACAAGTACCAAACACAATTCTATTCAAGAATCAGAAATTTTAGATAGTTACCAAATGGCTTAAAATGCTTAGAAATTGTTCTTGGGAAAGAATAAAATAAAAAAATCATTTCTGATCAAAAATTGTTCTCGGGAACAAAATCGTTACCAAACGCACCATAACTAGCCAAATATTAAAAATTTATATTCTTTTGTTCCCGGGAGTAGTTTTGGAACAGAATCGTGTTTGGTAAAATTTTTGTTCCCAAGAACAAATTTCTATTCTTTTATTCCCGGGAACAATATAGAATCAAGCCCATATTTTCTCTTTTTATTTTCTTTTTTCTTGTTCTTCTTCCCTTTTCTTCTTCTTCATCTATTGCCACCGCCGCAATTTCCGTCCACCGCCATCCATCGTCCGCCGCCCACCATCGTCGATCGCCGACAACCGATCCAGCAAGCTCGCCAAGCCAGGGCAAGGTCCAGCAAGCTCACCGAAGGCAAGCTTAGCCACCAGCGAGGCTCGCTTGGCTAGTGGCGGGCTCGGCCTTGCCAAATCCTCGCCGGTAATAGGGCGAGCTTAGCCTTGCCAGATCTAGCGAGATCGAGCCTTGCTGGTGGCCAAGCGAGCCTCGCCCAACCCCACCAAGGCTCGCCTAGCCTCGTTGAAGCTCGGCTGACGAGGGCTGGCCTCGCCAAGGGCCAGCGATGCTCCGATGAGGTCGCTGGCCCTCATCGGCCGGTTGCCGATCATCCCAAGGCTAACGACCAATCACTTGAAGACTAAGAAGAATAGGAGAAAGAAAGGAAAAAATGAAAAAAATGAAAAAGTAATAAAATTATTTAAAAATTAAAAGAAAATTATTTGGAGTAGAAATTTTGAGCACAATATTAAATGTAATTCTATTCTGGGAATTGAAATTTTGGACAATTATCAAACGGCTTAAAATACTTAGAAATTGTTCCTGGGGACGGAAGCGTTACCAAAGGCACCCTTTGTATCATACTTATTGTCTTACAAAGAAGCAAAACTTAGGTTATTCCTTTCCAATGTCTCTCCCTCCTCTCCAATGTTGTGCACTCTTGGTTCTATTGCAATATTTTACTGGTGTTCCATAACTTGGAATTCAATTTGTTCATTAAGGATTAACATATTGATATAAGGTTCCGGGACCCGATGGTTTCTCTATTGAGTTCTTCAAGAGCAATTGGGGGATTGTGGGTTCGTTGGTTTTGGAGGCTGTGAAGGACTTCTTCACCTCTGGTCACCTTCTAAGGGAGGTAAATAACACTATCCTAGCCTTGGTGCCCAAAGTTCCCAACGCTATTGTTGTCTCCAACTTTAGACCCATTGCTTGCAACAATACGATCTACAAAGTCATTACAAAAATTTTGGCTAATCGCTTGGCTTCTGTTTTGGATGTTTTGATAAGCCCTTCTCAGAATACTTTGTGAAGGGTAGACAAATTAGGGACAACATTCTTCTTGCTCAGGAGCTTTTTGCTGGCTTTCATCTTGACCCGTATCTTCCTAAATGTGCTATTAAAGTGGATTTTCAAAAGGCATATGACACGATGGATTGAGATTTCCTAGAGCTAACTCTCTTGGCTTTTGGTTTTCCTGATTGGATTATTCAACGTATCATGGTTTGTGTACGTACGCCGAAATTCTCTATCTCAATTAATGGTGAACTGCATGGCTTCCTCGCGGGTGGTTGAGGTATTCGATAGGGAGATCCGATGTCACCATATCTATTTACTCTGGTGATGGAGATTTTTTCCAGTATTCTATTTGCTCGCACGTTGCCTAAGGAATTTAAATACTTCTGGAGGTGCAAACTGGTAAAGCTCTCTCATATTTTCTTCGCTGATGACGTCTTCTTGTTTTGTCAGGCTGATTGGGCTTCGATGTCGTTACTTAAGAGAGCCTTGGATATCTTCTCCTCTTGGAGTGGATTGCTACCGAACAAGAACAAGAGTGAAGTCTTTCTTTCAGGTGGGCCTTCATCCCTTAGGAACTATATCCTTATGGCTTTTGGCTTCCAGGAAGGGAAACTACTAGTGCGGTACTTGGGAGTGCCTATTGTTTCATCCAGGCTGGGGAAAGCGGATTGTGTTGCCCTGATTGATCGTATAATTGCTAGAATCCAATCTTGGGCGCATCGGTTCCTATCTTTTGCAAGGAGACTTTAGTTAATCAGGTCAATACTCCATTGCATCCTAGCCTTTTGGCCAGTGTTTTCACTTTGCCTTTCGTGGTGTTAGAACATATAGAAGAGATTTTGAGACAGTTCTTATGGAAAGGCATCTCTCTTACACGAGGAGGGGCGAAAGTTTCATGAGACGATGTCTGCCTCCTAAAAGAGGAAGGTGGTCTTGGTATTCGCAAGCTGAGAGATTGCAATAAAGCGGCAATGTTGAAATACATTTGGATTTTGTTTACTGACAAAGAATCTCTTTAGTGCCACTAGATGCATTCCAATTTTTTTAAAAGGGATAATTTTTTGGTTGCTCCTAAACCTTCTATGTGTTCGTGGTGTTGGAAAAAAAAATCCTTCAACTAAGGAGGGAGTTCCGATCATCCTTTCTTTGGAAAGTTGGTAACGGTCCTTCAGTGTTTGTTTGGTTTGACCGATGGCACCCTAAAGGCCCTTTGAGCTTAATGATTCTTGATTCCCTAATTGCCTCATCTGGTCTCTCTAGATTTGCTACGTTGGTGGATCTCCTCTCTCCCGCGGGCCATGTTTTTAGAACCCTGTTGCAGTGTTGGGATTTTGCATTGCCGGTTCTTTCCTCTACCCTAGATCATTTCATTTGGTGTGGAAATTCTTCTGATTTTTTTTTCGATGGGCTCGGCTTGGGAGACCATAAGAAGCAAGAAGTGCCAAGTTCCTTGGGCTTCTTTTGTCTGGGATAATGCTCTTGCCCCTAGATTTCAATTTCACCTTTGGCTTACCACGAAGAACCGATTGCCTACTTAGGTGTCTCTTCTCTCGCATGGAAGAATTGACCATGGTTTATGTGCTTTTTGTAACGCTGCGCCGGATTCCATAGACCACCTGTTTTTTGATTGTCATATCTCAACGACGATTGCTTACTTTTGGGCCACAAGATGTAATCTCCCTTTGCGTAATAGACCTTGTGTGGACAATCTCAATTGAGTGATGAAGCTTTTATCTGGTAAGGATTTCTTCTATAGCATCACTCGGTTTTCTTTTGGTGTGATTTGCCACCTAATTTGGAAGAAAAGGAATAACATAATATTCCGTGGGGATACTTTGGTGGTTTCGGCTATGAAAAACCATATCATCAAGGTAGTCAAGGATAAGGCGCTTACCTTCAACAATGTGCCCGACAACGCAAGGAACATGAGACTCCAGAGATCCTGGGGTCTTGATCCCTCCATTTTCATGGGTGCTTCGTCAACCTAGTGCCGTTTGGTGGTGGCTTCTTTGCCTTCATCTCGAGCTTCAACCTTATCTCGGCTTCTACTTCATTGTTGGGTCATGGTTGGTTGATGTCTTGTTGTCTCTTCGTGGTTGGCTATTGTTAACCCTTTCTTTTGTTCTTGTAGCTTTTGGTTGTTTTACGCCATCACCCTTCCACTCATGAGTGTTTTTTGTTCTTTGAGTGCAAGTTCTTGGCGCCGGTTTTTGTATAGTTGGTTCAAGCTAATATATTCTTAGCTTTTACCCAAAAAAAAAAACATATTGATATAAACTAAGTCTGCATGCAGTAGGATTAAGCATGATGAAAATAAATATAGGTCATATTAGTAAGAAAATGGAACAATTTAGGTGAAATAATATTGGAATTTAGCCGTAATTACAATTTGTAGTGTTAATTTTCTACAAATTCAAGAATGCAATATCTTTGCTCATAACTTGATTTGGAAAGACACCATTTATAAACGAATGCTGATAATGAATCCGGAAATTACTAAGAGTTTGTTTTTGGCTTCAAGCATTTCCAGTTTTGCCCAACCCATTTCCTTCCCTTTCCCACTTACCTAAAGAGAGAAAAACTCGAATGTTTGTCGAACTAGAATTGTCATGTGGCCCAGCCAAGTCGGCATTTTCAGTCTATTTCTTAAACTCAAATTCGCAATGCACACTAACTTCATTAATATTGACCATCACTTTTATCTCTAATTAGTTGCTTCTGTACGCCGTGGTAACTTATTTCATCGATTCTTTACCATATAATGATAGGTTAATTCCCTAAAAATCCCTTAACTTTAGGTTTAATCCTAATTCTAGCCCGAACATGTTTTATCAACAACAACAACAACAACAACAACAAAAATCAAATTTATTTCTAGTCATATATTTACCCATGTGTCCAAAAATTGCTATTGATTTTTTTAAGATTATCAATATTAGAAAATTACAGAAGGACTAGTGTGGATCCAAATAATTGGTTCTTGAAAATAAGTAGACCTCTCAATGGGCATTGTTGGTCTTTCTAAATATTTCTTTTTTTTGGTCAAAAAGTAACTTTTTTTATCATCAAGAAGTCTTAGACAAAAAGCCCAAACAAATGATATCAGAACACAAGTAGTCCCATAGGGCTAGGGGGTTGAGAGAACGAAGTAAAAGGGAAAGTATTCAATCTTTGAACCTTAGCTACCCGATTAGCTACTTGATTTGTTACTCTTTCCACAATGGACCTCGGAGATGTTATGCAAATAGGCTAATTAGTCGGGCATCCAAGATAAGCGCTTCCACCTCCCACGGCACGTGAACTTTTTCCTGCATGGCTTCAAATAGATTCAATCCGTCTGTCTCCAGGTACAGTACTTCATTTCTTTTCGAACTGAAGTGCTTCAACACCTCCACCAGAGCGACGGTTTCCACCTGGATGAGCGAAGGAACTAGGATTTTTTTTAGCAAATCTAGCTAGCAAAACTCCTGAGGCGTCTTGGAAGACTCCCTCAATCGCTCCCCCTGGACTACCAACTGCAAAGGACCCGTCGATGTTTATCTTGAAGGACTAATTCTTTGCGAACACCAATTCAAGGGTAATTGAACTCGATCCAAGTCAAGTTTTGAACTTTTAGTGTTCCAATTACAAAAATTGCTGATCATCAACTCCGCTGAAGCAATCGGGGTTTTTGGGCGGGGACGTCTTTAATGGGATACAATATCGTTCCTGACTTTCCAAATGTACTAGAGAAGGGATGTGATTTTCTTGAAGGGAAGTGAGTTACCTAGCTTTTGTTGGTGATTTAGTAGCCATTTGTCCATCCATGTGATGTTCCGATTCAAGAGCTGTATATTTTGCTGCAGGTTAGTCCAAACCAAGCCGTTCTAAGAGCATAGCAGAAACAATGTTCCACTGTTTTCGGTTTCATGATTACAAAAATCACAAACTGGTTGAGGTGTGACTTTGCATTGAAAAGGTTTTCTATGGAATGTGCAAGAATGCCAGAACCTTGCAATGATAATGAATCAATATTGTTATATCTCAAGGGCAAGCAATAAACCTGAATAAGTTCGGCATGTTCTTTAGTTCAAATTGTCCACTGAACTAGAAAAGAAATATTGCTAATGAATTGAGAGTTTCTATTATTGACAAAACCAGGAAATATTTAGGGATTCCTTATGATTGAGGGGAGTCCAAATAAAATAAATGTTTGCTTGGTTGTTAGCAAGAGTCTAACAGGAAATTAGAGGGATGGAAGGAAAACTTAATATCGAAGGCAGGGAAGGAAATCTTGATAGATGTTGTTTTCCAAGCTCTCACTTAATATGTAATGTCTATCTTCAAAATTCCTATGTCGATATGCCAATCCATAGAAAAGACATTAGCTATATTATGGTGGAAAAACTACAAATCAAGATCTGGTCTTTATTGGAAGAGGTGGGAAGTACTCAAAGTAATGCTTGGAAAATGATAAAGGGGGCATGGGATTTAGAGATCTATTAGCTTTCAATAAAGGGGGCTTGGAAGACGAGCTTGGCAACTGACATAGAGTTAGGCATCCATTGGGAACCAAATTCTAAACGGGTCGTATTTCCCTAGTAGATCATTTTGGTGAGCTGAAAATGGGCCTCACCCCTCTTGGGTTTGGTAGAATAACTCGATGGTTAAAGAAACAATTGCAAATTTGGTCATGAGATTAGTGGGACTGGGTGAGGAAATTAAGGGAGTGCATGATAACGCTTCTTAGCTGGGGAAGAGTTTTTTTTTTTTTTAAATAGTTCTTTTCTATTTCTATTCCGGGGAACAATTTCTGAGTAAAAGAACGTGTTTGGTAACTACACAAAATTTCTATTCTTGGAATAGAAAAAGAATAGAAATGCGTTTGGTAACGCAATAGTTTCTTTTTTGTATTTATTCATTTTTTATTCTTGCTCACGGATCGCCGACCGCCAACCACCCGCTACTGCCGTTGGCCGATGATAGGCGGCGGCGGTGGCAGGCTGCTGGCGGCGGTCGACGGTGGCTCTAGGCGGTTAAAGGTGGCCGCGGCAAGAGAGAGGAATAAAGAAAAATAAATAAGAAAATTGGCTTATTTCTAGAAATTGTTCCTGGGAACAAGAAGCAACTTTTTTTTGTTTCTCGTTTCTGCTCCAAATCTATTCTTGGGCTAACTTTCTATTATGAGGGAATAGAAAAACAACTTGGCGTTATCAAACGAATTTCTGTTCTTTTTTTATTCCGGGGAACAAAAGAACAGAAATCCGGAGGAACGGAAACGTTCTCATGCGGAGCCTGTATGCATGAAGACAGATGGCTCAAACGTGGAAAAATAGGAGGGCTGGCTAACTTTAGCAATCCTACTAAAGTTTTTTACCTAATATCACATGATTTACAAAGGTGGGATGAGCATACTCACATAAGACAATTTGATGAACAAGCGGTAAACAAAATCCAAGTAGTGCGACTGAACCCGCCTAACAGAAGACAAATTAGTATTGGATGGGAACTAAGTCATCAGAGAATAGAAGATGAGAATGGATTGGACAGTAATTATTTCGCTTAATTCTCGCTATTATCCCGTCATTCACTACTTTCTTCATTATGAGAGAGTGTTAGCCATAAGGATAAATAAATATGGAGAGAAAGGATCACCTTGACAAATATCTCTTGATGGTTGGAAATAAGGTAGTGACTCATTGTTTAATTTGACACTTAAAGATGCTGGCGTGACCCACAATATACAAAATTCCATTTTTAACCATTCCATGCCCTTATTCAAGACAAAATGTACTTTGGGCCATGCTTTGAAAAAACTCTCTACTTCATGCCTTTATTTGAAATTTTTCTTAAATTAAAATATATAAAAACCAACAATCAAGCTTGGTCAAGCACATAAGGTTGTGTTTGGTTGGGTTGTGGAATCCTTTAAAGAAATACAAAAGGACTTTAGGTTAAGCAGGTTTTCTCGAAATGCAAATTGTGTTTAGTAAAGTGTAATTTAAAAGTGCACTGAGAAGCAATTTTGATTGATGGTGTTTGGAAAAATCACACTTACAAAGGAGTTTGCAATTATTTTAAAAGAGAGAAAAAAAAAAAAAAAGAACTCAAATCTCATTCCTCGAAGTGTCAAATCTAGCCTCGGCAGTTGTTGCCTAAGGTCACATGAGTTAAGGCGACCTCCAATGAGGCTACCTAGGGTTGGGCGAAGCCAGGGGCCGTCACTTGAGGTCATGTGACCTTTGGCAAGGCTCATAGGCAATCAAATCTAGCATCGTTAGCAACATCAAACGAGGTAGTTAGTAGTGAGGGCATTTTTGGAATTTCTGATTTTTAACAAGGCCAAAATTAGAAAGGAATTGTACAAGCATTTCACAAATAATAAAGTCCAAAGCTCTTAAATTACATTTGGTTATCTGAATTTCTAACTAGAATATGACTAGATAAGATATGATATGAAATCTAAGAATTTTGCTATATCACATTTACCATTTGAAATTACAATATTAAAGTCAAATATATTTATATCATGTACATTATTTGGTATAAATGATATATAAATATAAATGAAATAAAAATGTCATAAACAAAGATAGTAAATATTTCTCACAACACTCTTGTCTACTTTATTTTTATTTTCTTTTTAGTTTATTTTCCTCTATTTTTTAAATTTATTTTTTAGTTCTTTTCTCTCCATCCATCATTCTCCAATAAAATTTTATTAAATAGTAAATTATACTAATATACCTAAAATATTAAAATACCTAAAATATATAATAAGTATAAGCATATATTTATATTTATATATATTACAAGATAGAATTAATTTTGAATATATGAATAAAGATAAGACTAAATTAAAAACTAAATTGTTATTTTTTGTTATTTTGAATTATTTGTATTAGAATTTAAATATTATTTATATTGAAATATAATTTAAAATTTGTTAATCTAAGAAGTCTGTTCTTCGAGAAAATAAATTTCTCATTATAAATATTAGAAATTCTATCCATCTTTATCCCCCCTTCTTTTATAGAATAATTTTATCCGGCTTATATTATCCTTATATCTAACTTTATCTTGTCTTGAATAGACACCAAACGTAGGATATGATAAATTTTATCATATCCCTAATTTTATTTTGACTATCAAATAGAGGTGAATATGGTTTCAAGGTAAAATCTAAACTTGAGAAAAAAGGACTAGTGGGAACTTGTCCGGTTCCAAGTTCTAAGGCATGTAGGATAAGTTCCAAGTTCCATTATCGGGGAACTTGTTTTGATGAGTAAGCTCCAAGTTTTAAGTTGTTTGTATATATAACCTATAACCTGAAATAGGTTTATGTGTTTTGCTTGATCTATATCTCCACGCAATCCTACAGTATTTAATGGCGTTCAATGATGAGTGTATAATCTAAAATCATTAATTTGAGCTTTCATTTTACGGCTAAGGCTTTTATTTTAATTGTGGAATTTTGGTAGACTTTGGGATTAACCTTATAACCTATAACAAGGAATGTTCCAAGTTTCAATGTATGCGGGGTAGATTTTAGATTCCGAAAAATAAGAAACCTGTTCCAATTGAAAGATTTCCAGGTGGAACTTATAGAATCTGGAACCGCTCACCACTACTGCCAAATGTAGCCTTACAGACTTGCCTTGGGTAAATGGACTTGCCTTGGCCAAAAACCTTTAGAGGTCCAAAGGCCTTTGGAAAGGCCATTCCCAAAAGCAGCTTAAGATATCGCCAAGATATCAAGTCCAAATCCCCTTCCCCGCATTTCCCCTTCCCCAAGATATCGCCACTTTCCCTTTTTTCGATTTATTCAACTTGGATATGCATTCACCAATATAGCAACTAGTCCAATTCCTCTTTTTGTCTCTCCAAATTCGGATGTCCATTCTGATTCCAAATAGGGAATCACATATGTGAATTTGGACTTTCATTGACATGCTTTTAGACGTCCAATATGTGTCGGATTTCTTGCAGTTTACGCGCTTCGATTCGATTTGTATTTCACTTGTGGGCTCAGGGCCTATTCTTATACTGGATCCATGGATTACTTTCTCGTAAAGGAGAAGCGTATCCCGGATGTTCTAACGTACAAAGTTTCAATCTCTTCCGGCTGATGGATTTACTGCGCTGAACTATTTCTTTTTTTCTTTTATATTTCTTACAGATTATGAGACTGTATTTAAAAGGTATTGAGACTTCAATTTTTTTGGTTTAATATTCACAAAAATGGTGCTTTTCATGTCAACGATTTAACAACTGCTTGCGGACGAATTAGTCCTTAACAAAGTGCAGTCGGAGATCCGACTTTGAATGATGCGCATGATGCATGGTCCAGAAAAGATTTATTCATCTACAAGCTTTTGAAGTTCTCTTCGCGCAGAGAGATCAGGCTCGAGTAAGGACGTCCAAGATTATCTTGGTCCAAAAGCGTTAATAGTAGGGAAACAACGTCATTAATTTTTAATGGAAAGAAATCTTAAGAACAAATTAGTACTTGTGGACCAAATTCATTGTATTTGGGAAGGTACAGCATACAATAGCAAGTTTCTAAACCCTGACCCTTTGTAATGTTTTTATATCATCGGCTGGTTTTCTGCGAGAAGTAACAACGCCGAACACCCCTCTATGTCGTTCATCCGATCTCTCAGTTTCTCGCGAAGGTCTTCTAACGATCCCTTTAACTCTCCGAGTTCAGGCAATCCAAGAGGTTGCCCTTTGGCAGCTCGTTTTGCTTTCACCATCTTCTCGAGCATCTCTCCTCGCTTCTCCTCGGCATTCAATCGCTTGAGCAGATCGAGGAGTTGTTGGTTTAGATTTCCATCAGTCGCGCTTTCGTCACGAGATTTGGCGTCTTTGCTTGTGCCCTCATCCGGAGTCTTCTCCTGATTTAAAAATCGATGAAGGATGGATTCCACGTTCGGATGCCCAAACGAAAAGGGTTTGCCGCCAGGGGAAAAGACGATGATCGCAATCTGGACGGCGCACAGGATCGCTAGCTCGTTCGCCTTCTTGAAAAGCCCGGTTCTTCGCTTCGAGAAAGTCACTTGCCTCGTGCAACTATCCGTCACCATCTGGATCTCAATCTTGCGTCGACCCATGATTTTTTTTTTTCTTTCAGTACAAATCTCCTTTGATTTCTAAATATCAATTGCAGAATACAATTTGAAGTACTCGAGACGTGTTTTTATATCGCCATCATTTCAAGACAATATGAGTTCCTAAAATGGGTTTTAGAATCTCATTACCGTATTTGGATTAGGGTTTACTGGCAAGGCAAGTTCTTTAATTCTCCTTTTGTGTGACTAAAACATGATGCGCCTCCACTAGCTCCCGACGGTCATACTTATTATCTTACAAACAAGCAAAGCTTAGGTTATTCCTATCCGGAGTCTCTTTCATCTCCAATGTCGTGCACTCTTGGTTCTGTCACCATATTTTACCTAACTTCAAATTCAATTTAGAGATAATTACATAACTAGTCCCTAAATTTTGTCTCAATATGTAATGTGGTCCATAAACTTTTAATTTATTCAATGTAGTCTCTAAATTTTAACTTAACATGTAACATGATCCTTAAACTTGTGGAAAATGTTCAATCTAGTTCTTGAATTATTATATCCATAAATTCAATCTAGTCATTGGTTTATATAGTTCAAGGATTAAATTGAATATGTACTAAAAGTTCAAGAACTATATTGAACAAATTAAAAATTTACGGATAACATTGCATATTGAGGCAAAATTAATGAATTATTTGTGTTATTTTCACCTTCAATTTATTCATGAAGGATTAATACATTGATTCAAACCAAATTTGAGTTATGTAGAATTAAGTACGATGAAAAGAATATTAGCAAGAAAGTGGAACAACTTAGTTTAAAAAGTATAGAATTTAGCCATAATTGCAATATTTAGTGTTATTTTTCTCAAATTCAAGAAAGTGATATCTTGCTCATATCTGTATTTGGGAAGACACCATCCATAAACGTATGCTGAGGATGAATCCAGCGATTGTCAAGAGTTTGTTCTTAGCTTCAAAGCATTCCCAATTTTGCCCGACTCTTTTCCTTCCTTTCCCACTTACCTGACGAGAGAGAAACTTCGAGCGGAATCAATACCGTATTTGGAGAGCCTATTTTGTTATGTAGGTTGGCATTTTGTTATTTTCATCTTTGATGACATTACTGAGAAAACTAGAATTGTCACGCGGCCTGGCCCAAGTTGAAGAGATAATTATATGTAGACAAAAAGCCACAAAAAATTCAAATTATACAAATTGTGACATATTTATCATAAACTTTTTTTGTAACACCAAAAATTTAAAGGTGCTTTTGTTTAGGGAAAAATTTCATGGAAAACTTCACAATAAAAGAAAATGCTTTTGGAAAATCATTTTCAGGAAAATGATTAGTTTTTCTTTGCTTGATGATATGTGCCTAAAAATGTTTTCTAGTGTTTGCATTTCATTTGGAAAATTATTTTAATCTCCATAAAAATTTCAATTTTTATTTTTATTTTTTTTTCTCATTTTTTTCTTTTCTTTTTTCTTCTTTTAACTTCTTCTTCTACCGGTCACCAAACCTTGATGACTAGCCACGGGTGTGGGCCGACGAGCTCAAGCCTCGCCAACCTTGCTAGCCCACACCTATGGCCAACCATCGCCAAGGCCAGCAACTGGTGGAGGAATAAAGAAAAAAAATAAATAAAAAATAAAAAATATTAAAAAATTTAAGAGCAGTTTTTTTCTAGAAAATGTTTTTTGCTCTTTAGTTTTAGGAATCCACTTTTCCTAGTTTTATGTATGAATGTTTTCATTAACTAAAGTGTTTTTGGTTAACTAGTCATTTTCGATGAATCAAATGAGTGAAAGTCCAGAAAATTAATTCTCAAAAAACACTTTCACTTAAACAAATGCACCCTAAATTTGTATCCAAATGACATGTTTACCTCAAATTTTAAAACTCTAAACTTATATCGGTGTGACACATTTACTTTTCATCAACAAATGTTAATGAACAATAGGGATGAGCGATTTTAGATTTCGTACATGTTCTATCTAGAACCTACATGTTAGAACAAGTTCCTTGTTTTTTGAAACCTAAAATCTACCATGCATATATTAGAACCTAGGGCCTACCCTATTATAGGTTCTAGGGTCGATTCCAAGTTCTACCATATTCCACCTATATTATTAGTTGAACGATTGTAGTGAATCGTCACTTTTAATGATCACAACTTGTTGCAATTCACTAACCACAGTTTGTATTTAGATACATAAATAATACGAAACATTAACAAAATAAAAGTATTAGTCACAAAATGAAAGTTCAAACCAATAGTTCCATATTATATACTCATCAATGAATGCCAAAGAATATCGTAAGATCATGCAAAAACATAGACCAAGAAAAACATAAAAACTTGTTCCAAGTTCTAAGTTCCACCTACCTAAAACTTAGAACTTATCCATTGAAACAATTATCTTAATTTTTGGAATCTAGAACCTACCCTACATACATTGGAACCTAAAACCAAACAAGTTCCCATTGGTTCGATTCTTTAGTTCTAAATTCTACTTTAAAACCATGCTCACCTCTAATGAACACAGTTAAAAATCTTATGTGGTCACCTCCAATGACGAGGAAAGACAGATGGGTGTTTTCAAGGAATTTTGCCAAGAGTTTTTAAAGAGAATTAGATGGAGATAATGGCTACATGATCCAAAAATGCTGAATATGGAGATCCATAAATTGGACAAAACTCAGCCAGACGTTAGATAGTTGAGATGGGCAAAAATAGGAGAATTGGAGCGTTGTTGAAAGATTTTTGAGTCCATCTCTTTAAGCTTGTGATACCCTTTTGAGTGTAGTGTCAAACTGGGAGCAAGAGTGACAATTTCATTTATAATCATGAGAGAAGCCAATGTACTTACTAAGGAAGGATTTGTCTAGTTGAAAGATAAGATGTGCAGGGACTTTGTAAACACTTGTAGAGGTATGACTACTAGATGGGCAAGAGGAACCATTGTGATGGGTGTACAATGTGTGATAACAACTACTAGAGTTCTATAGTTACCTAAGTCCAAAGCATAGGATGCACTTGAGCATACTACATCCCAATTCTTAGGTCGAGGATTAGATAAATTGAACTTCCACACACTTAGATCACCTAAACATTTTATTTTTCTCTAAACATCAAAGCATCTCATGAAGAAGTCAATCTAGGAAAATGACACCACATATGTTTTAACTTTTGTATAACACTCACTTAAATACTACAATTTTTTAATCGATTACTTAAGTATTATAATTTTCGTGCAGCCTTATTATGATTTATGAGTACCATAATCTTTTAATTTCTCTTTTAAGTGCCACAATTTCATTTAAAAAGCTTTAATCATAATTGACAGAAGTCCAATGTGACACTTACGATAAATTTCTTCTATGAAATTCGAATGATCGATTAAAATTGTGATGCATAATCAAAATTCCGGTGCAAAAGCTGTGACATTTGCGATATCTTTTTTTTATCTCAATATGAGTAGTTTTGATAGTTTTGTCATTTCACTGGAGAGAGAGAGAGAGAGAGAGAGAAGAGAGACCGGGGGGGTGGGGGACCTACCTCTGACGGATTGGGATCACCTCAACCGTTCGATCTACATTCTACATGCGGGGCCCACGATCGACCACTGAGGTTTCACTACACAATTTTCCCTCCTTCAAGCCTTTCGAGTTTCGCGCCAAGCGCTGCTCCTCCTTGCCTCTCTCTCTCTCTTACCTTCTCCATCTCCCTGTCGAGTTCGCTCCATCTCGATCTCGACTGGAACGAGCAATCAATATCGTCCAAAGAGCCGAAAGGTCATCCCGGGTCCGCCGCAGCAAGAGGGGAGGGGGAGCATCGCGATGGATTCCGAGTCGGGCCCGGCGGACAAGCCGAGCGGCGGGGCGGAGGAGCTCGAGGCCCTGGTCTCGACCACCGACGTGGAGCTGCTGAAGCGGGCCTGGCGCAACGAGAAGGCGGCTCCCGAGATCCTCCGCTTCGAGACCCACCTCATCGATCGAGTCGCCGGGCAGCTCCAGTTGATGGTAAAACTCGACGTCGGCAGATCTGATTTTTTTTTTTTTTTTTTTTTTTTTTTGCACTAGTCGAGTTATTTTCGTGGCGCGGGAGCTGAATTCTGGGTAATGGCCTCGTGGGTACGCAGTTCAATCCATGCCCTGCTCGTGTTTGGGTTCAAAATTGTACATTTGATGGTTTCCGGACGGTCCGTCCCGACGCCCGTGTTTGTCCCGATATCCCTCTCGTCTAGCCGGTCGGCGAATTCATCGAAAGGCGATGAATTTGTCGAAATGCGATCCGACCCTTCACCTTGGGTTGGCTCATGTATTCCCCGGCTTTTTGAACTCGAAACAATGAGACCCGCCCGTGGGTATTCTCCCCGACTTCATTAGAGTCTAATTCGGGCGAGAGGTTGTATTGGGCATATATCTTAAGAGTGGACATTGCTTACAATTGAGTGGCTTGCAGCTTAGCTTTCAACGATGTCGATCTTTCAGCCCAGGATGTCATTTTGCTCTTGCAATGAGTAAATTTTTCCTTTTTGGGGGGTAACTTTGATACCCAAAATCGGCGGTTTTCATGGAATTAAGAAACAGGAGATTCGTGCGATCTCGATGCTTTTGCTTCTTCTTTCTTGTCGGTGACTCAAGCGTTTGACACATTGTTTCAAATGTATAAATTGATTATGTATTTTAGAAGGAATCTCCTAATCTGACTCCTCTCTGGGGCACCGCTCATCGATAGGAGCGATCATTTGATAAAATTCATATGAGACCATAGCAGTTCATTGAAGAGTTAAATCGCAATTGACTTCGTTCAAACCAAGTTTCCTTAGCAGTGAGATAAGGTTTCTTTCTTTCTCATCTATTAATTTTTTTTTTCAATATTAGTTTTGATCTCCAGAAATCTTCTGCATTATTCTTGATGAAGTGGACTATTTCCTGGGTGAGCTGCATTCCCTGTGATAGGCGGAAGGAATAAAGGCAGTTTGAGAGGGTGAGAGACGTTCTCGTGTAGAGGTTGAAGTCCACCGACAATTGTTTTTTTATTGACCTTGTACTCCACATTATACAAGCTGAAAGGGAAGAATTAGGAAAAATCAACCCCATAACCTGATTTTGGGATGAAAGAGAGAATGTTTGGTTCAAATGCCTCCACATTAATTTGCTTACAAAGTAACTCTGGATCCAGTTCATAAATGATCCGATAAACCTTCTCAGATCTTTATAAAAATACCAGACACAAGCCTCCAGGTCCTGGGAGCTTTTATTGAGTTCATTTGCTTCAAAGAATCTCAAATCTCCTCCATTGGAGGTATAACACAGATGCAGACATTTTCTTCCTTATTGCTTGGTGTGATTAGAACCCTTCATGCTGAGTAATTACTGTATTTGATGACTCAAATGAAGAGAAATTGTTCAGAAACAGTCGGTCATTTCTCCCTCCCCTCTATACACTTGCCCTGTTCATGTTTGATGAATACAATGCTCTGTGTCTCCTAATAATTGTTAAAAGGTGAAGGATTGAATGCATGCTTATTATTAACCACAGCTTCCTTAGACCTTCACTGCCAAACTCCAATGTGGTGCAGAGTTCATCAAGATCCTATATTATGTCCTGTTGTTCTCATGTTACCTTCAGAATGGTCTGCAGTTGGAGCTCCTCCAAGGCAGTTTAACTCTTTAATTTTTCCATTGCAACTCCACATCTTTTACCCAGCTCTTCAACACTTTTTGGAGTAGGTGGATTTTGTTAGCTGTTCATGGGTTTCTAATCTGGTGACTTGTGCTGAGTTTGCTGACTATGAGGCACTTCAAACTACCTCTGCATAGTGCTGAACATGTTTCCATTTTTTTTTTCAAACAATTTTAGTCATTTATCTACTCTGAGTTCAAAAATTACTGATTTCATTCCACATTGAATATTGATTTTTTGCTAACTGTCAATAATGTCCAGGAAGAAACTGTGGATGACTTTGTAGAAAGTGGCATAGATCCTCTCACAGTGTCTCTCTACCAGATGGACTTGGATAGGACACAGTTCTTATTGAGATCATATCTCCGGATTCGTCTCCAAAAGGTAGCAAACTCCCTCCAACATCGTTCTTTTACTTTGAAAAATTCAATCTGCCAAATTTTGGCTATTGGTTTCCATTATGCTATAAAATAGATGTTTTATCCTGGCTGTGTGAATTACTAGTGGAATAAAAGATCAAGGGAAGGTCCTCTGTATACTTTTTGATCATTTCTACCAGTCCTGTGCTTCTTAGTCAGGATGAATATGACCATATAGATGCGTCCTGTTCTACAAAGAGAACAAAATCCAGTTTCCAAAGTCTTCGTGACATTGAGCATTTCTTTGTCAAGTTACTGATTTCTGGTATCCTTTTGCAGATTGAAAAGTTTATGTTCCACATTTTAAAGACAAACGAATTGCATGATCGGCTCTCTAAACAAGAGAAAAACTTCACAAGAAGGTGAAAGAAGCAACATTGTTGTTATGTCATGACTTCAGGGTTATTGCTTTTTTCATTTTTCCGAAATTGAAGCCTCCACTTTTTGTTTACAGATATTCAGAAGTTATTGGGAAACATCTTGAGGAAAGTGTGTTACTGAATTTGCCTGATAATTACCAGTCTTTACTCAGGCAATCAACAACTAGCGAAGAGGATGACATGGGTAATTTGATCTTCTTTCCTGGTCCCTTATCTCTTCCTATTTAAATAGTATGAGTTGTTCTACGATACTTTTTATGCTTTCACTTAACTCTAGATTTCCTCCTTCTAATCTATGTCAGTGCACTTGTGTTTGCATGAACTGAATTTCCATCTTTTCAAATATGCAATCCGTTTACACAGGACTCTCAAAGAACATTTATTCTGAATTTTTTTGCTGGAAATACCCAGGAAATTTTCAGGCAATGCCCTGCTTTTGAACACCTTTTCTCACAGCATATTCCCCTGCCCTACTTCCAAGTCTGCAACCACAGCCTCCATTTCAGTACCTCACTTGCTACCAACTGTTAGCTGTGCTGACACTCAATCTGAGAACATTGTGCTTGTAACTCTTCAGTCTTGAGTAGCCACTTCAGAATTTAGCAATTGGTGCTAGAACTGGCCATGACATCCGTAGACTAAAGTTTAGTCATTACAAGTTTCAGTTTTTACCAGGGAAGACTCTTTTCTTTCGAGACAGTGAAGAATCACTCATACTGAACTTGTGGAATTCTATTTTTGGCCAATAAACTCGTGGGTCTTGCTTATGCTTGATTGCATTGATTCCTAGAACCATTAAAGAGAAGAAAGAGAGAATTAGTCTGACTGCTGTAACAAATCTGTGTTAGTGACACGTTTTACTCTCTAATTTTGTAATAAGTTTCTAAATATTCCCTTTTAATCAACCCTCTAAGTTTCAGCTTAGATTTGCTCAGTTTGTGCTTTTTTGAGTGGATACTTGATATGAGCAGCACTCTTGCCTTTCTTTAATAAATAATCTCTCCTGTTTTCAGTCCCCGAGCCACAGATGGACGCTTTTGTCGTATGCAGAGCCAGGGAATATGTTGGACCTTCTGAATTACAAGACAGGCAATCTAGTTTTCCTTCAATCTACAGTTTTACTTTTGGCTGAATGTCCTTAGCTTGTTTCTTATCTGATGTTGGCAATTGATGGATTTCTTCCTAACTGGCAGCAACAAGTCCTTGGCAACAGATCTGCTCATGGAGATGGAGCCAGGTGAATTGTTCTTCATACCATTCAAGCGCATAAAGAAGCTTCTTGAGAATGGAAAAGTCGATCTAGTCTGAGCCCACAATTGTTTTGCTCCTGCAAGATGATGAGAAAGACAAATGTTCTCTACTTTTGGTCGATGGTTTTTCAAAAATTGCTTACCATCTCCTCTGGCTGTAATCTATCAGGTGTTTAATCCAAAATCCATGCCAAAAAACACATGATTGTCAGAAGCAGCTCATTGCTAGTCATTTCAGGGTGCCATCTCATTTTCTTCTGTATTTATGTGCTAATAGTTCAGGGAAGTCCTTGGAAGTCCATTGACGAAAAATGCCTTGGTCTTAGGACAGAAAGCTACATGACACACGTTGTTAAGAGGGGCAGTGGCTTGCTGATATGTTTGCGGTGGAAATGAGTACAGGTCTACAGAAAGTTAAATGATGGTTGCAAGGCTGGGAAGAAGAGACCATCGGTATTAGGCATGGATGACCTGATCATGGGCTTGAGAGCAATCTCTTTTGGTGGCTTGGCCCAAGCAAAAGATAACTTTTTCTTTTCCTTCCAGAGTTCGGCTCGACCCTCCATCGAATAGGTTTGCTTAAACATATGATTCATTTGGTGGATGCAAATCTAACATGGGTTACTATGTTGACACCTAGATTTTGGTGGCTCAGTTAAGTAGTAAGGATCGACACGATCCATAGACAAAATAACATTAGTTCAATTGCATATAAGATATTAAGAGTATCTGCATTAGTAGTTTATAGGCCTGTATAGTTTGCGTATTAATTGAACCAGTGGTAAATTGGTTTAAATTAACGGTTCTTGACAAAAATGGACTAAGCCTACGGCGAGAGTTTGCATATTAATTGAATTAGCAGTGGATTGGTTTTAAATGAATGGCTCTGGACAAATTGAACTAAGCCCGCGATGAGAAAAAATTCGACTGAGCCCATCATCATCATAAGAGCTGAAATTTTCGACTGGATTTAGAGGATAATTGGGGTAATTTATATTATTCAAATCTTTGAATATTATCAAGAGATTTGATTTGATATCATCGTGATCTTAAAAGATAATATGGACTTAAAAAATATATCTCTTAGAGTTTGAAATTGGAAAGTGGACTATAAACGAAAGCCTAATTCGTCCTTATAAACAGGAGAGTATGGAGGGAAAAAGGGTCGCGGCAGAGTATTCCTTGGGGCCGGCGATTCTCTTCGTTGCCGTCCAGCACCATGATCTCTCGAGACGATGAGGTTGTCGATATGCCGAGTTCTCATGATCTCGCGAGACGATGAGGTTGTCGATATGCCGAGTTCTAGGCGAGCCCATCGACCGGTCCGGCAGCATTCTGCCGCCATCAGCCTGACGTCCTGGCACGACTGGACTAGTATTGCCGCCAAGCCATCTTCGTTGCGGTGGACTCCGGCGACACCGGTTTTTCTTCAGGGCGATTCACTTAGATTTTGTCGCAGGTGTTCTACTTGAAGGCCTTGCAGCAGGCTCCTTGCGCCGCCGCACCTCATCGACGTCCGGTGAGCTTCGCTCTTTATTGCCGTGATTAATCTTTCCATGGCAGGTTTTCTAGTTAATCTGGTGTTTCCATAGTCACGGTGAGTTTCTAGGTAAGCCTCTTGCCCTATTCGATTTTCATATATTTTGTTACTTAAATCGTGAAAATTATTTGAATATCCTAGTGATACTATCATATCCATGAAATGCCTTCAAATTAGGGATTATTTCCTAATTTCGTAATATGCTATAATAGTCAATCCGATCTCATGCCCGAGATATGATTTGCAATCGTACATAAAATTGGTCAATCCAGTCCTCATGTATAGGAATCAATTAGTTGATTTATTTCCAAATTTGAACAGAAGTGGATAATATATTTTGTGATTGGGTGTTTATCTTTGGTTTTGATTTGATTTATTTTTTAATGGAAACGAAATCAACCTACATCAAACAAAACATAACAATCAAATTAAAATAAAAATTAACACTTGATCACATATTATCCATATCAATTCAAATTTGAAAATAAATTGGCAAATCCTAACCTAGATGAGAGGATCAGATTGGTCAATTTTTGGTGCAATAGGAAATCGTATCTCGGGCATGAGATTGTATTAACAATTATAACATGTTACGAAATTAGGAAATAATTCTTAATTCAAAAGCTATCCGGAAATTTTTGTGGATATGGTAATATTATTAAGAGATTCAAACAAGATTGCAATTTTAATGAATTAGGTAGCAAATTATATGTAAATTGAATTAATGAAGATTCTTACCTAATTTGCAATATCGCCTGGATAGCGTTTCCAAATTCGGACGGACGGCAGATCACGAGAATGGCAGAACAACAACTGGCGGAGGCTCACGGATAGTGGTACTAGGCTCAGTGGACACATGGCGGATCTGGATATGGCTGACGAGTGTGGCAGTTCACAGTGCTTAGTTGGAGTAGCAACGTGGATGGTGCACGGACTCGCCTCTACAAAAATAGTAGAGCAACAATTGTCGGTGTTCAGCCTGACGATCCGCGGTCCTGCTCAATCGATTAGGAAGCAGCAACACCATGGACCGTCGTGATCGCAGCTCAAGCCAGCAAGCAGTGGTTGGATTTGTTGTAATTATGGTTATAATTATAGTTAATGGATCAACGATAGCCAATAAATTAAAATACGTCTTTTCTAATCATGTATCTCTTTTTGGATTTATGAATTTCCTAGATTCATGTATTTCATGTTTTTATTTAGTTCACGAATCTCTTGAATTCATGTGTTTTTGGATTCATGAATCTCTTGAATTTACGTATCTCTTTATTCATGAACTTTGTAGATGCATATGTCTATTTAATTCTCGATCTCTTCTATACATAAACCAAAAATCTTTGACTCCATTCCAAAAAGACTTTGATATACTTTTCTACTCCTTTGATTTTTCTAAATGTGCTGGTTCAATTGAACGGTTTGACTGAGTCATGTTTGCATAGTGCTAATCCAAACAAGTTCGAGGTGTTGTATCTTGGGAGGCATAGTTCGTGAATCTGCGGAGCACCATTGGCATTCGGATATTCGTACCTCACCTTCAATTTTATATTATATCTTATTTTCTTCTTCTACAAGAGTTGTAAGTTCACATAAAAAGAATAATATTATATAGCTATTATCGTTTTCTTTACATTGATGTTCTGATTACAACAAACAGTGTGCTTTCTCTGGATATAATTTCCAACGGGATTCGTCAAGCAGTAAGGGCGATCGGCTCAGCAACTTGTCATCGGGTCCTGCCGTGAAGGACCTCGCTTTTGTTGAACTTGTCTGCAAGTGGATGTTTGACCAAATTGTCAATAATTTCGGTCATGAAGAGAGTAACGGGCTAGATCGAAGTTTAGTACTCTTATGGGCTTAGTGCAGCTTAGTGGTTAAGTTTAGAATCATCCATTCAAACCCATCCACTGCCGGTCTAATTTAAATGCAATTACATGAGCCTGTTATTGCTATCAACGATGCTCCTAAAATTCACATGCAATTCAATTAACAGAATCGCCAAAATTTAGATGCCAACCCATTAATAAAAAGATCTACTCTATTAACGAAGTATACTGGGAGAGATGTCATTTCTTGGTTGACAGAACAACAGCAAGACTTGCAAAACACAGATTTTCATCAAAGCAAAGTGCATGATTGCAAGCATAGCTCAAAGAACAATTTGCACCCCCACTCTGCAGAACGTCAATGCTATTTACAAAGGATATTCATATTCTTTAGATCCAGCAGACGTGCATTCTAGAAACACCTTCATTGTCAACTCAGTGTATAATTTGCATAAGATCAATCAAAGCAATTTTAAGCGAACGACTTGAGAGCGTAAAGGGAGAACAAAACGATTTGCAGTTCCGCTCATGTTCGATGAACATCATTGGGGTTAAACAAAGATGATCCGAAATACGTCGGAATGATATATAAGAGCACTCGATACATTAATATGCACGTGATAAATAAATTAAGTTTAAATGACTGGAGTGTAAAATCATTCATATCTAAATATTGGGAATATTTCATTTGAGAAAAAGAGGAAGGCAAAAGGTATACTATGTACTCGGGTTGCTATTAATCAATAGAAAGAAATGACGGTTTTCTCTAATTAGTAAGAATTTATCATTCCTTGGAACGCTCTTTCCTATTTAAAATCACTTGTTCGACTGCAGGAAATGAAATTAGAATCAGAACAACCCATTAGAGTCCCATGCAATGTACGGGGACAAGATATATGTCCAAAAAGTTATAAACTTATTTTACGTGATCAATCATACCATAAACATTTTAAATATGTCAATTTAGTCATAACATATCCATTATGTCAATTTAGTCACAAATCTTTTGCCCTTTTGCAAATTTAGTCTGAAACCTATAATATGAATAATTGGTCGAAAATGCTAAATTGATAAATTGTCAAACGATTTAGGACTAAATTAGCACAATTGAAAGGTTTAGTGCTGAATTGGCTGCCGTAAAATGTCTTTTGGACTTTTTGGACAATTTTCCCTAGCGGTGACTTACTAGTGTAACAAATCCTATCAACATAATAAAAAAAAAAGACAAGATTTAATTAGAATTACAATTGTGAATGTTCTATATATCTAAGTCGGTTATAAGTCGTGCTTATCTCTTTGATGGAAATCGAATCATTTGGATGTCATGGGCAGTCCTTTCTAATCATCCACGGTGAAACAATGGGCGTTTTTAGTCTCTGATTCCATTGTTCTTAAACCCCCTCAGTCAGTCACCGAGGGTAAGCGGACTAGAGGCCGGCAAAAGATCAAATTGAAGAGAATCAGGCGTACCGTCACAACACAATCGCTAAACTTTGGTCAGCTATCTACAAGAAAGCGAGCTTGCTATTCCATGCGGGGGTGGAGGTCAGAACCATCGCCTTTTCGCCGACCAGCGA
Organism: Eucalyptus grandis; assembly: GCF_016545825.1. NCBI lineage: Eukaryota > Viridiplantae > Streptophyta > Magnoliopsida > Myrtales > Myrtaceae > Eucalyptus > Eucalyptus grandis. The sequence goes on from NC_052615.1 coordinate 6,704,501, forward strand.
GCTGTTTTGGTTTGGCCTTCCCTCAATTGGAGCTAAGCTAACCAGGTTTTACCCATGAACTCATGGAGGTTCATGGGAGACTTGGGATCCAGAACTTGTGGAGAAGTTTGTGCAAATGAGCGGGGCCAATGGAAAGGACGGTTTGTGGGACGAACCTGGTGAGGAGCTTGAAGCACGTGAGCTTGAGTTAGCAAGTGCATCAATTGAGGAATTGAACACGATACTAATAGATCATCTACGTTAGTTCTTGATAATAGAATCTTCATTCTTTTGTTCCTAAAATGGTTCATCGTCATCAAAAATTTGTCCCGAGTATCAGGTATGAAAATTCGATTAATTTTTGAAAATGCAGCTCGTGGTACCAACGTACTTTTAAGATCATTATAATCAAAATAGATATCGTACTTACTCATCAAGAGTTTGGCGTAATCACTTCATTTCATCGTTGAAGATATCTCGATTTCGACTTGAGTGTGCATTGGCCCTCAACTCTAATCTCTAATATTTCAGGCATAATTGGATAGAAAGAGCTCATGATGATTGCGATTACTCAACCCAATGATCATATTGTGTTCTAACAGCAGTTCTTTTCAGCATGCCCGGCAGAGCTGCAGTCAAATAATGAACCCTATCTTATAACACAAAAAGGCATTGTTTGCAAATCCCGGGTGCCAAAAGGACTGTCTATGTCTATATCTACAAATACAAAAAATGAGTGGGGAATGGTATATGGCTGATGTGGCTTAGTCCGTAATTTTCATTTTCTTTTTTCCATTTTGGTTGAGAGTTGGTAGATGAGTAAATTTTTATAGTTTTTATTGTATGTTTTTCCTTTCTTTTTTATATTACAGATGGTGAGTGATTTTCAAGATTATTTATTATGTGCAATCCTTGAACAACATTAGGAATTCAACTTTTACTATTTGTTCCTTTCTTTTGTCAATTAAGCTTTCATAATATTTTATTAGTCTAAATAAAAAATAAATAACTTTTCCTTTAAAAAAAAAATGCTTGATTTTGATAAAAACACTTCAAGACTAACAGATACTAGAATGAGGTTGCATCCAAATGATCAAATAATTGAACGTAATCTTTTGTTCAAAAGAATGGAAAATTTGATTATCATGTGTCGCTCTCAAATATTATTGCAAATAAGTATATATATTTTACATATGAAATTGGATTCGAACATAGGAAATGATTTTTTTAAACTCTGTTTGTTTCGCAGAAATTTAAATAATTTAAAAATTCATATAGATTTTTGTTATTCAAAAAGGAATTAGAAAATCCATTTCATGTGAAAATAGATGAGTCGTCCACTCTTTTAAAAGAAAAGGCATAACTCACTCACCATGACCATTGTGGTCAATCTAAGTCATGAACAATTCGTTGAATTTGATTTCAAAACCAGATATGCGTTGATTTTAATTCTCATCTACCCTCCTAATTAGTAAATCTAATCAATATATGTATTCTTTTGATCAATCCAAAGATCATTTCAAGTCCATTCATAATAAGATTTGGAACGTAACACGTTGATCAATCAAAGAGAGATTCTACAGCTAAAACAAAGGTTGATTGGTGGGAACCTTCACTCCTTCAAACAAAAGGTGCCAGAATTAGACCGATTCTATAAATGCCTTTCTAGATATTCTCAGCTATTCATGGAACTTGAGAAGGAGATGAAGAATCGTTAGGAAGAAATTGAAGACTTTCTTGAGAATCCTATATATATATATAGGATGAATATAGAATGGAAATGATAATAGAACGGCTCCGCCACTCTCCCCCTCGTGATGGAGCACTCTCCACCACAAGCTTTTCACCCAAAATCGGTTAACCGGCGCATCCAGTTTTGCAGCAAAAATATACTTTAAATTTAACGCTATAGTGTTGTTAAACAATTCCATTTGGTGGGACTTTCAAAGAGGCAAAGATCAAATGAAAAAAAAGAACATAGTTGGGCTAAAAAACAAACTGCAAAATAACAAGAAGAATAAAAAAAGACAAAATAAGTAATTAGAAGGTGGATTTCAAAAAAACCTTTACTTCAAAGGGGCAAGAGCAAGATTAAAATTTTCGTACATGCAAGCTGGTACCAAAATGTGATTAATGACACCGATGCGTATATAAGACACGGCAAGGCGAAACGATGTTGATGCTTTTAATTTTTTTTAACCGAAAACTCGTGTATTTCAATGAGAAAGAGGAAAAAAATGAGTAGCCACAAATTAAAAGAATTGGGGTTTCTGTATGGCCCAAAACAAAAGTTAGTGTTCCCAATCAATTATTTTGAGTGAACTCATTAATTTGCGCAGGTGAAACAAAAAAACTTAATGTATTTATAATGTAAAAATTCATGCATCTTTGAATTATTTAAGAAGTGAAAGAATTGAGTTTTAGGTATGGAAAACTTTGTTACCTTTTAGGTCCTGTGAAAATGTGTGTTTGCTAATGTGGCTTTCAGTGTGTTTATATTATGTTAGAATATTATCCCAAAGATATCGTAAAAGAATTGATTTTACATCTAATTAGTTATTTAAGATTAAACAAATTTCACACGTAATTAAATTTCCTTGTTATTGGTTTCATTTTTTTTTTTTTTTTAAAAAGAAAGAAAGAAATGCCTTAGATTTGCTGTGTGTCCTTTTATTGTGCAATTTCCGGTTGCCTAAAAATCCTCAATAGCAGATTGTGGTAAAAAGGGCACCGTTATTCCCCGTTATTCACCAGGGAATAACGGTGCCGTTAGCTTAGCAACACTCATAAATATATGGACTCTTCAAGACATTTCTAATCTTATTAGATCCTCAAGAATAGAATCTCTCTATAAAGCAAACAGTCGGATAAGGAAAAATTGTATCAGTTGTTTACCTAATTCGTTCAACTGTAAAATGATATAAGCAAAATACATGTATTCATGTGGTCCAAATAACTCTATTTCCAATTGCTTTCCTTTGCTTGTGTTAAAAAAAAATTCAGCCAAATTGCAATAGCTCTTTCATTCCCTCGTAATTTCTGGCTTTTAATACACTTTTGGTACAATCCAAAAACTCGGTAGTAACCAAATACTGTTGGTTTGGGACAAAAGGAAAGAAATGAACAATGCCATTCTATGATGCCAGAAAATTTCATTGATTACAAGGTAGCCAAAAGAGCTGCAATTACTCTTTTACAATGCAAACAATACTCGGGGTATAATCAACACATACCCATGCATCTATGGGAGAGAATATGTGCTCACTTAGGATTGGACGTGCACTAGGTATCATCTATATTGGCGAAAATCTTCTCAGCAATAGAACTTCCTTCCATGCCTACAATTCAAGCACAAGGGTCAGTTGCACAGAAATGCATCAGCTGGAGTTGGGGAAGACGCAATCTAGTGCCCATGAAACTACACAAGTTCTTTAATAATATAATGTCACTGAGGAGAACACGCATCACAACATCCAGCCAAAATGTACCCGACTTTAGATGGTACAACAATTTCGTCATACTGAATCCTATTGAGTTAACTGAAAGGGAAACATTAAAGAATGAGGATTTCGCTAAAGCTGATACAGCCCAGTGTGGTGATAGAAAGCACCTACAAGACAATGAGCCACCAAAAAAAGAAATCATCACAGCTTGCTTTTCAAGATATGCTTCTTAGCTCTGTGAGTTACAAATGAAGAAACATTGACTGCTCGTGTGCCGGAAATGAACAGATTATTAAGATAATTCCTCTCCTCGTTTTTTTGGCTCATTCAGAGAGAGAGGATTAGGAACAAGAAGGAAATTTAAAAATTTTAATCCTCCCTCTTGGAATTCTTTTAGGGATAATTAGTTGTATGCTCTTAACTTAGGTATAGCAAAAAATTCAAATTCATACATTTAATTTTGTCAAAAACGCTAGAAACAGTCTTTACTGCATAATTTTGTGTATGGTGGCTTCTACTGGAAGCTGTTTAGGGAGTTACCCCCTTGGTACCTTCTTAATGTAATCTTATCTATCATATAGAATAAAAAAGAAATGTTGACAGTTTTGAAGCAAGCAAATGTCATCATCATTGGATATGCACTATAGTAATACTATGAGAAATGCAATCTTGATTTAACACAAAAGTAGCGATGGCACCAGACCTTGATGATAATAGAACAAGCTAAATCAACTAATCCAAAAGAAGCAGTTCCTGTAGAGATTGAAACAAAAGAAGATGTACCTCAAAAGACCTATGAATCTTCTTTGGCTTCTCCATGTAGAGAGCCAAAGCTTTTGAGTGGCCATATCTGCTGACAGAATCATTTCAAATAAGTAGTGCATAGGGCAGGATCAAGTAGAGATCTATGCGTTTTTCTTACATGTTTTAATTGTGCATAAGAAAAGCAATGAGAAGGGGAGGCCTCTGGACCCAAATGACATATTCATGCAAGGAAGCAAAAACCATAGTTATCTTGAGGAGAATAAGCATTCCAGAAAACCTTTGTTTGCTTATAAAAGATCAAAGGAGAAAACTGAATTCCTTCCTTTCACTACATGGTCCAAAAGGAATCCAGGGAACACAGCATGCTAATGACTAAAAGAACGCCCTGCTTCCACGTAAGTGTACATCCTCATGCACAGACCCAGTCCAAGTTCAAATGTCTTCTGGCTCCCTTGACGTTATGGCTTATAATATCAATGTCATTTCAGAAGGTACAACATGTTCTTTTCCATACTTCTAAGAGCTAACTATAATTATGTGTCATATATGAGGAAACATGTCAGGGGTCAGGGGCGGTGAACTTGCAAGTGTATTCAAGAAAATGCAAAATTGTTGGGGAAGGAAGCAAAAACACACTCAAGTTTGATTCTTTGCCTGGCATATGATCCCAGGGATTCGCTAAACTAACACTGCTCTAACTGAACTTGTAAATTGACCCCATAACTTATGTTGTACCAAAGGAATTCTATAGTGTTGTCCTTCGTCCCATTATGGATGAAATGTCAATCTCAAAGTCTAGTGCACAAAATCTGCTTGCAGGTGCAGCTACCCATCTAGCAAGGTACATTGATTTTGATTCTAATGGAATTTGAGGCTGGCCCAACAGATCAACGAAAATGGAATACCATCATAAAGCACCCTTCTTCCTAATTAATCAATTATCATACAAAGCAAATGCAAGTTCAACCAGAGAACAACTGCATGAATTTTTTCTCATACAAAGCAAATGCAAGTTCACAGATGTTCTCCGCTCATAATCAACTTCCCAAATATCACTCTAAAAAGAAATCTCAAGATTTACTCTCCAGAAATATTTGCAAGCTATAACAGAAAAAGTTCAAGGGGAATCAATACAGGACTAGCTTCAAGGCCTTAACAAAGTAGTTGAACAGAATTGGATAAAAGGGAAAGGAATATGCCGAAACGGGCCAACAGATAAGCATACTCACCCTCCAGAACAATTTGCCTTCCACAAGACCATAGGGCACAGCCCCAAAAGTTCGTGAATCTCTAGAATTATATATGTTGTCACCTTGTATCCATATGTTTCCCCGAGGAACCTACATAGACATGGGGACTTCAGATGACATTTCACTTCTTATAACAAAATACACAGGCAAAAATCCAGGCAAAGTGAAGTAGTAACAGTCAACTTTTTGAGATATTACAGGAAGCATAGTCAAATAATACTAATAATAATAAAATGAACCGGACATAATCTTCATAACTCTGACAAGGACACTGAAGACATCAATTTTAACAGCATCTACCAAAAAATCAACATAATAAAGGAAAACTTGACACATTTGTCCAAAAGGAAGTGAAATAGAAGAGCAACTGCGAATAATGTCAACTTGTTCCATAGTACCTCGCAACCTCCCATTAAAACAACAAAAGAAATAACGGTTCACAACAAACAAAATTCATCAAGAAGCATCATCAACCAGCACATAATATTCAGAACTGAGCAAAAATCACTAACTAGTTCCAATGAATCCAGAATCCAATCCAAAGCAGAGAACTCAAAACAAACAACATCAAGAAGGCTGGTCACAAGTACCACACAAGTTTTTGATGCATCGCTGTTCTTGGGATCCACGAGGTAAGTAACAGTATCGCCTTCCATTGCCATGATGCGCTTGATCACAACCTTCCTTGGATCCTCTGTAGAGCGCAAGAGCACCATGTCACCTCGATCCACTTTGCCAAGCCAGGTCGAGACCCGCTCCACAAGGACCAAGTCACCAGTCAAGTTCAAGGTTGGAAGCATGCTTGGGCCGTAGGGCTGTGACACATCAAATCATCAACACCCATTAACTAAAGAATTTCCTTTAAAAATTTCCAATTTTATGTTTCTGATACAAAAATAAAAAAGGAAAAGGGATTGCATTTATTGCGAGAAGGTGTATGATGATAATTCAATTTTTACCGTGATGGGAGTGCAGATGTAGGCATTGGTGGCGTGAAGGAGGCAAAGGAACTTGGCTATAGAGAGTGACTTTTGGAATCCTTCTACGACCAGATTGGTCCATAGCTTCAGACTACCCACTACCATTGATGAGACCATGTTGCTGGCTTAGTCTCTCTGGAAGATCATCTGCTATATCCAACTCACCATGAGTAACTGTATTACACAAGTGGCCACCTGCAACCAATTATACTCTGCAAAGTCCTGTAGCACAGCAAGGGCCCCACTTGAATACCTTTTGTATGAATCATATATATTGCATATAAAACATATTTTTCTTTATGGAAACCTACAACAATTACTAGTAAACTCATCACGATACCCACTTCAAGGACACAATAAGTACAACCATGCACCATGGTGTAAAAAAAAATGAACATGTTCAAAGTCAGTTTCAAAGAAGTGTTAAATCTCTTATGTGACATTCTTTCTTGATCCTTGCAAATGCACATTCATTTCTTTGTCTTTCTCCTTCTTCTACAATAGACATGATCTCCCACTCTACCTGATTCCCAAATGGACTTGGAAGAACGAAGTCACTCATTACACTATAAGCACTTCCATTTTCTGAATCTCCTGGCAGTAATTCAATAAACAGTGAAAAACACGGCTTTTTAACCCTCAAAGTTTGATGAGCTAGATGAATGATTCCCCATCCTACCATTTGATTGTTGCACTTATCTCAACACCTCCATCTCCTTTTCTTTTTCACCTTTGCATTATCCAGAAGTCTGCCCAAACAATAGAAGGTTATACTTTAAAAAAAGTTTGCTTCACCAAATCACGTAATGGGTCAACTTGAGAGGTCAAAAAAATGCTGTTTAGCTAATTTCAGACTTAAAACAGCACTAGAGGTTGCGGTTCGGGCTGTTCCAGCGCAAGAATAGCACTAAGGGGTGTTGTTCAGGTTGAGACAGCACAGGAACAGCATTAGGCTTTTTATGCTGTTTTAGCACCTGAGCAGCACCTGCAGGTGCTTTTAACCGCTGTTACAGCAATGACGGGTGCTGAAACAACCTAAACAACGGCTGCAGTACTATTACAGTTACTAAAAGGTCCTCTAAGCATTGGTTCTGCATGTGAACAGGCAATTTTTAGTGCTATCGACATTGACCCCTTAAAAACCTACAAATTAAGAGATGGAGATATCAGCCAAAAAAATAAAAGTAGACCAACTCCAATCAATATGATGAAGTCAAAAAATCAACACATCAATCAACAAAGGGACCACAATCATACATTCGATGCCCACACAGAGTACACAGCCAAGGGACACAGCTAGCTACAACTTAACACCCATCAATCTAAAGCTTGGCAAGTTCCCCCAATCTTACAATCAAAGTCCAAAATTGCAAACCGTGAGTCTGGAATCCCTCAAGTTCACATGTCAGTACGAGTTTCAACTTTCAAGCAAAGTAAAGATAGAACAGAGGTGGCCTTGCTTTGCAACTGCAACGTTTTTCAATCAATGTTTTCCAAACGTATCCCTGTTTGGACACCACTCACCAACTCAGCAGCATACCCATAATCGTCCGGAGAGAAAATCAGCTGACTTTGCGCACCCAAAAGAAAAACAGAGAGCCACGGCGGCAGCGGGCCTCAAGCGACGGAGCAGAGTCCCGGCGTCGGCGAGCCGGGGGAGCGAGCCTCTCCCTCTGGAGCTGGAAGTGAAGGCGTGCGTTTGAGTTCTTGAGATGAAAGAGAGAACGCAATGGGTGTGACTGGTTCCAAGATTTTTTTTTTTTTTTGGCAAACTTTTTTTTTTATTTTTTTACAGTAAAATGGTATAAGCAACTAAATGATTCAAAATAAAAGATGAATGGCAGAAATATTATTATCTATCAAAGGCAATAATTCATAAGATGGACAAAAAATCACGTATAATTATATATAATGAAAAGTTCAAAATACATAACATAAAGTATAAATTATAAAATTTTATTTTTCACGCGTCCATAAACATATTACTTTGAATTCTAACCACTTGAAAATAAAATAGACAACGTAATTAAACACTTAACAATAGTTTAAATTAAATTATAATTAAAAACCTAAAATAATTAATAGAAAATTTCACCACATATATTCAAGGCAATGGTGAATCGCAAGTGAGGGCGAGTCGTAAGTGAGTGAGAGAGAAGTGTTTGAGTGAGGTAGATAAAGAGAGAGATAGAGAAAAATATGCTAAAAGAGAAATTAATGTTTTTAGGCTATATTAAACCAGTTCCAAAACGGTCCAGTTCCCATTATGTTCTTCAATTGGAATCGAGAACTAAACCTACTCCCACCGATTCCAAAAGGCGGTCTGATTCAGCTTTCGGATAAAATTGGTCCGATTGCATAGCCCCAAATAAAATAAGGATAATAGCACAAATAGTTTTTGAATTTTGTTTCAATGTGTATTATTGTCCCTAAACATTTTATTTGTTCAATATAGTTAGTGAACTTTAGCCCAATATGTAATGTCATTTTTGAATTTTAATTTATTCAATGCAATACCTAAAATTTTGATAAATGATCAATCTATCCCATGAATTATATTAAAATATCAAATATGATTTTTCCATTAATTTAAGTTCATAGATGATTTTGAACATTTTCCCATAATCTATGGTTAAATTGAACATGTACCAATAGTTTAGAACCATATTGAATAAATTAAAAATTTAATGATGATATTGCACATTGAGCTAATATTCAAGTATCACATTGAAAAGATTAAAAGTTTATGAACAACACTACACAATAAGCCAAAGTTCAAGAAGTATTTGTATCATTTTTGCAATAGAATAAATGAATAGGCTTTCCTATATTAACTATAAATATATTTATATTTCATTTTATATATAACTATATATTTAGTCAATTTCAATAGACTTATAATTTACTTTTAGCAAGTGCTATTTCATACTTAAGTTGCTTAGAAAAAAGCAAGCGATTAATTAATTATCAAGCAACTGTACAATGTTTTGCTCAGATCGCTTTATTATTTTCTTTCATAATAATTTCAAAGTTATAGATAGATTTTTGTAAAAAGAACTTAAAAATTGTTTAAAGAGTTATACAAATCATTATGTTTTGTTTTCTTCTCTTTTTTTCCTTCCAATTTTTTTCATCTTTAGTTAGTTTTCTTTCGAAAGTGGAGGAACCAAAAAAAGATTCAACTAATAATAGTTGTTGTACATTGGGTTTGTTAGTTTTGGGAGAAAATTGTTCAAAAAGTTTAAAGTTATTGCATTTTTGTCAATTTCAATAAACATTTTGATTTTGTCAATTGAGTCATAAATCTTTTGACAATTTACCAATTAAGTCAATTCGGCCAAATTTAGTCGAAAATCATTGACATAGATGTTAATTATCTTACATGGCATAATTAATGCTAATGTAAATAATTTTTATAATTATTTTTTATTACCTTCTTCTTTTCTTTTCTTTCTTTTCATTCCGGCCAACCCTGCCAACCAACCCTTGCCAACCACTTGGTGAGGGCCATGAAGCCCTCACTAGTCGCAAGTGAGGGTCGCGGCCCTCGCCCAGACCTCATGAGCCCTCGGTCTACCATGAGCGAGGGCTAGGTGAGGGTTACCGATCGTTGGCTATGGTCAACAAGGGTGGGCTAGCTCTTGCTTATGGTCGATGAGAATCGGCCACGAACCTCGTTAGACTTGGTAAGGAAAAAAAAATCACTTTTTTAAAATTATAAAAAATTGTCCACATTAACATCAGTCAGAAATCACATGAGCGAATGAACTCAATTGGCAAATTATCAAAAGGTTTAAAACCTAATTGGCAAAACTAAAAGATTTATGACTAAAATAATAAATTTGTAAAATGTTTAAGACATAATTGACAAAGTTACAAAAGGTTCGGAACTTTCGCACAATTTTCTCCAGCTTTGCTAGACATAATGAACAATACACGCAAATGTGCAGACAATGAACAAAAGAGAAACAAATTAAGCAAGAGTAATGAGACGAATGATATTTGATTAAGCTACCTCCCAAGATTACCTTTTCACTAACTAAATATCGGAATCACATCATGAAATCCAATTTGTGATCATCATATAGAATGAACGGAACAATACGATTTGTAAAATCTTCTAAAATCGAACGTAAAACACAAAATTAACTATTTAGGTGGTAAATAAGCAAAAAATTTTGCTTGTTCCAACTTCTAGTGATAATGTGTTTAATAAATCACTTATCATTAGCTATAAGATCCTCTCATCATAACTCACCTAGCTCCCAACATCATTAGTGTACAGGTTCAATTACAACGTACCTCTATTTACGAGAGAATGTGATCTTATCTCCACTGATTCACTTTTTTGTTGTTAAATCTAGCCAAATCAAGTCGTGACAAATCCATCTAACTTATTTAGGTTCCAGTCAATTTTCGTTAAAAATGATTAGGATATTTCCGTATCTGACTTGATTCTCCATATTTCTAATTTCATTATTGTACAATCGATCTAATTGATGGTAATGGATAATGTACATCATATACTATGCCTACAAATACCTCATGTTGGAGAAATTATATAATTTTCTTCTCTTCTGCATATATTTTATCTGTTCTAATTAGGTTCATCTCTTCCGAACAAAAAAATAAAAATAGGCTCATGTCCAATTCAGCTCTCCATTAGGCAAGTCCAAATCCAAGTTAATTGTGAGAAATCTCTATCTTAACTATCACTATAATTATATTTCATTTCATATATAACTAACCGTTTGTTTGTTCCGCAAAAAATGAGTATTTTGAATATTATTTTCTTAAAAATGATTATTTCTATCATTTACAAAAATGAACAAAAAAGATTTCATTGTTTACAAAAATGTTTAGCAAAAATGTTTAGGCATAAATTATTGTCGATTCATTAACTAAACATTTCAAGCGATACAAGTGACTGTTTTTATGAAATTATTTTTCAAATCATTTATTTTCCTTGAAACAAACGGAGTCTTAATATTAAGTCTATTTCTCTAGGCTTATAATTTATTTAGCAAATGTTATTTCATACTTAAGTTGCTTAGGAAAAACAAGCGATTAATCAATTAACAAGTAACTATACAATGTTTTGCTATGATTGATTTGTTATTTTCTTCCAAATTAATTTCAAATTATAGAAAGATTTTCGTAAAAAGGACTTGCAAATTGGTTTAAAAAGTTATAAAAATTATTATGTTAAGTTTGTTTTTCTTCCAAATTATTTTTTCGACTTTTGGTTAGAGTTGTGTAAATTGTCAACGAGACTTGAGAAGTATTTCTAGTAAATTGATGATGTTAATCATCAAGGCAAAAACATGTTTTTAAAGTTATTGAAATTACAACAGAAATTGCAACTATAATTAACAGTCTAGTTATCTAATGATTTTTTTTTTTTTGCTCACTGAGTGAATTTTTCTATAATTTCTATAATTAATATTGCAGCCTACCTTGTTACCTTTATTAACTGGGTCTTGCTTCCAAAAATTGAGTACCAACCCTAACAAGGGAAGTTACAAGTTCTAAGTCTGGAACTCATCCATTGTGGAATCGATCTAGTCGGGTCTCGTGCTCCATGCCCATATGTATTTCACTTGCTTATCTTAGTGTGCTAGATATGGTTTAAAAAGTTATAAAAATTATTATGTTAAGTTTGTTTTCTTCCAAATTATTTTTTCGACTTTTGGTTAGAGTTGTGTAAATTGTCAACGAGACTTGAGAAGTATTTCTAGTAAATTGATGATGTTAACATCAAGGCAAAAACATGTTTTTAAAGTTATTGAAATTACAACTGAAATTGCAACTATAATTAACAGTCTAGTTATCTAATGATTTTTTTTTTTTTTTGCTCACTGAGTGAATTTTTCTATAATTTCTATAATTAATATTGCAGCCTACCTTGTTACCTTTATTAACTGGGTCTTGCTTCCAAAAATTGAGTACCAACCCTAACAAGGGAAGTTACAAGTTCTAAGTCTGGAACTCATCCATTGTGGAATCGATCTAGTCAGGTCTCGTGCTCCATGCCCATATGTATTTCACTTGCTTATCTTAGTGTGCTAGATATTTGTTAAGTTTTTCTCTATTAGCTATAGTACGATATTTACTTGATTCTTCATGTCTTTTAGGATTATGCATACATCCTCATTGATTATGAATACCCTTGATTGATTATAATTGATATTATGTTCATCCTATCAGTTTAAAAAGTAATCTAATAAGACCTATAAATTGCCTCATGTTTTTTTATCAATAAATCGAATACAAAAATTCCATATTTCACTCTTTCGCATATTTTTTCTCGAACTTCTAAAAATAAGACGTAACATACAAATCCTTCCAAACGACAAACCGAAAATGCAGCAACCTAGAAAGGCACGAAAGAATATCGAAATTCTGAAAAGAGAGGAGTCATGGAAAACGTGCCACTGAAAGAAAATTAAGTTCTACTTGTTTTTCCGATAATAAACAATTTGAAAATTATTTTTTTTATAAAATGATTATTTATATTACTTAAAATAATTAGTCAATTAAAAATATTTTTATTATTGATAACAATTTACATTTAAATATTTTCTGGATAATGAAAATATATTTTGTTCATTCATTTTCGTAAAATGACACAACCGATCGTTTTTAAGGAAAATATTTTTAATTATTTTTCGTAAAACAAATTAAGCCTAAGTTGTAAGTTGCATTCATAATGCAAATGTCGGGGTTGGGCTAATGCTCGCCCAAACTCCCCTCAAATTCGACAATTGAGGTACATTGGGGTCTTTGGGTCTAGACACAATGAACAATGCACAAAAAATTACAGACGATGAACAAAATGAACGACCTTTGATTAAATTACCTCCTAACATTACCTTATAGCTAACAAAACACTAGGGCTATGTTTTGTCATTTAGATTTCTAACTTCTAAGATAGGATTAGATAAGCTACGATAGGAAATCTAGGAGACTTTGCTATATCTCATCCCTCATTTGGTGAGTAAAGCAATAAAGTTGAATGTATATTGTTTGGTATAAACAATATATCAATATAAATGAAACAAAAATTTTACAATAGAAATGAGAGAAATTTCTCATGACATTCTTGCATACTTTATTTTTATTTGCTTTTTATTTTATTTTCTCTATTTTTAATTAATTTATTTTTTATTTCTTTCTTCCACTTTTATCATTCTCTAATAAAATTTTATCAAATAGAAAAATGTACTAATATACCTAAAATATGTAATAATATATTTATTTATTGAATTTATATTATAAGGTAAAATTAAATTCAAATATATCAATGCAAAAGGATTAAATTGAAAAAAAAAATTTTTTTTTTTTTTTGTTATTGTAAATTTCTTATATTAGAATTCAAATATTATTTATTTTGAAATATAATTTTAAATTTGTTAATTTAAGAAATTTGTTATTTGAGAAAAATTACTTTCCTATTATGGATATTAAAAATCTTATTCACATTTTTCACACCTCCCCCATGGGATAATTTTATCCGGCCCATATTCCATTTATATTTGACTTTATCCTATCTTAAATAGGCAACAAATGCATGATATGATTTATCTTATCATGAATTTTATCTCGACCACCAAACGTAGCTTAGAATCACATTATGAAATCGATTCGCGAACCTCTCAATCATCATATATCATAAACGGAAGGACACAAATTCGTAAAATCTTCCAAAACCGAACTTCAAACACAAAATGTAACTATTTGGGTGGTAAATATAAGAAAATTTGTGCTTGTTCCAATTTCAAGTGATAGTAAACTAATATATATGTAATAACATCCTCTCATCATAACTCACCTAGCTCACAACAGAGTACGTGACAATGTGATCTTATTTCTATTTATTCACTTTTTTGGCAGCAAAATCAAATAACAAATACCTATTCGTGGGCAGCCGCGTTGGTATTCATTTTCCCCTAGTTCGATGCAGTCAAGAGTTCGAATCCCCACGTTACTAGCGATTTAAGTGGGGGGCCCTAGCGGTGGGTTGTTAGGTCATTTCCCTGAGGTATAGTTGTTGTTAGGCCTCCACTGTGGAGACCCATGAGACCTCAGATCGGCATAAGCCGACAAGGACATGCCCTGGCGGATCCTCGATCACCAAAAAAAAAAAAAAATCAAATGACAAATTCGTTGATTTCATTAAGATCCCCATTCTTTCCTTTTAGAGTTAATTAGGATATTTACCATATATGCCTCAATTCTCCGTAATTCTAGTTAAATTATTGTGCAATCGATCTTGATTGACGATGATGGATACTGTTATGTACCCATCCTTTAAAGCATATAAATACCTCATTTTACAAGAAATTATACAGTTGCCTTCTCTATTAATTAGGTTCATCTCCAATTCGGCTCTCCATTGGTCAAAAGTTCGATCTCTCCAAGCTACTTTTGTACGAGAAGAACTCAGAAATGCCTCAATTCACCGCAATCACCTTCATCTTTCTCACTCTTTGCACAGCAACAATAGCAAAGCCTGCTAAATTTAAGCTTGATCATTCATCATTATCATCATCTTCTTCATCTTCCTCTTCTTCAAGTACTAAGAATTACACTTATGTTTGTGACGCCTCGCGCTATGCAAGCCTCGGCCTCAACATGTCGGCTTTCTCGTTCTGCGACGCCTCGCTGACCTACGAGGAGCGAGCCAAGGATCTGGCGAAGCGGATGGTCCTCCATGAGAAGGTCCGGCAGCTCGGCAACGGCGCCTACGGCGTCCCGAGGCTAGGGCTTCCCAAGTACGAGTGGTGGTCCGAGGCGCTCCACGGCGTCTCCAACGTGGGCCCCGGGACCTTCTTCGACGACGTCGTCCCCGGCGCGACGAGCTTCCCCACTGTCATCCTCACGGCCGCCGCCTTCAACGAGTCTCTTTGGAAAAGCATCGGCCAGGTGAGCGGAAAGTTCCCCCCGCATAATTACCATATATATGCGCATGAGTCTAGATAGACGTACTCAAAATTCAATCAACCATCGACGTTAGAGGCTAAAAAAACATCCATTGTGCCTGTAACGTTAAAACACAGGCTGTTTCGACGGAAGCGAGAGCGATGTACAACCTCGGACGGGCCGGACTGACGTTCTGGAGCCCGACCATCAACGTCGTACGAGACCCCCGGTGGGGGCGAGCGCTGGAGACCCCTGGGGAGGACCCTTTCGTGGTCGGGAGGTACGCCGTCGACTACGTCAGGGGCCTGCAAGACGTGGAGGGAGCCGACCACCACCGCACCGCCGACCCGAACCAGAGGCCCCTCAAGGTCTCCTCGTGCTGCAAGCACTACGCCGCGTACGACGTCGAAAACTGGTTGGGGGTCGATCGCTACCATTTCGACGCGAGGGTAATCATCGGCACGAAAGAAAAACCTCCCTTTCCCTCTTCCGCATTGACATGGCAAAGCCGAAGATCTTACGTTTCGTGGCTTCTTCCTTCAGGTGCGCCAGCAAGACATGGAGGAGACGTTCCTCCGGCCGTTCGAGATGTGCGTGAAGGAGGGCGACGTTAGCAGCGTCATGTGCTCGTTCAACCGGGTCGACGGAATTCCGACGTGCGCCGATCCGAACCTCTTGAAGGACACGATCAGAGGGGAGTGGGATCTTCACGGGTATATAATAGATCGAAAAATTAGAAAACAGCCTCGACCCTTTTCCTAATTTTTCATTTTGTTCATCGAAGATTTATTTACTAAACTTTTTTTTTTTTTTATAAAATGATTCAGGTATATAGTCGCCGATTGCGACTCTATTCAAGTCATGGTGGATGACCACAAGTTCCTCAACGACACAAACGAGGACGCCGTGGCACGAACGCTTAAAGCAGGCTAGTTTTTGGCTAAACCCCTTATTTATTTATTTATTTATTTTAATTTATCGATTCAGTTAATTATTTCTGTTATTATGGTGGTGCATGTGCAATTTTTTTTAAATTTTTTTTACTATAATAGATTTAGACTTGGATTGTGAAGTTTTACTACACCAAATAGTTTTGGCTAAACCCCCTTATTTTTTTCCCAATTTATCGATTTATTTGATTATTTGTTTCGATAATTTGCATAATTTATTATAATGGTGTACCTGCATTTTAATTTTCATTTTTACTATAATATATTTGGACTTGGATTGTGGAGTTCACTACACTAATAGTTTTGGCTAAAACCTTCATTTTTTTCTTTTCCAATGTATTGATTCACTTGATTATTTGTTTAATTTATTATGGAAAAAATATGCATTTTCCCCCTTTTTTGTGGTTGCTATAACAGGTTTGGACTTGGACTGTGGAGTTTACTACACGAATTTCACGCCCGGCGCGGTGGCAGCAGGGAAGGTGAGGGAGAGAGAAATCGATACGTCGTTGAAGTATCTCTACGTCGTGCTCATGAGGCTGGGGTTCTTTGATGGAAGTCCCGAGTTCAAATCTCTTGGCAAGGACGATATTTGCACCAAGGCGAACCTCCAGCTAGCCGCTCGGGCAGCTAAGGAAGGGATTGTTCTCTTGAAAAATAACTGGACGCTCCCTCTCAGCCCTCACCAAGCCCGAAACATAGCCGTCGTCGGCCCTCACGCCAACGCCACCGAGGCGATGATCGGGAACTATGCCGGTACATGACCCGAGTTTATGAGTTCATGTGCTGCTATCATCGGGGCAATAGTTTTGATCTCTTTGTGATCTTTATAACTGAAATTCAGGTGTCCCATGCCGATTCACCGCGCCCATCGACGGCTTCTCCAGGTACGGGGTGGTGACGTACAAGGCGGGGTGCGCGGACATCGCTTGCAAGAACGAGAGCTTCATTTTCCCGGCCATGAAAGCTGCCAAGCGCGCGGACGCGACGGTGATCTTGGCGGGACTGGACCTGTCGGTGGAGGCCGAGGCTTTGGACCGGACCGACCTCGTCCTTCCCGGGTACCAGCCTCAGCTCATCAATCAAGTGGCGGAGGTCGCCAAAGGCCCCGTCGTCCTCGTGATTCTATCGGCCGGCGGCGTCGACATCTCGTTTGCGAAGGAGAATCCAAATATTGGCGGCATCTTGTGGGCTGGATATCCCGGAGAGGAAGGGGGCCGAGCTATCGCGGATGTTGTCTTCGGCCACTATAATCCCGGTAAATAGGAAATTGTTCTACCATATCTTTTCTTTTCTTTTCTTTTTCTTGTTTGTTCATAATGCTACCATATCAAAGTTTATATATTTTGAATTATACTTTTTACTAAATCTAAACTCTGGCAATGCATATATATATTAACGTATCTTAAATTCAAAACAAATGAATCTATCCCGACATGTTGAAAGTGGATAATTTCATATATTTTTTATGGAAAGCTAGAAAAGAAAGGTAATTTTCTCTTAAGTTTAAACAAACTCTTTGTATTTCGTACAATGATTTTCAAAATGAGCAACCATAATATTGTGAGTTATGTTAATTTATTTACTAGGTGGAAGGCTACCTCTAACATGGCACAAGGCGGACTACGTGGATATGCTGCCCATGACATCGATGCCACTAGGCCGGTCCCCTCCCTGGGCTACCCCGGACGCACTTACAAGTTCTTCAATGGCTCCGTCGCGTACCCCTTCGGCTATGGCTTGAGCTACACACGGTTCAATTACTCGTTGTCACCTGCAAAGCGATTTGTCGACCTCAAGGTGGAGAACCTCGACTACTGCCGCGACCTCAGCTACAGCCACAACACCAAGAGGCCGCCATGCCCCGCGATGTCCATCGACGACTTGAACTGCGGGCATGACATCGATTTCGTAGTCGAAGTGACGAACACTGGGCACAGGGACGGGAGCGACGTGGTCTTGGTGTACTCGAAGCCTCCCCATGGGATTTTGGGCACGCACATAAAGCAATTGATTGGGTTCAAGAGGGTCTTCATTCGCGAACAAAGTAGCCAAAAGGTTCATTTCAAGATCAACGTTTGTAAGGGCTTGGAAATAGTTGACTCCGCCGCGAATCACATCTTGCCATCTGGCGGTCACTCCATTGTGATTGGAGATGACGTGGTTTCTTTTCCATTTCAAGTCAACTTTAGTTGACATATGATCTAGTTTGGGGAATTATAAATGAACGTGAAAGTGGATTAGCTTCTTTGCTTGTGTGTTTGTTACAAATAATGGGGATGGTTTTCTAAGATATATTATTATATTAGAAATAATAAGGATCCTTCTGCTGGTCCTCCGTACTTTTTTTTTTTTTTTTTCTATATTTGGGTCCATTATCTTTTATATATATATTTTTAAATCGATCATTTTACTAAAAGTAAACAAAAATGTTGAAAATTAGAGAGCCAACAGTCTCCGGTCAATATAATGTGCTTACGCTGGATGAAACATTTTCTAATGAACCACCGCTTGCGGTGGCCCAGTTGGATAAGGCTCTTTAATGAAACTAACGAAAGTGGAGGGGGTCGAATCCCGTTGGCCGCATGGGGTCTTAAGCGCGACGTCGGGGTGGTGGGTCCTACGCTAGCGTCGCTCCAGGATTTACTCGCCATCTATCGGCTGTACGGGGTTCCCTAGGTATTAAAAAAAAAAAAACATTTTCTAATGATTATTCAGATTTCGATATGAAACTAAAATTGGTCTAAGATTATAGTTTTCTTTCACTCTTTAATGACGTCATAATACGACCACGCCATAAAGTAGAATCTATTGTCCATGACAGTGAATTTGCAAATATATTATCCTTATAATTCATTTAATTACTCAGATCATGCACAACTAAGAGGCGAGAGGGCAAAAAGGGGCTGTTGTGCGTAAATATGTAGAAAAGGAATGAATAATGGATTTCTTAGTCATTTTATGTGATTCTCTTATTGAAGTGACTCTTTTATTGAAAAAAAAACTTCTCAAAAAATTTTCCATTTACATCTGTTTTTAAGGTTTTTTTTTTTTTTTTTTGGTATGAAAGTGTGGTGGGATTCATTCCGAATTTTTATTGGGACAAAAGCTTAGTTCCAAACATCAATATGCAAGGAAAATATACTGGCTAAATATACCATTTTCGAATGAACTTTTAGGTTTCAACACAACATTTGTGTGAAAGAAACCAAGGGGCAAATTTCCTTTCACATTTTAGTAAAATTCACATTTACAAATATCCCATAATTGCTAGGCATATATCCACCTTCTAAACATAATGAATATACAAAATAGTCACGATTTTTCTTACTTGAAGCACCAAAAAAGGCTAGTCATATAGAATTTGCATAAATAAATGAGTCGAAATTCAAATGCTTATAAATTTTTTAAGAAGAATTGGGCGTTTGTAGTCACTGTGACATGTAATTTACCAAAAAGCATTTCTATGTGTTCCTAGAGTTATTTATGGACATAATGTCTTTCTTAGTGGTGTGTGTGTGATTTTTATTGTTGTGTTTATTTTCCATTTTTGAGGAGTCATTTCTTTTGGTAATGTTAAGAACTTTGGATAAGAAGTACATGAGCTATCATGTTGTTTTTTTTTCTGTAACTTTTCTGATATGACTTTTGATATTTGAAATTTCATTTTACTTTTCCATTTGAATAGCTTTTAGTACTTGTATTTATAATTTTTGTTGTTTTATTTGGTTTTGAAGATCCTTAATATTTATAGGTCTTGATTGGGCTTTCTGATATCTTTAAAGGTTATAAGACATATTAAGTTTATAACTGATATTTACCAAAAATTGAAGTCAATCTCAGTATTCTCGCTTAGCACCTGGGTCAGTTATCTTATTAGCAATGCTAAAAAGAAAATTTTCGTCAGTTATCTTATCAGCAATGCTAAAAAGAAAATTTTCTTCTTTTGTTAATATATTTATTTTGGGGATTAGCTTATTAGGGGAGAGTTCTTCGAAATCTAATTTTGAAAAGGTTTTTATTTCATTTATTTGAAAACCATTTTCTTTAAGAAATTCATATGAAGAAGCATCATTATTTGTTACAAAGCCATGATATCATTTAATTGGTATAGAATATTATCATTTATGGAGAGTTCATTTAATCTTTTATTAACTCTACAATAGCTTGAGATATGTCCCTTTTTCCTACATGAGTAACATTTGATATCCTTGTGGAATTTTTTTTCCCGAGTTATCACTCTGTGGTTTGTTTTGATGTTTTTGTCATATATATATATATATATATATATCTATTTTTCTAAATAACATATTTTCTGAAAAGGGGCAGGAGGGCATTTTACACTTTTCCGGGGAGGGAGGGCCGCTGTCAGTTTCGAAGGTGCACGCAAAACATTTTTTGTCAAAGCGAGCGGGCCCCACCCCCACCACCCCACGTCCTGCCCCAAGTCACGCGTGCTCGATCCGACGGCCAGAACACCACCCGCTGGACCCGGAGAAAAAGCACTCCCGATGCCCCCGATCCGACGGCCCAGATTCCCCGCCTTTGACTTGGAATCGAACCCAAACCCCCCACCCCCTCGAAAATTAAAAAAGAAAAAAAGAAAACAACAAAAGAAAATTACTAATCCCCTGGTGTGCACTCTGTCTCCCTCCCTCCCACGCATCTCATCACTTTACTCTCTCTCTCTCTAACCCTCGGATTTCTCTCTTTCTTCTCTTTCTCTCTCTTCTGCGCGGCCATCTCCTGCGAGATCTCCGAGATTTAGGTCTTCGATTTGCCTCTGGAAGGAGGAGGAAGAAGAATTCAAACCGCGGAGGTTCGTCCCCCCCTTCCTTCCTTCCTTCCTTCCTTCCTTCCTTCGCCTCGCGATCTCGTCGTCGCCGTCGTTTCGGTTCGGGTCGGGTCGGGTCGGGTCTCTCGCCCTCTCTTCCTTTCTCGGTTTGCTTTGCGGGATCCCCCCCGTTTCTTCCCGATCGGGCGCGGAATCGGAGGGACTCCGCCGCCTCCCCTTTTCGGCAGGCTCCGGCGTCGCGGTTCTTAGATCTCCGGCGGCCCTCGCGTTCGCCCGCGAGGGTCGGCCGGGGGAAGCGGCGCCGTGGGTTTGTGCCGTCGGTAGAAACTTGGGTTGTCGTCAAGTATGGATTTTGAGTTGTGTGGGTAGATGCTGATGAAGGGTTCGTTAGTGGGTCTGTGACTGATTGCAATTGGGTCTCTCTGTTTTGATTTTTCCTCTCTCTCTCTCTCTCTCTCTAAGTGTTGTCGTGCTTTGTATGTCCGTTGCGACGTGTCATTTTGTGTTTCCGTGTGGATTCAGATTGAAAGAAGCCAACCAACCATGCCGTGGATGTTCAGGAACTTCGTTCGCTTGGTTGCCTTCTTCTTCATCCTATAGTTTCGTTGAGTTGGTAAGTGCTTTATCTCTCGAGTTCCCGCAGCCTGTTTTCCGGGTTTTTTTTTTAAAGTTTATTTTGTCTTGTTCGTGAGAAGTTGTCGGTATTGAATGGGGAGTGGGAGTGTGGGATTGTTGAGAGGCAACTTCGTTCTGCGATTCGATGGTGTTCTGTCTGTGAAATTTTAGTTGCTGAAGGTCTTCAATTTTGCTGTGCTTTAAGTGATAAGGGGGTTGTTTTAGCCATTAAGAAGTAGGAAAAGCAGTAACGACTTTGTTCTTGTTAAATGCTTTCTCAAGTAGCAAGGAAATGACCATATATTCTGCTTAGCTTTGTGGTTTTCTCTTTGCAGGTAGTTTTTCAAAATTCAGCAACGCATTCATCCGGTTTTGCCATTTGGATTTTGTGGGAGAATTTGAGAATGTACATTGCAGTCACCATCAAGAGATATCGAGCAGTGAAGGAAGTTGGCAAAATTAAAATGAGTGTTGGATTGATTGCCCATTACCAATTGATGCAAGTTTGTCAGGTGAAGTTCCCATTTTGATGTTTGCGTGGTCGAGAGCTTAATTTCTTACGAGATTGTTCTCCTGGTGTTTACCTTGAACCTACTGAATGCGCTTGCCCAAATGTAGCCATTTTGGTTACTGTTGAGTGGGTGTTGCTTTTCATTGCTAATGTTTACCACTTTGCTTTTTAGTATCTCAATTGAAATTGCGATTAAATTGAAATGCTATTCTCAAAAAGACAATTTTGAGTTAATTAAGGACATCTTTACTTACTGTGCCTAGTTGTGCTGTTGTAAATGATTAGAATCCACGCGAGCACTTTGTTATGATGATATTTGTGGCCTACTTGTGCACCAATATTTATCAGTTTCTGCAATCATCTTCTTGGCATGCAATTCAGTACTGTTTAGGTGAACTTCACTTTGGTCACTGAAACTTTGGCTATGGTACAACCCTAAACCTTTAAATGTTGCATTCACCTCCATGAACTTTTTAGTTTTGGCACTTTGCAGCTTCTTTTATGCTTCTACAACCATGAAATTTGTGGTTTCTAGCAATTTATATTGGAGACTTAAATAAATCCTTTAAGTGACTATCTCGTGGGACTCCACGTTTATTGAAGTCAATTTTATGATGAATGACACACTAAAAAGTTCATGGTAAAATGCCAGGTTTTGAAGTTAATGGTTTAGGGTGCAAACTCAGACCACCCCAAAGTTCAGGGATAAAGTGAAATTTCCCCTTTGCATTTCCTATATGTTGATAGGTGCAGTTGCATGTGATCAATCCATGCATCGCCAATATGCCTTCCTTCGATCCCCCAACTTGTCTCTATCATGTCAATAGTGCATTAGATGTTAAAAATGGAATAAAAGCTAACTGCCTTTTCTTTGATATATGCTTGATTATCTGGTTTCCTTTTATTGGATCATGCGCCATTTGTCTATATACTGGCTATATGTTCTTACTGCATTTTCTATGCATATTTGCCTTAACCTGATTGTCTTATTTGAAGACAAAATATTGTAGCCTAAATCCCATGTTTCTATGTCATGCAACAGGCTGAATACTTTCGTCAGTTGCTTAAACCTGTCACGTAGTCTCACCCTGTTAAGCTCTGGGAGTTGGGACTTTGGGGAGAATAGAGAGGCCCTCTGGTTGAGTTCATGCAGGAGTAATGCCGTGAAAAATATTTGGTTCTGATAATCATTATAGTAGCCTTATCTAGTATTTAGTTCTCTTTCTCTGTCGTCGCTTTAGCTACCTTCTCAGCCACTTGAAATTCAGTGCTACAAACTCGAATAGCCAAAGAGTTACATCTTCGCTGAAGACGATTATTATTAAGAAATTGTAACGTTGATGGAGAGCAACCACCACTTGCCCACCAGAAAGGAAACATATTCCATGACTAATCAAATGAGTGGTGAGTACATGGATATTCCGACTGCATATGCATTTTGCGCGGTTCCACCACCACAGGCCATGGAAAACCTTCCACCGGTCCATGGTCTTCAATTTCAACCATCTACTTTGTGCCCAAAGAATTTCATTGTATTTGACCAGACTGCTTACCAGAGTCGGATCATGTTTCACCCTGCAATTGCCCCCAAATTCGGAAATTCAGGTTTTCAAAGTTATCCGACCTATGTGGAGAAGAAAGATGACATAAATTGTGCTTTCAATGAGCAAAGGGAGGTTTCATATTCTGATAAAGAGGACTCAGATGATATTGATGCTTTGCTGAGCTTGGAAGAGGAGGAAGAAGAAGAGTATGACGAGGATGAGGTGAGCACTGCGCGGACCAATGGCAATTACGGGAGCTCATCCCCTGATTCTTGCTCCAGCTTTGGATCAAAGGCTAGGAAACTTAGCATCTCTTCTCTTCTCCAAAAGTCCTCCGGCAGTAGCAGCAGTTCGAGCAGTGAACCCAAACAGCAGAAAATGAAGAAGATGGTAAAGGCGCTGAGAGGAATCATTCCTGGTGGCAACCGGATGAGCACTGTCACTTTGTTTGATGAAGCTGTCAGATACCTTAAGTCTCTGAAGATTGAAGCAGAGAAGCTTGGAGACTTTAAGGACTAGACATGCTGTGGCACTGGGACTGAGCTGCTACATACGGGTAGCACACCCCTTCTCTCACTCTCTCTCTCTCTCTCTCTCTCTCTCTCTCTCTCTCTCTCTCTCTGCTGATAATATGCATTTGCTAGCTTGTAGATGCTGTTATGATATATGCTAATGGTTGTTAGGAGGTTGGGACTATGAACCCTAGTTAGCTGCTGTGAAGAGAAGGGAGACTGGGAAATGACATTTATATGTTATGTAAGGTGCAGATTTCTTATGTTGTAGTTGTCTGGACTCTTGGCCTTGTAGACACTTTAATAAAATGTATTTATCGTCAGCACCACATAGGCATCATTGTCATTCAACAGGTTGTTTTTTTATTAGCAAGAGTATTAGTCCCTTGTCTTTGTTCTGATTTGCTCTTCTTTTGTTTGGTATTATTTTGCAAGTGAACCCCTGCTGAACCTCCAGCCTTGTTCTGTTGTTCTCTTTGTGAATTTGCATGTTGACAATCAATGAAAACCCCAGAGTGAATCCTTAAAGGAAGATAAAGAATTGGTAACTGGTTAGTAAGCTCCTATGTCTTCTTGTCATTCAGCACTTACAGAGCTCCCGAGCTTGCAAACGTGGACCGACTCTTATTGGCCTCCAGCAGAAAGTACGTTCTACTGGGGCGGAAAATTGAATAACTACTAAAATTGGTCTTAGTGGGGTTGCTTCAAATCTTCAATCACATGAAGCACAAGGCCAGAAACTAATTCACATGTATATCAAAACGTTTTTTCCTTTTCCGAAAATGCCCCTGGCCAGATCGGAATTACAGAGTTACCCTTGGACGTTCGTGATTTCGATTACAGAAGTAGAAGAGATAATTATTCTTTCTTAAACAGGAATTATAGAGGAAGCAGTTCTTATGGTTTAAGAAAGCATAATTATCCTCGCATTGGGTTTACTCCTGGATCTTCTTCTATCTATCAGGTAAGTGTCATTAGAAACAATGTCAAGCTGGTCAAATTGTCAGCATGGATCGTGCAAAAGATAGGGAGGAGGGTGCGGAATTTGCAAAAGAAGCATGAGTTACGCTTGGAATTTACATAATAGTATAAATAAGGCCAACTCAAACATGAGTTTCGCAAAAGACTAGCAAAAACTCTTTTCGAGAATGAAAAACAATTGTGTAATTGGCCTAAAACTCTTTTCAAGAATGAAAACAATTGTGTAATTAGCCTTTATCTACTCCCAAATTAAAAGTAACATTTAAGATTGGAATCGATTAGGGTCTGTCTGATAATCATTTTGTTCTTGAGAATAATTTCTGCTTAGGAGTGATTTTTTTGTTCGGCTCCCAATATAAATTTTTAAATATTTGAAGGCGTTTGGTAGCTGTATAAATTTTTTTATTTTCGGGATAAAAATGTATTTGGTAAGATTTCAAATTGTTTTGTAATTTAGAATTTCTTTTTATTTTTAAATAATTTTATTACATTTTTATTTTTATTTTCTTTTCTCCTTCCCCTTCTTCCTATGGCAGGCAAACTCGTTAGAGTGTCGCTAGTCCTTGGCAAGGCTTATCCTCGTCAATCGAGCCTCCTCAGCAGTTGGTAAGGCTCGACCGAGCCTTGACTGAGCGAGCTCGGCCTTGCCTAGATTTGGCAAGGCCGAGTTGGCCTAGCCACTGGTGAGGCTCCACCTCGCTGGGCCACCACGAGGTCGACCTCAATAAGCCCGAGCAACGTCGCCCTTGCAGTGGCTTGGTGAGAGCAAGGCCGAGCTCCCCTAGCCAAGGCTTGGTTGAGTCTTGTCTAGCTACTGAGGAGGCTCACCTGACGAGGCTCGACTTCGTTGGGGGCCAGCAACACTCCAACGAGGTCGTTGGCCTTTATCTGGCCAATCACCAGCTTGATCGAGGCAGGGGGTTGGCCAAAGGAAGAAGGGGAACAAGAAAAGGAAAAAAGAAAAGAAGAAAAGGAAAGAGGAAAAATAGAAGAAAAGAAAACGGACTTTATTCTAGAGTTGTTCTTGGGAATAAAAAAACAACATTATTTTATTTCTTAATTTTATTTCAAATCTATTTCTGAGAATAAAAAGTTACCAAATGGATTTTTCTTCTTTTTTATCCGTAACTTTTTTTATTCCGATAAATAAAAAAATAGAATCATACACTACTTGGCCAGTTAACAAACAAACCTTTAGAGACATTACAACATGTTGCTTCTACACGAAACTTTATATGTAACTCTACAATAACGAACGTCTTTGATATTATAAAAACACTATTTTTTCATACTATGAGAAGCGCAGCTCTCTTAGAGAATATCAATAACAAAACAAGTAGTTTTTCACAAGGGCAAGCACAAGAGTCGTGAAAATAGAGAAAATAAGTTCTTTATTACCGCCAAAGTCCTCAACCATGCTTGGTTCCTGTAAATGGCCTTGCAATCTTCGAACAAATCGTCGGATCAACTTCTCTGCTTAGCAGACCCACAAGTTGCATAAAGAAGTTTTCCAGAAATAGAGGCTTCTACTTAAGCAGGCTGTCTGACTCTTTTTGACTGCTTCCATAAAAGAGGAACAGCTATTCTGATTTTCTCCGGGTTGCTTGCCGCGGATTCTAGACCTTGAAAGTGATTGTTAGACTCTAATTTGAATCCAAATCAAATTGGAAGAACATCTAGGTCTTCTTATCCATTAATGTAAAAGCAGGGAACGTGTCTTTGAACCTCTCTGCTCGGCAGACCTACTGGAGTTGCTAATGCATACAGTCCCTCCATTTATTTTCATGCTTCATGCTGAACTGTTTACCTTCTACACTATAGTCCATCCAAGTGTATTGAAGTCTTTTAATTCTAAATGTTTGTTCAGCTTCTACTGGCCCATCCGAGCTTTAATGGCTCTCTTGTTTTAAGCCTGTTCACCTTCACATATCTTTTTCACCTTCTGGAGAAGCAGAGCACTATCAGCCTTTAGAGGTTCCTGTTAGGACTCCATCTGCATATTGGCCCGTGCATCTACAAGTTGTTTCTACACAACCAACGCGTTTTGATTACTTTATGTCGTTCGGAGAAAAACATAGCGGATTATCTCAATAATAGTTGGGCTCTTCTTAAATTATATCGAGCATTTCTTTATCAAGAGTCACTGTTGATCAGTACCATCATCTTGGAAGCGAAGAAAAAGCTGTGTTGGAGGTCACTTCGGAAAAGAAAAAAAAAATGGCATCGAAAATTAATCAATATAAATTATTTGATTTAAAGTACTTAGAAAAATACATTTTACGAATTCTCCCGTTATTATCAAAAGCTAGGGCAAAGAAGTCAACATATGTTAATATTCTTTCATAAGCTGCAGTATCCCATTAAGACTTTGATTATCGAACAATGTAGAGAGCAAGAATTGCAAACGATGAGCATGATGCCTCTTAGCATGATTATACGAAATCTTAGCAAATCATATAAAATATTAAGGTGATCATCTGCCTTATCCCATGAGTTATTTTATGCAATCTTTCAGTTATACTTACCATATCTATAGGCTTATATCTGGGAAATATAGTTGTGAATAGTGTATAAATATACATATTTAGAACATGAAAAATTGAATCGGTTCACATTAGGATATTTTATTTTGTGTCCTTTCTCATGGTATTAGAGCAAACATCGACCCGGTGTAGTTTTTTTTCTTTTTTTTCATGGCCAATCAAAACACTTCCACTATTTATTCCAAGATCAATGTGCGAGTGACCATCCAAATGCCCCTCTAGTCTCTCCTCCTTTAAATGGAGACAATTATAAAAAATGGCATCATACTATGCTTGTGGCCCTTAAGGCAAAAAATAAATTGTGCTTTGTTGATGGGTCCTTGCGGCATCCTAGTTCAACCTCTTCAGATTATTTCTTATGGATATTTTGCAATAGCATGGTGAGGTCTTGGTTGATTCGTCCTACTGCACGAACAATCAGTCCTAGTTGGCATGACTTGGCAAATGATGTTTGGAATAATCTTCGGAAATGCTTCTCTCCTTGTAATGCTCCTCGAATTTTTGAGATCCATAGGCTTTTATCTACAAATCAACAAGGCATAACTTTGATATTTGCCTATTACACCGTGATTAAATCTTAGCAAGATGAACTATTGTTGTACCGAGCCTTGCCGACTTGCAATTGTGGAGCAATGTTGACCCTGCTATAGTTTCTTAAAATAGATTCATTATTAGATTTTCTCTAAGGTCTCAATGAATTATGTCCCAATTCAGAGTCAGATCCTTCTTATGGATCCTCTCCCTACTGTCTACTACAAGAGGAACAACAGCGCACTATTCAGGATTGTCGTACTGTTATTCTCGATCCTGCTGCCATGGCGGCGCTTTGTCTCAATGATACTCGCGCTTTTCTGCCTATGGGTTCTTCCAAACCCATTTTACATTGTACTCACTTGGAAATGATGGACATCTTGAAAGTAAGTGTTTTAAGAAGTACGGATATCTAGAATGGTGGAATGACAGTAACAAGCGCCCCACCAATGACTTTGACCGTCAACGACGTTTACGCCTAACTGGTTCTTTGATTGTTGCCACCGACCCTTGTTGCTACACAAACAGAACAATTCATTCATTTACTTCTGGTTGGTGATACTACACCATCTTCTCACCCTTTGGTGAATTTAATAGGTACTTCCATTTGTTTAAATTCCACTTCATCCTGGATCCTAGACTCTGGTGCGACGGATCGTATATCTTGGGGTGCAGCCTTGTTTTCTGAATTTGATGATAATATAACTTCTAACCTGTGTCCTTTCCTGATGGAACTATGGTTCCTGTTCAACGAATTGGACAGATTTCTCTACTATCAAGTCCAACTCTTGATCATGTTTTATTCATTCTCAAATTTCGATTTAATCTTCTTTCAATTATTAAACTTACTACTGCTACTTCTCTCAACATTGCATTTACCTCTGATACTTGCCTTTTTACTGCTGTTGCTTCTCTCGACAAAGACTTTAGCAATGGGTAAGCTGTACAATGGTTTATTCTACCCTTCAATACCCTAACCCACCTCTTTGACATCCACCACCACACCAAGCGCACACTTTGACCTCTCACACTAGTGGTTAGGACGTCCGAGTTTATCTTGCCTTCGTCATTTGCAAACTTTAGGTAATAACATTTCATTTTCTAATACTTTTCCTTGCACTGTATGCGCCCACTTGCGAAGCAATCTCATTTGCCATTTTCTTCTAGTAGAATTTCTACTATTTCATACTTTGATTTAATTCATTTAGATGTTAAGGGCCCATATCGGACCACCTCTTTGCCTAGGGTATATCTTTTTCTGACTGTGATTGATGATTATTCCGTAGCATGTGGCTTTATTTAATATCTTCTAAAGCTAATGTAAGTCATCTTATCATTAATTTCTTTACCATGGTAAAAATCCAACATGGCAAACAAATTCATTGCATCTTTTCTGACAATGGAAAAAAAAATTCCAATTAGCTTACCAATTCCTTTCTAGACTTCATGGGTGTTTATCGATCGAGTTGCGTGTCCATGCCTTGACAAATAAAGTGGTGGAGCACATGCACCGGCACCTTCTAAATATTGCTTGTGCCTTTATGCTTCCAATCCAACCTTCCCATTGAGTTTTGGGGTGAATGCATTCTCACTTCTGCTTACATCAGAAATAGACTTTCCACTGCTGTCTTGAAAGGGAAAACTCCATATGAGGTTTTACATGGTTAGCCAACGAATTTCACTCACCTTCAAGTCTTCGGTTGCTTGTGTTTTGGGCGCAACACCTCCATTCAAAATAAACTTGATGCATGTGCTACTCCAAGTTTTCTTTTTTCTTTTTAAATTATATCCCAATGGTCAAAAAGGGTGTCTCATTGTTGATCTTCTCACCAAAAAGATATATGTGAGTCAATGTTCGTGAAATTCTAATGCGATGACTGGTCGAACAAGTAATATAATGATGAGAAAGGATATTGTCTCACATAAATTGATGATTAAAAATCAATTAAATATTAAAAATGGACTAATTCTAAAATTTATCTAACAAATTAAAATATAATTGAGAATAAATTAAAATTGACAAACATAGAAACAAAATTTCAAAATTAAATGTAGTAAATCAATCAAATAAATATGTTAGAGTATCCAATTTCACCCTAGCCATTAGATATGAATTTCAAATTATTATGCATACAAGAACGATATCAAATATGGGATAACAAAATTTTCAAATCTATTTACTATCCTATCTCAAGGTATATCAAATCTACTTAGTTTATTAATTCACCATATTTTTATATGAATTTAAATAAACATAAGTGCATTAAAATATGTAAATATTCTCAATTTACAATGAATTTTTTGGACTACCTTATCACCGAAAGCTACACAAATAACATGCTATATCTTTATCCACATTTAATTCATGGTTATATATATTATAAGAAGCAATTGCAATTATCATTTCTTAGTCTCAAACATACATATCGGATCATATAAATGGTGGCTAGTCACTTAAAAGCATTAAGCGTAATAACATATAACTCACATGAATGAAATCACTTGCAAAACATAAAAATCATGAAATTCATATCATCATATCATCATGGTATGGTTAGGCTACATAATAGCTCTAACAAAAGTAAATTAGAATATCATAAAGGGAAAATCTCAAATAAGAACCTCAAGTGGAGCCATTTTCTCAAAAAAGGACCTAAAGTGGATATTGTCTCAAATAAGGACTCGGAGTGGCTAACTTACTCTCAATTAAGGACTTGAACTTCTAATTTTATTCATAGCCAGAGGTACTTTTGTCCAAGAACATTGTTGTTTATTTTTTTGTCTCTCTCTTTCTTCTTTTTTTCTTTCTTCATCTTTCTCACCCTCTACATCACCTCCATTATTAGCCCCTTCATTGCTCTATGTCATCTCGTTGTATGACCAAGATTGGGTTTTCTTTAACATGAGCCATTACAACATAGTCTAACTTGTTCAAAATTTTAAATTTCGCTCCACAAAATGGTTTGTAGACAATTCCACGAAGCCGAAATGAGCTTTCAAAAATAAGTACTTTTTATTCCAACATTCATCGCAAATTCTGATCTCAAAGCCATGCTTTTGCTGAGACTCAACTTCTTATCCAACTCCCAAGCTATGCAACTAATCCCTTTGGCAACGTATTTCTCTTACCTCGAGAGTGCATCAAACTCCACTTATTTTGGGCCTTCTGCTATCCCAGCAACTACAACTTTTTGTGCTGTTTTCGATCTTGCTTGCCAATAACAGAGTAGCAATATCCAAGCATTGCCATCATCTTGTTTGACT
Organism: Eucalyptus grandis; assembly: GCF_016545825.1. NCBI lineage: Eukaryota > Viridiplantae > Streptophyta > Magnoliopsida > Myrtales > Myrtaceae > Eucalyptus > Eucalyptus grandis. The sequence goes on from NC_052615.1 coordinate 6,736,086, forward strand.
AACTTATGCTTTATTCAATTAACACTTGGTGATCAACAATTTCACGCCAAAGAACAATTTTGTTATAGCTGGTGACTATTTCACCCTCGGCAAGAGTTTGCCTCATCAATTTCAAATTTGGGTTTGCCTCTCTTGCGTAAATTCAATCTTTCAAAGATCCCCTTCCCTTTGCAATGCCAATGACTCCTTTCAATAATCCCTAGTTTGGAGACACCCACTCACACTCTTACCATTCTCATCAACACAGCTCTTCTCCTTAATCAATACCCCATCTTGAGATTGATCATTAGTCGTATCTAACATCATTAACTGTAGAAACGATTGTACTTTGTTGCCCATTGCGGCCATTGACAAGTCCTATCTAAGCTCTTGACCTCATTGACCACTGCCCCTGACAAAAAATCCAGCATTGTTGTCGTTAGATGGAGGTCAATTCGAGTTTTAGGCTAAGCACAAGCGAGCCGAGATTTGATGCATCTTGAGGAACTGAGGATTTTAGCATTTGAGAAGGTGGCCAGTAGCAAATAACTCCAATCTGACTTCTTGTCACTAGGACCAACTATGTGATGACATGAAGCTCACGAGATCACTGGTAGGGGCCCTGATTATGGTGTTGAAGGAGGCAATGTAAAGCAAAGGAGGAGGTGTGAGGAAGATGAAGAAAGAAAAAAAATTAAAGAAAAAATGTTCTTGGACAAAACTACCCCAAGTTGTAAATAAGATAGAAAATTTGGGTCCTTATTTGCAACATAATTAGCCACTTTGGATCCTTATTTGATATAGTGTCCACTTTGGATTCATTTTTGAGAAAATGAACCCACTTCAGGCCTTTATTTGAGATTTTCCCTATCATAGAAGAGGAAACGGAAATATAAATCAAACCCAATATCTTGAATCAAAGAACAAGAATTCTATTATCACTTTTGTCTTCTCTTTAATGAAAAACTCTTAGAATAATAAAAAATGATCTAAAAGTGAAAACCTAGCTATCTCTCAAAGCTCTTAATATTCTCCTATTTATTGGATACATCCACAACTCCTATCCTCAAGCAATGACTTATTTGTTGCATAAAATTAGAGAGTTAATTAGAGAATCTATGATGTGATATTCATTTTCCAACGCTTTTGATTTGAATTCTTGATTTTTGTCATTCTTTTCCTTATATACTCCATATCTCATTATGATACATAAACAAGGGAAATTCGAATAAATAGAAGGAAATTGAAATATTTTCTCATAGATATTGCATTATTTATGATCTAAAATAGGTAAAATAACTCTATTTATATAGAGTTATTAGTTGAGATATTGTGTTTCATGAAACAAATTTTCCTTACTCGATGTAGGGTCGCATGTATTACCATTACCTTTCACACAATGTGATGAGATAATCCAACCTTCACTTATAAACCCTTCACAACCACACCCAATTTCCACACCACCACAAACACCCTTACCTCCATTGCCTGAACAATCCACTATACCTCAAAGGATACGTTAACCTCCTTGTTACCTCCAAGACTATTGTTGTTTGTTTATTCAAATGCTAAGTTCCGCCAAAGATAATGGTTTGGGTATCTCTTACTCCATGTCTAATTTTCTCCAATATACTCATTTGAAACAACCCAATTTAACATTTCTTACTTCTTTGTCTATTACCATTGAGCCATCCACTTTCATTGAGGCAATTTAGCATCGAAATGGAGAGACACCATGCGGTTTGAGATCAAATCTCTTTTTCAAAATCATAAATGGTCCCTCGTACCACTTCCACTTGGTAAGAAGGCCATAGGCTCCAAATGGGTCCATACGATTAAACGAAACTCTGATGGTAGTATTGAATGAAATAAGACCCGCCTAGTCACTAAAGGCTATACCCAAGTTGAAGGGAAAGATTATTATGATACTTTTGCACCCGTCATCAAATTGATTATAGTTCTTATAGTTTGTGTACTCTTGACCATTGCCACAACAAAGCAATGGCCTTTTGAACAAATAGGCATTAACAACGCCTCCTTACATGGCGACTTGGATGAGGAAGTCTATATGAAAGCTCCCCCTTGATTTCGGCATAAGGGGGAGAATCTGTATGCCGACTTCACAAATCTCTAAATGGTTTGAAACATGCATCTTGTCAATGGTATTCCAAGTTTTCTACTACTTTATTGGGCTTTGATTTCACATATTCTCAGGCTGATCATTCTCTCTTTGTCTTGCACAATGGTAGTGACTATGTTTTTGTGGTAATATATGTGAATGATCTAGTCATTATTGGTAGTGATATTTCTTTGATCAATTTAGTGAAATGTTACACAATCAGTTTCATATTATGGACCTTGGGCCTCTAAGATATTTTCTAGGTATTGAGGTGGCTTGATCCCACTTTGATCTTTATTTATGCTAGTGAAAATATATCTCGGATATTCTAGAAGATTGTGATTTTAGTAGAGCCCGGCCAGCTGATACTCTTATAGAATAGAATATAAAATTAAGCATTGATATAGGCACTTTATTGGAGGATTCATCTCTCTATCGACGCTTAATTGGCCGGTTCATTTATTTGACTATTACTAGGCCAGACATTGCTCATAGCGTTAACATTCTAAATCAATTTATACATGCACCATGCCAACCACATTTGGATGCAGCATATAGTCTCTTACTGTATCTAAAGGCTGCTATAGGCCAAGGGCTCTTCTACCAAGCTGAAAATGAACTTCAACTCATGGCTTATTATGACTTTGACTAGGCTAGTTGCACCATGACCGACCAAAAAAACAATTGGGTATTGCATTTTATTGGGTGATAGCCCCATTTCATGGGAAACCAAGAAACAAAGCACGGTTTCACACTCTTTTGCTGAAGCATAATATCATGCTATTGCAATAACTATGTGTGAAATTACCTAGTTATCATATCTCTTACGAGACATTAACATGCCTCTTCGAGTCCTGGATTCTAGGGGTGAGCATGGTTTCAAGGTAGAGTCGAGAATTGGAGAGTCGAACCGATGGGTTCGATTCGGTTCGATTCTCCAGTTCCTAGTTCTACAAAGCAACAAGTAAGTTCTCGGTTCCACTTTTTTAGGCAAATCCCCAATTTGGCTTCATTCTTCCCCTTTGTCCTTCTCGTTCATCTTTGTTGACAATGGGACGGAACCCATTTATGATATCATCTCCACAATTCTTTTCACTTCTCCACAACACTGTGGTTCTTGTTCATCTTATTGTTCTTGTTCCTCTCGCAACACTGCATCTCGAATTCTTGATTCTCATCTCTGTCTTTATGAGCCCTTCGAATCTTTTGCTGTCACCAACTCGACCATCATCCAGCAGTTGTGCAACATTATCACTTAGCTCTCTCTCTCTCTCTCATTGTTTTGAATTGGTGCTCTCTCTCTCTCTCTCTCTCTCTCTCCCTCTCCCTCTCCCTCTCTCTCTCTCTCTCTCTCTCTCTCTCTCTCTCTCTCTCACTAGTAGTAATTGTTGAAGCGCATTGTTTTGAATTGGTGTTCTCTCTCTCTCTCTCTTTCTCTCTCACTAGTAGTAATTATTGAAGCGCATTGTTTTGAGTTGGTGTGGGTTGGTGACAACAACCAACTCAAAAATTGTTTTGAGCTAAGCAATTGCTTTCATGGCATATTAAAAGCTAGATTGTTAACAAGTTAGGATCAATGACTATATGGTTCAATTCTCTTTTGTGTTTTGTAGTTGGTATATCGAGCTCAGTTTGTTTGCTTTCTTACATCTTTAGAATTAATCACTAGAACAATTTGAGAGCAATTTCTTCTTTTTATAACTCATATTACTTGCAGATAGACCAATGAAATTATCAAAACAAGGAAGCCATAATGCTATAGTTTGTTGAATCCATAGAAACAATTAATGCTTCCCTACTGCAATAAAACCCCTTATGTTGTTCTCCTCCCATAATAAATGCATCTCTTGGCATGGTTCAAGATTTGATTTAGTACATTTCTCAAAAACTTGTTTCTATAGGATTGAGCTTTTTGTAGTGGATAATTGAAGTTTGTGAGAGAAAGCTTGTATTCATCTGGCTTTTCTATGTGAATAATTGGAGAAATATTAGTAATAGCATGGGATTATTAGATCCTTGATCATTATTTTGTACGTTTTACATGTGGTATCTTTATTCAGTCTTTTCCTGTACAACTCATATAATTGCCTAAATAGCAGTTGTTCTGGTTGTATGTATGAGCATCATTGCTTCCTTATGTGTTTTTTATTTTTCTAAATTTCAGTCAATTAAAGATAACTTTGTTAGAAACTTAGAAGGTAATAAAAGGAAGTGAAAGTAAGCCTGCAACTGTGTGATTATATGAGCGGGCTGGGCCAAATTAAATCTTGAGATAAATTTTCAAGTTTCCTTGTGTTCTTAATTACATTTAAACATGCAAATCTTCCTCCATGACTACAAGACCTATATTACAGTTCAAATTGATCACTTGCCATATTTGGTGGTTCAACATTATTCTTGTATACATTTTCCAATATGGTTTATCTTTGTAAATGTTTGATCTTTATTTTGAAAATTTTAACTATATTCTATTATTATTGTGTATATGTGAAGTCAATGTATCAAGATAATATGTCAATGGAGGTGGAGGGATGTGGGGAGATTACTCCGATCACAGAATCGGAATCGTTTGGTGATGAAAATGAAGAAGAGCTATCCCCTATCATGAGTGCCATAAACAAAATACTTGGTTCTTGTCTTCCTCCTCATGATAAGAAATATGCTTCTAATTGCTAGAATCATTTTGTGAGAATCCAAGATGAGGATGGAAAAAAGTATAAGGTGAAGTGCATATATTGTGGGTTTGTGTTTAAGTACCTGATAACTCTATAAAAATAGAGTTATTGTACCTATTTTAGGCAACAAATAATGCAATATCTATGATAAAGTATTATGATTTCCTTCTGATTATTGGAATTTTCCTTATTTATGCAGAATAATGAGATATGGAGAAGATAAGGAAAATAATGGCAAAAATCAGGAATTCAAATAAAAAAGTAGTGGGAGATAGATATCAAATTAAAGATCCTCTTATTTACTCATTAATTTTATGCGCAATTGATTGGAGATAAAAATCTTGGATATATCCTATAAATAGTTTAACATTGAGAGTCTTAGGGGAGCAGCTAGGTTTTTATTAGATTCTTTTTTTCATTGTTTTGAGAGTTTTTCAAGTATTTTCAAGAGAAGAAAAAGTGGTGACAGAATTCTCGTTCTTTGATTCAAGATGCTGGGTTTGATTTATATTTTTATTTCTTCTTCTACCATGTTCTAATTTTCTTTTATTAGGGCTACAATGTAGCCTAACCATGATGATGTGAATTTCATGATTTTTATGTTTTGCAATTGATTTCATTCATGTGAGTTATATATTATTGTGCATAATGCTTTTGAGTGACTAGCCACCACTTAAATGATTTGATGTGCATGTTTGAGACTAAGAAGTGATAATATGCAATTATTCATTATTATATATAACCATGAATTAAACGTGAATATAAATATACTGCGTTATTTGTGCAGCTTTTTTCGTGATAAGGTGATCCAAAAGACTCATTGTAAGCCGTGAATATTCATAGTTTTTCGTGATAAGGTGGAATATGAATATTCATAGTTTTTTATGCAATTATGTTTATTTTAACTTACGTAAAGATATAATGGATTAATAAACTGAGTGAGTTTGCTATACCTAAAGATATGATAGTAAATAGACTAGGAATCCCGCTATCACATGTTTGATATTGTTCTTGTACCCACAACAATATGAAATTCATATCTAATGGTTATGGTAAAATTAGATGCTCTAACATATTTATCTTATTGATTTATTGCATTTAGTCTCAAATTTTGTTTTTAATTTATTCTCAATTATATTTTGATTGGTTAGATCAATTTTAGAATTAATTTGTTTATCAATCATCGATGTCCGTGGGATGATATTTTTCTTATCATTATATTACTTATTCAACACGTTCACTTGCATTTAGAATTTTACAAACAATACCATGGTACTAATGGTACATTGGCAATGAGGAAGCATTTAACAACGTGCAAAAATTTTCCTCGCAATATAGATAAAAGACAGATATTTTTTGCACCACATAATGTAGACATAGCTGATAGTAGGGGTGAGCGGTTCCCGGTTCCTTACATGTTCCGCTTGGAACGGAACCTACCCTCGGGTACAGGTTCCTCATTTTTGGAACCCGGAACCTACCCGTCGAACCGAGAACTGGAACCTACCCCGTCACAGTTCCGGGTCGGGCCTGGTTCCAACAGTTTTTTTTTTTTTTTTTTCATTTTTAGTTAAAAAAAATGAAAATGAATGCAGCAATAATAAACAAACTTGTCATTCATCGAAGATAATATAACACAAACAGCAAACATCATTTTAGAAGTAATAAACAAGCTGTTTTTACATTCATGAGTGTAATAAGAGCCAATAGAATATTCTATTGAAAATTCATGAACTTGGTGTTCAGAATCCAGATGACTGAGCAGGTTCGCCTCCTACAGGACAAGAATCGGTAGTAATTGGCTTGCTAGCCTTGGCCTCCAATTTAGGCTGGGCTTGAGCTGGCATAAAATGCTGCTGGACAACTATTTCAGGAGAAGGCTCTAGAACAACAACAAAGCCCTGCTTCCTAGAATCAGGATAGTCCACTCTTGGAAAAGCAGCGCTATGGTTTTCATGTCTTGCCTGCAAATCTTCATGAAGCTTTTCCATATGAGCAGAAACTTTAGGTTGAGTGCCATTTCCTGGATCAATGAAATCACGAATAATGGAATGAGGAAGAGAAGAGTGCAGTGGGCAAACAGAAGATCTGGTTCCTGCGTGACCTGCCATATATTTTCGAGTACAACTGAGATTGAACGGATTGATCACCTAATCCAAGCTAACGACAAAATTTGCATTGGTGGTCCTTCAAGCAGTCTTTGGCTTGGGCTTAATGCGCTTCACGGCGTGAGTACAGAAAGATTCCAGCAAGGGCCACTCCCGTACCTAATAACATCACCACAATGAGAAAGATAACGAAACCATAACCATGACAGCAAAATAATCTAAATAGCAATGATAATAGTAGTACTATGAAACCAAGCTAAACCAGTTAATTCACCAATAAACAGATACCATATCTCATTTTCCCTATGAACAGACACCAGTTAATTCACCAATAAACAAATACGAGATCCCATGCCCCCTGTAGTAGGTTATATGTTAATGCAGGAACTTACTATCATCCCTGCATGCGCACAAAGATAGAAGTCATTGTTCCGAGGATGATAGACTTTGTTGTCTATGACGGTTCCTGCAAATTGAAGTATGTAAACATGTGGAACAATACTCAGAACCAACGTTCAATTTCAGCAGATCCACTAGTGGAGACAAGGTCAAGCTGTTAAGCAAAGGCCTACCAGGAGGAACATTATTTTCCGGAGATCTAGACTGGAAGAATTTTGTATGGTGATTTTTCTGAGCAACAATCACCACAAATTTGGGGGACCACTTCTCATCAAGGAACTTGGAGGCCTGAAGAAAAAATTCCAAGCATAAAACACTTTAATCTCATAAATTGGTGGAGCAACACTGAGAACCGGATTTCCACTTCGATCCAGTCCAGACTACACTAACCTCAATGATCTGATCTAATTCTATGTTCAAGACTTGCATGAACTGAGACTCGCTGACTCCATTCCTGAAATAACAAGGGCCTTTAGGGATTGACTTTGCAAAAGGACAACCAAAAGAAGCCACTTGACAGTATCAATTTGGTAACAGAAGGCATTTTTTCGGCTTTACTCACCATATCCAGCGAAAAGTCATATTTCATTATGCAATATAGGCAAGTGCAGAAAATCGAGTAGTAAAAGAAGAATAGCTTAACTCCTGCCATCCTGCTGCAAACACTCATGAACAACTCAAAACTTTTAATCCAAAATATTACCCATCAATCGATGAGAATAAAATCGAAAATTTCTCATGAGAAATGGGGAAGGAAGCGTTTCCAAAATATACTAGAGCACACTCATTATGTCCCTTTTATGTTCGGGTGAGCAAACTTGAGTAAGTGAAAGCAAAAGTACAATCACTCATGCATATCCTTATGTGCCTTTTACCTTATGTGCCTTTTACATAGGCCTAAGACACCACCGCTCGTCCCTCTGGAGAGTGCATTCAATTGTTCCTAGTCCTCTTAAAAGAGGATTGGTAATATAGATAATGCATTAAATCAGGCACACTTAAGACATCACATCATTAAAGATACAGACCTGAATATGATAATCTGGTCAGGTTTCCTTTTGCGGAACTCACATAAAAGTCCAAGAGAAGCTCTCTGAAATCAGAAACCAAAAGAAGGCTTGACATATGGGATAAAGCAACAAATTATTGGAAGATGCACATGTGGTCATAAGATGCAATCTTGCACATGATTCAAAATTAAGTAGAAGCACTCTCCCATATAAATATAGTAGACAACACAAGCTCACCTTATGATACGTTGATCCTCTTGTCGACATCTTTTAAACAGAGTCTATCATTTCTACTTTAGGGGAATGGGTACGAACAGTTGCTCTGTAGCGAGAAATTAGTGGCCATTGGCGAGAGCTTACCACCTGCGTTTGAGATGTAATTTACAGAGAATCTTATAAGCCACTATGCCCCTGCTACAAGCTACATGTCAAGTAATTACATGAGCTGAATTAGCACATCACCGCAGCAATGGACGGAATATCAGAATTTAGCAATACAAACAAACAGATGCAGTGGACTATACCATAGATTTGGCAGTTCTTTCTCTTAGGAATCAAACAAAGAAGGAAGAGCGGCACCCCAGGTAGTTTAGCCTGTATCTCCTCAAACATTTTATCCACTCTAACAGCAGGATGGGCTCTTCTGAATTGGGGGCTTTCCTCAAACACGTCAAAAGGTTGTTCGGTGAGCTGCATCATTGATGGTCACGGACTATTCATTAGCTTATCGGAAGATGTTGCATTATAATTGACACCGGACAAGATATAAGAAACACAATTAACAGGGTAATCAGGGGATAAAAAAGGTGTCTATCAGTCATCAAGGAAAATGTTGCAGCATACAGGATATAAGACTCACAAGTCCTTTCATTTCAGCTAATCTAGTCAGGTCTCTTATAAGCCCACGCATGTTACACCGAGTAGAGAAGTTCACCACAGCCCATTTCTATATCTTAGCTGGCGCAACAAATTTCTGCAGAAGAGTGAAAAGATAGCATAAACAGACTTATTGAACACAATAATTGGTGGCAGATAATTCAAATAACCTTATTCTGAAAGCTCCACCATCCATTGGGGGGGAAGAAATCCTCTCCATTGCCCACGTTTAGCTGGGAAGGAAGCCACATAAGTTTGTGTTATTGCAGATGATTGTCTAATAGTCCATTGCAAACAAACAGAATTTCTTTTTTTCTTTTTTTTTTATCCAACAAACAAAATGCAAAAGGGAAACTAGCAGTGGCACCTTAGGAGCCGGTAGAACGCGGCCTTCAACTTGAGTAAAGCTATTGCTAATTGTTATACCGCATGAACGCAGCATAGGTTCAGAATCATAGTTGCTACGCTTCAAAGCCTAAAGAAACCATCAAATTATATAGATAAGCAAAACTCAGCATAAACAGGTAACGTATCTCTGAGCACACTTCTCTTTTGGCTCCAATTTGATCCTTCACTTGAAACTGATAAGTCTAGTTCTGTTTCCCTATGGAATGGGTAGGCGTCATTAGATAATACAATTGAGATGAGGCATGAACATTTGATTGTACTTAGAAACAAGTCTAATGGACTTACCACATATATTCATTCCGCTTTAGCTGATAAACTCTATTTACCGGCCATAATCTCTACATTAACAACATCCATATCTAAAAAAAATAGAAGAAGAGAGATTAGATAAAATATTCACTTATAGATATACAAAAAGAATTACAATATATAAAGATATAATCAATGTCACTTACACAACTCAAATTTTTCTGCATTCTCGATGCACTCCTCAACATCAATCGGTTCATGAACGGCCCTCAACCAATCTTGAGTGCAAATCAAAGCTTCAACTACTTTGGGAGTTAATGAACTTCGAAAGCCATCAAGCACACGACCCGATGTACTAAAAGTTGACTCGGAAGCAACGGTAGATACGGGAATGAACAAAATATCTCGAGCCATCAAAGAAAGGATCTTATATTTTCAGCCATTAGTCTTCCACCACATCAAAAGGTCAAGATTAAGATCATTTTCATTTTTTTCTTGAAGAAACTCATCAAGCTCGGACTTGTTGTCATCACACCCTTGTTCATTTGAGTATAAAAACATTTTTTTCCAAACTTGGACGTCATACTTCTTTATTCTTTCACTACCACCCGAATTGACATTGGAAGCACTACCACTTGCATCCGAACTATGGCCACCAACATTTTGATCACTTGAAATAAGAGAAGATTGCTTATCAAATTCATACAAACGCTCTAATGCATCCTTCACCTTGTAATGCATCTCTTTAATTTTCAATTCATCATCATAAATTTGTCCATACAAGAAAGTCACATAATTCAACTTGGCCCTAGGATCTAACACAACCGCAATCAACACCATCATATTCACTTTATCCAAGCTTCCATAATATTTATCAAATTTTTCTTTCATTTTCACACCCATATCTTGAAGCCTAGGATCCAAAACATTAACCGCATCTTTCAAATATCTATACAAAAGAGTTATTCATTCAAAATAATCATTTGAAGTAATATACGAACTCCCCGACATCCGATTGGTGGCATCATAGAATACTTTTAGAAAATCTGAAAGAATAATAGCATTTTCCCAATCATCATCAATAGGAGTTTCATGGTTCAGCTCACTTGCAAAAGATATATTGTCTTCTTCCATTCTTTGGAAAGCTTTTCTGAACTTTATAGTTGTGTCTAACATGAGATAAGTGGAATTCCATCTAGTGGCAACATTAAGAAATACCGAACCCTTATAAGTGATCTTTTCACTCTTAATACAAGTCTGAAATGCATTGGCTCTTGTGGGAGAACTCTTTACATATCTAACCACATTCCGAATACGTGCAATGGAGTCACGTACTGTAGTCAAGCCATCTCTCACAATTAAATTCAATATATGAGCTGTGCATCTCATGTGCAAAACACTACCATCCAATATCGACGACTTTTTTTTGGAAAATTTATCCCTCAAATAGTTAATTGCAACATCATTCGAGCTAGCATTATCCACAGTGATTGTGGACACATTCTTTTCAATTCCCCACTCTTCAATACATTTTTCCACCATTCTCCCAATTTCCTTACCCCTATGACTATGCATCACCACAAAATTGATGATTCTTTTATGCAACTTCCAATTTTCATCAATAAAATGAGCAGTGAGACACAAATAATTCATATTTTGAATGGAACTCCATGTATCGGTTATGAGTGCGATCTTAGAATTAATCTGTCGAAAATAATTCTTCAAAGAAGTTTTTTCATCTAAGTACAACTTCATGCAATCTTTGGCCATTGTGAAACGTGATATATGTTTGAAGAGATGTTGTAACTCACCGACAAATTCACGAAATCCAACTCGCTCAACCAAGGAAAAAGGTTGCTCATCAATGATGATGAACCGAGCAAGCATCCGCCTATACCATTCTTGATTAAACGCCCATGTCGATAAGATACTACCAGTAGTAAAATCTCCTCCTGACTTGCCAGCCACGTCTACATTACGTGGTGCAAAGAATCTCTATCTCTTATCTACGTTACGGGGGAACCTCCTACATGTGGTCAAGTGCTTCCTCATCGCAGAAGTACCGTTAACAACACGATACTTAAGCATGGTCCCACAATGAATGCACTTCACTTGATTTGGTTTTCCATCCTTATCATTAAATCTAGTATAATGATTCTAGCATTCCGATGTATATTTCTTATCAAGAGGAAGATGACAACCAGCTTTACTTGTGGCACTCGTGGTAGGGGGTGCCTCTTCTTCATTTTCATGGCCAGAAAACTCCAATTCCGTGATCGGAGTCATCTCCTCATGTCCCTCCACCTCCATTGATGTGTTATCTTGATTCATTAACTTTGCACTACACAATAATAACAGAATATAATTAATTTAGTTGATAACAATGTTAACACATCATGATACAGCATATCAATGGTGTATAGAAACATAAGACAACATTTTTATACATAAACTAAGTCTATTATGTTGAAATACAGCATATCAATGATGTATAGAAACATAATACAACACTTTTATATATAAGCTAAGTCTATTATGTTGAAATACAGCATACCAATGGTGTATAGAAATATAATACAGCATGAACCATGGGAAAGTAGACCGATTTCAGTCTTTATTTCATCACCTGCCTTTGAACCAAAAAGATTGCAAAGCTGTCTCACTAAAATCTACAAGTGATGTTGAAATTTGATGGTCCGACAGTGTCGAGAAAGCCCCTGACTGAGTCAATGACAGCTCTGCTGCTCTGGGACAGTAGGGAAGAGAATTTAAGGCCAAATATGTGAACCTAGAGCACAAACATCAAGACATCAGGAAAAAAAAACAGGACAGTTTTAACTTTGCCATCACAATGACGTCAGCCAAATTAAAATCATCCAACTGTATTATAAGTAGACATCAACTTGTCAACCCCTGTTTTTCAAAGGGAAAAAAATAAATAAATACATTACATCCACTTTTGGTTTGACCCTAATGTGAGCTCAACACTTTTGTCATAAGTGTTTCAGCACTCATTTACAACATTCAGCCTGGTAAACACTTTTTATGCAAGTGATGATAAATAGGCATCGCAGAAAATGCAAGTGAGAATAATGTGACTTTCATAATATAGGCTATCAACTTGAATTTTGCCCAAAACATAGTTATTAGTTTGCCATTTGTCCTATCACACTATTTGAGTTCCTAGATTTCTTTAACATATGCTCCAAAGAGGAATGAAATATCCTCATCTTTAAGGGCTAAACAAACAAGAAACTAGCTTTGACTTCTAAAGCCAATTGATATTTCTTCATTTTCACTAACAGTTAACGAAAATGAGCAATCAGTTTTCAAAAAGGAGATTCTTCCTCGGCAACCCAACCTGCAAAGAGAAAAAGAAATCTATCAATTCAGATGTCCGTCTAATTCTAATTAAGTTGTTTCTCTGATGTCCTACAAGGACTATAATAGGCTTAACCAATCTACTCTCCAACTTCTATGACACCAACCCCCCCTCCCCAAAAAAATCACCTAAGACAGAGATTGGCTCGGCAAATTACCCAACCCATGCAAAATAGTCCACGATATATAAATTTTCCAATAAACCATGAGTCAATGAGATATATCATTTCAAATTAACTACATAAGCATGAAAAGACAGTCACTTTGGCATGTGCTCCACTATGCAAACGTGAAATTGGTAAAGTAACGAGTGCATAATGTTGCTAGACGGGCAAATCTCCACTTACTCAAAAATCAAGCGACGGTGTCCCGAGCGACGGTGGTGTTGAGGGCGATCGGCGAGCCGAGGTCGGCGGTGGCGTCGAGGGCGAGAGGAGGTGGCCTCGAGCAAGGGTCGGCGAGCGCTGTGTGGTGGCGTCAGGCGAGCGACGGTGGCGTCGAGGGTGTTCGGCGAGCCAGAGGTCAGCGGCGGTGGCGTCGAGGGCGAGGAGGTGGCCTTGAGCAGGGGTTAGCGAGCAGTGGCGTCGAGGGCAAACGGTGAGCCAGGGCCCAGGGGTCAGCCGCGGTGCTGTCGAGGGCGAGCGAAGGTGGCCTCGACCCTCGAGTAGAGATCAACGGCGGTGGCGTCGAGGGCGACCGGCGGTGGCGTCAAGGGCAAGCAGCGGTGGCGTCGACTCGAGCAGAGGTGGAGAACGGACGAGCGAAGAGAGAGAACTGTGAGTCTGTGAGTGAAACGAAGTGAAAGTGTCATGTGGAAGAGAGATAACGACTTTTAGGGTTTCTGTAGACCTAACTCGACTGATTTGGGGCTTTTTAGTTTTTAGCCCTAACCGGACCGGTTCCGGTACTAGCCTCTTCAGAACCAGGAACCGAACCGGACCCTCTGCCGGTGCGGTTCCGGTTCCCGGTTCTACCCGGAACCAGGCTCACCCCTAGCTGATAGGGTGTGGGGAGATTCTAATACTGGTAATGTCTTATTGATATGGTTGTTTAATCAATAACATTGTGAGCAAATGTTTGCTCGATTCATCATAGTCAATGAACAACCTTTTTTCTTGGTTGAGTGTGTTGGATTCCGTGAATTTGTCAGTGAATTACAAACTCCCTTCAAATAGTTATCACTTTTTACAGTGACTAGAGATTGTATGAAATTGTATTTCTGTGAAAGAACTTGTTTAAAAACTCACTTTGGAAAAATTAATTCTAGGATTACATTCACAACTAATACATGGCGTTTCATTCAAAACCTTAATTATTTATGTCTCATTGCATATTTATCTATAAAAATTAGATGTTGCATAAAAGATAATCAATTTTATGGTGATACATACATAGAGGTAAGGAGATTGAGAAAATGGTGGAGAAATGCATCTATGAGTGAGGAATGGAAAAAGAAGAAAAAAGGTGTCACAATCACCATGAACAATGCTAATTCGAATGGTGTTGCAATTGGTTATTTGAAGGAAACACTTTAGGAGAAATATTATAATATTAGATGGTGGTGTTTTACACATGATGTGCACTGCTCACATATTAAAATTGATTATGAGAGATGGCTTGACTACAGTACGTGGCTTTATTGCACATATCCAAAATGCAGTTAGGTATGTAAGGAGTTTTTCCATGAGATCCAAAACATTTCAATCTTACATTAAGAGTTAAAGGATCGCTTATAAGGGTTTGGTTATTCTTGACATCGCCACTTGATGAAACTCCACTTACCTCATATTAGACATCACCGTAAAGTTCATAAAAGCTTTTAAAAGGATGGAAGAAGACAATCTATCTTTTACAAGCGAGCTTAACTAGATCTTCTTAAAGATAATGATTGGGAAAATGCCATTATTATTTCAGAATTTCTAAAAATTTTCTATGATGCCGCCAATTGGATGTCGGAGAGTTCATATGTCACTTCAAACGATTGTTTTGAGGGCATAACTCTTTTGTATAAATATTTGAAAGATGTGGTGAATGCTTAGGATCATAAATTTCAAGCTATTGTTATGAAAATGAAAGAGCAATTTGACAAATTTTATGAGAGTTTGGATAAAGTGAATATGATGGTGTTGATTGTGGTTGTGCCGGATACTAGAACTAAATTGAATTATGTGAATTTCTTGTGTGGAAAAATTTATGATGATGAATCAAAAACTAATGAGATGCATTATAAGATGAAGGACACATTGGAATGTTTGTATGAATTTTAAGAGTAATCTTCTATTGCTTCAAGTGATCAAAATCTTAGTGTCCAAAGTTTGAGTGCAAGTGTAGTAGTGGTTCCAATACCGATGTCAATGGTGATGAAGGTAACAAGAAGTATGACATCCAAGATTGGTGGAGAACCTTTATGCACTTGAATAAACAGTGTGTGGAGATAACAAATTTGAGCTTGATCGATATCTTGAAAAGAAAATGAAAAAATATTCTTGATCTTGACATTTTGATGTGGTGGAAGAGTAGTGGCTCAAAATATAAAATCATATGTTTGATGGTTGGGGATGTTTTGTTTATTCCCAGAACTATTGTTGCTTCAAAGTCAACTTTTAGTACATCAGGTTGTGTCCTTGAAAGTTTTCAAAGTTCTTTGATTCCTAAAGTAATGGAAGCTTTGATTTACACTTAAGATTAGTTGAAAGCTGTACATGTGCCAAAAATGCTAAAAAAGTTCGATTTATGTAAGTGATGTTTATATCTTTATATATTGTGATTCCTTTTATATATCTAATAAGTGAATGTTTTATTTATTCTCTTCTTCTTCTTCTTCTTCTTTTAGATATTGATTTGCTTAATGAGGAGATTATCGTCTCCTCATCGGTAAATAAAGTTTACTAGTTGAAGTGGAATGATATGTGGTGGGGCTTTCTAATAATTATTTAGTTTGGTTAATAGTAATTTTATTTTTTAAACTATTATTGAGTGATTAACTATGATTGTTGTTTCTTTTGATTTAAGGTGGTCAGAATTTGGAACAAATTCTCATGGATGATTGAGGATTGAAGTTCTAATATGGTTTTTGCTAGCAAGATTTATTCCCTAGCATCCAAAGTATTTTTGTTGTTCATGGCATCCGAACTATTGGCATTGGATTAGGATATCACTCCACTTAATGGGTGCTTGTTGGAAGGTGCCCCAAAAGCTATTTAGTTCTCTTCCAGGCTTACTTCTTGATGTCGTCTTTCTTTCCTTTTTCCTACTACCCATTTTGTTTGTGGTCTTGGATATTGACTTGATCAACATGCTAGTTGCTCATGAATTTTGTTTTGTAAGTTTAATCTATAACATCAGAACACTTGGTTGATGATACTAAGGCTGCGTTTGTTTGTATTCTTTTTTTTTTTTTGTTTTTAAACACTTTTTCTGTTTTTGTTCAGGAACAAAAAAGGAGCAAACGCGTTTGGAGTGCGTTTTTGTTCCTTTTTTGTTCTTTGTTCCAAAGGAACAAAAAAACGAAACAAGAAACACAAATTTTGTGTTTCTTGTTTTTCAAACACTTTTGAGAAACACTTTTTTTTCTTTTCTTTTTTCTCTTATTTTCTTGTTCTTTTTCTTTTGGCCGGTCGCCGGCCTCGGCCATGGCCGGCGACGGCCGACGAGGGCCGGCGGCCTCGCCCAGCCACGGCGAGGCCGAGGCTCGCCGTAGCTGGGCGAGGGTCGGCCTCGCCATGGCTGGGCGAGCTCGAGCTCGCCCAGATCCGATCCGGCGAGGCCGAGCTCGCCCGGCGGCCGGCGAGCCTCGGCCTCGGCGGTGGCCCGGCGAGGCCGCGCCTGCCCGCCGCTGGCGAGCTCGGCCTCGCCGGATCAAGGCGAGGCCGACCTCGCGGCCCGGGCGAGCTCAATCTCACCCAGATCCGGCGAGGCCGAGCTCGCCGGCGGCCGACGAGCCTCGGCCTCGCCAGCGGTGGCCCGGCGAGGCCGCGCCGCCCGCCGCTGGGCAAGCTCGTCCTCGCCGGATCAAGGCGAGGCCGACCCTCGCCGGTCGGTCGCCGGCCAAGGCCTTGGCCGGCGACCGGCCAAAAGAAGAAAAAAAAATGAAAAAGAAAAAAGAAAAAAGGAAAAAAATAGAAAAAAAAATAGAAAAAATAAAAGAAATAAAAAAATTATCCAAATTTACCAAACATGTTTCTGTTTATTTTTTATTCCCGGAACAAGTTTACCAAACGCGTCTTTTTGTTCAAAAATTGTTCCTCGGAATGTAAATACTTTTTCTATTTCGTTCCTCGGAACAATTTTTAAACGAAACACAAACAAACGCGCCCTAAGTTTCTATGACACAGGACTTACCATGGCTTTGGCAATGTTTTGTTTGTTATACTTTATCTTGTTATCTTATCCTCATCAACCGGTACTTTCGTTTTTATAATCTTATAGGCAAAAATTAACAACTTTTTTCAAGAATGTCATGACTTCTAATTTTAATTGTATTTATTTGAATCATAATGCAAAGAAAGTTAGTCTTTTGTATTCTTTATGATGAATGACAAGCTTGCTCAGTACTCAATAGACTAAGAAAGGTCTGGAGGTTCCTTATTTGGTTGACTGAATCAATGAGAAGCTTTCATTTTTATTGTTGCGTTCATTTTCTTTTTGCTTAACTAAAAAAGAAAAAAAAAGAACTTGTTAGACTTTGGAACCGACCCTAAAACCTGTAATAGGGTAGGTTCTAGATTCTAGGTGAAACCTATAAGGAACCTAGAATTGTTTATCTCTACCAATTTCTTTACACTGATAACCAAGCTGCCCTCCACATTGTTGCCAACCTAGTTTTTCACGAGCGAATGAAACACATTGAAATTGATTGCCATCTCATTCGTGAAAAAATACAAGCTG
Organism: Eucalyptus grandis; assembly: GCF_016545825.1. Lineage (NCBI taxonomy): Eukaryota > Viridiplantae > Streptophyta > Magnoliopsida > Myrtales > Myrtaceae > Eucalyptus > Eucalyptus grandis. Next base: position 6,754,177 of record NC_052615.1, read on the forward strand.
ACCTTATTCCTCTATTAAAGATTGGTACAAAGTCAAAACTAGCCGAAGTGTTTACCAAACCACAAGGCCGAGATCAGCACATGCGACTACTTTCCAAGTTGGGCGTTCGTAACCTACACGCACTAACTTGAGGGGGAGTCTCAACGTGATCATGTGAAATCTTAGCATGATCATATACCTTATCCCATGAGTTGTTTTATTCAATCTTTTGATTGTACTTGCCATATCTAAAGGAGTAGATTTAGGAAATATAGTTGTGAATGGTGTATAAATATGTACATTTAGAATACAAGAAAAATTGAATTGATTCACATTGGGATCTTCCATTTGTGTCCTATCTTAATACCCATGGATCAAGAGGAGAGAGTGGGTGAATGCTTAGTACTTGTAAATGAAGAAAGATAGAAAGATAAAAAAGCAAAACCCTAAGGCTACATTTAATAGTTATGATAAAATTCAGGATATGATAAAATTTGTTATATCATGTATTTGGTGTCTATTTAAGATAGGATAAAGTTGAATATAATAGAGATATAGGTCGGATAAAATTTTCCCGCTAGATGTGGGATAAAGATGGATATGAATTTTAATATTCATAATAGGAAATTTATTTTTCTTGAATAAGGAACTTATTAAATTAACAAAATTGAAATTATATTTCAATATAAATTATATTTGAATTCTATAATAAGAAATTCAAAATTCAAAATCAACATTTTATTTTTAATTAAATCTTTTTATTTATAAATTCAATTTTGATTCTATCTTACAATTTAAATTCAATATGTATTTTTGTAAATTGTAAATTTTTGTATTTTATTAAATATTATATATTTTTTTTTGTATTTTAGGTATATTAGTACAGTTTACTATTTACAAAAATTTTACCATAAAATGATGGAAGAGGAAAAAGATAATATAAAAAGAAAGGAAAAATAAAATAATAAAAGTATATAAAAAATTAGTGAATAGTATTGTGAGAGATTTTTACCATCTTCATTTGTAAACTTTTAGGTTTATTTACACCGATATGCTATTTATACCGAAAAATGTACATGATATGATGTAATTATATTCGATTTTAGGCAATTCACCAAACAATAAATATGATATAACAAAATCACTGAATTTCATATTCATCCTATCAAGTTCTATCATAATTAGAAATCCAAACGACCAAATGTAGCGGATGAAACTGGTATATTCTATAAGAATGGGATTGCAAACGAAAGAAGAAGAAAGAATATAAGAAAAAGTATAACGAGAAGAAATCTTTCAATAGGCAAAGAGGAGAAAAATATCGAAATTAAGCTTGTGAAGATTGCCCAAATGAAAAAAAGGTATTGCCCCAAAGGAAAGAAAGCTTGCAGATATTGGACATGTGGAGAAATAAGTATAAGTATACTAGGTGAGGTTGACCTCGTCAAGGGTGGGCAGGACTTGCCCTTGTTAGACCTCCTAGTGGTTGGGTGACACTCAACCTCATGAGACCTAGTGAATTAAAGCCTCGCCTGCTGTGGCAAGGCTAACCTTGTCACTGTTGCTAAGTGAGGGAGAGCCTCGCCCACCCCTAGCGAGGCTCGACCTCGTCGGCCCTTGCCTTTGGCTGGGCACCAAGATCTAGCGACCGGCTAGAGGAAGACGGGAAAAATGAAAGAAAGAAAAGAAAGAGAAAAGAAAAACAAAGGAAAAATATTTTAAAAAATATTAACATATTATTGAAAATTATCCATGTTAGCGTTGATTGTGTCACATTGGACGGCTGGTGTTTATATCAATGATTTTTTTTTATCAAATTTGGCTAGATGGATGAGTGGCACAAATGTAAAAAGTTTAGGACTTAATTAGTAAAAAAAGTTTGGGACTAAATTAACACAATTATAATAGATACATGACTTTTTAGTAATTCTTCCAATTCTAATTCTGTTAATGATTGTATATAGATTTGTCTTAGGAGTATCAGTATATGAGAAGTAGATGTGAAGATGAGGATAAATTTGTTCCGACTGCCAATAGTATCACAATCCAGGTCGGCTGAGGTATCACAATCTATCCCGATCCATTGGATCAGTCGATTCACACCCAGATCCAAAAAGGAGCCTCTCGCCTCGCCTTTTCGGCCGTCATTTGCAACTTGCGAGGCTCTCCATCCACACTGCCCCAGTCAACTGCCAAACGCGTCATGCGCAGCTCTCGAGCACCATCTGTCTGTGGTCTTGTTTTCGCAGTGCAAATGGTTGACTGTCCTTTTGTGCCCCCCGCTCTGTCCACCCAACTTGCCTATTCGAAAAGAATCTTTCATCACCGTCGCAATGAGAACTGTCCCACGTAAATTCCATTAAGCTTCGCCGTGCCATGTCAATGGTCCAATATATACAACGGATTTGGTCGACAAGCATCGAAAAATTTAATAGTTTTCGAGGTGGTTTTTTTTTTTTGTGCATTAGGTGCGATCATATAGCTTTTCTAGAATAAAAAGGGAAGACATTCTCTTGGGATGTTTATCTTCGCACCTAGATAGTCCTAGGTAGAGCAAAAGCATGCAACATTTTTCTTAGGAAAATATGGAAAATGAGAAGTTCCTATTGCAGTTAGGTGGGTAGGCCAGGTTCTATATTTTATTCTTTTTTTAAGATTGGAGAAATCTGATTGATGGGCATGCTTATCTTCATCTCCAGCTAGTGGCCAATGGAGTTTTATCACAACGTTCGAGAGATCTGGTCAAACTCTGGTACTCATCTCAGTGTCCTAGAACATCCATTTTTGTCTTCTTAGCATTGATCTAGGTTTGACCATATGTAGAGAGAAGATGACTTCAGTCCCGTGATTTCAAGGCCTCTTTGATTCTCGCGTTTTCTAATATAAAAGGTCTTCACTGAGTGTTTCAGCTCACTCACTTTCAAAGGAGTTCAGGGAAAAATGAAAATCGTTGGTCTTGATTTTGTGATATTCATAGCGTTTTTCCTTCTAGTTCTTCCTTCTCTTTCCCAAGAAACAAACACACAGATTGAGGTTCAAGCACTTCAAGCCTTCAAGAACTCTATCACCAGTGACCCATTGGGAACTCTTGATGATTGGGATGAAGTGAGTCATTCTCACTGCAACTGGTCGGGGATCACCTGTGACCTGGTGTCGAAACAGGTCGTGTCCATTTCTTTGGTGGATAAGCAGCTCACAGGAGGCATATCTCCATTCCTAGGAAACCTCTCGGCCCTGCAGGTTCTTGATCTTACTTTGAATAATTTCACAGGGAAAATTCCGCCAGATCTTGGGAGATGCTCACAACTCCTGGAATTGATTCTATATGCAAACTCTCTATCTGGTCCGATTCCCCGAGAGTTAGGGAATCTCAGAAGTTTGCAGTCGATTGATTTCGGCGACAATTTCCTGAGTGGAAGTATCCCCGAAAGTATCTGCAACTGCACATCGCTTTTGGCCCTTGGTCTCATTGGCAACAATCTCACCGGCACAATTCCTGCTGAAATAGGAAGATTGACCAATCTTCAGCTCTTTGCAGCTTTCGCAAACAATTTGGTTGGTCCTATACCTAGTTCTGTCGGTTTACTGGAATCTCTCCAAGAGTTAGACTTGAGTCAAAACCAATTATCAGGAGTCATTCCTAGAGAAATTGGCAACTTGTCCAATTTAGGATACCTCCACTTATTTGAGAATGCCCTTGCTGGAGAAATCCCGAAGGAACTAGGCCATTGTACTAACCTTGTCGCTCTTGAATTGTACATCAACTCCTTCACGGGCTCCATCCCTCCGGAGCTTGGGAATTTGATTCAAATGAAAAGCTTGCATTTGTATAAGAATAGGTTCAATTCCACCATTCCACCTTCTCTATTCCAACTCGAGTCGCTGACCAGACTAGGACTCTCAGAGAATGATTTGACTGGTAGTATACCTCCTGAGATAGGTTCATTGAGATCTTTACAGGTTCTGACCCTTCATTCCAACAGGTTCGCTGGAGCAATTCCTTCATCCTTAACAAAATTGACAAATTTAACGTATTTGTCTATGAGCTCCAATCTTCTCACAGGTCAGATTCCGAAAGATATCGGATTGCTTTACAACTTGAAGAACTTGACCCTTTATGACAACCTTCTCGAGGGATCGATACCAGCTAGCATTACCAACTGCACCGGTATTTTAGTCATAAGTCTCAGCATGAACTATCTGAGTGGAGAAATTCCGCTAGGCTTAGGGAATTTGTCAAATCTGACATTTTTATCTATCTCTGCCAATAATATATCTGGTCAAATCCCTGATGATCTCTTCAACTGTTCCAGACTTGTTACTGTTGATTTAAGCAACAACAAGTTAAGCGGATTCGTAAAACCCAGCATTGGCAATCTGTTCAATCTCCGCATTCTTAAAATCGTTAACAATTCTTTTGGGGGTGAAATTCCACCAGAGATAGGCAATTTGACCCAGTTACTCACTCTGTCGATGGCTGAAAACAACTTTTCCGGGCTGATTCCTCCAGAAATTTCGAGACTCTCTCTCCTCCAAGGCCTCTCTCTCCATGACAATGCCCTGAATGGCACGTTACCTGATGGAATATTTGAACTGAAACAGTTGACAAACTTGCAGTTGCAGCGAAACAGGCTGATGGGTCCGATTCCAGCTTCATTCTCAAGACTCCAGTCACTTTCTCTGTTAAGCCTCAGTGGAAACATGCTTAGCGGGTCGATTCCAAGAGAGATGAAGATGCTGGTACGGCTTATGGCATTAGATCTCTCTGACAACAGTCTTACTGGCTCAATTCCTAGATCTGTGATTGGAAGCATGAAAAGAATGCAGATATACCTGAATCTTTCATGCAACTCATTGACGGGTGTTGTGCCAGATGAGCTTGGTGAAATGGAAATGATACAGGCTATTGATATCTCGAACAATAAACTCTCAGGAATCATCCCTAGAACACTCGGAGGCTGCAAAAACTTGCTTTCTCTTGATATTTCGGGAAATAGACTTTCTGGCCCACTCGCGGTTGAAGCTTTTACAGGAATGGATTTCTTAACAAGCCTGAATCTTTCAAAAAATGAGATAAATGGGTCACTCCCCAGTGATTTGGCAAAGATGAAGCGTTTGAGTTTGCTTGATCTTTCTAATAACCATTTGACGGGCAAGATCCCTGGAAGCTTCGGTAACTTTTCTAGCTTGAAGCACCTCAACCTTTCCTTCAATCATCTTGAAGGCCACGTGCCAGAGAAAGGCATATTTGTGAACATCGATTCATCGAGCTTAATGGGTAATGAAGCTCTTTGTGGAATTGCATTTCTCGGCTCTTGTGACAAGAAGGGTTCAAAGAAATTGTCGAAGAGAACCAAACAAATTTTATTGGCACTGGGCTCTGTCGGTGTACTTTTTGCACTAGTTTTGATACTTTTGATCATCAAGTACAAACCAGGCAGAAAAAAGTCAGAAGGGCTCGAGAATACAGAACCACCCTATGCATCTGCAATGAACCTCAAGAGGTTTGAGCAGAAAGACCTCGAGACTGCAACTGAATTTTTCAGCGAGGACAATATCATCGGTGCTAGCAGTTTGAGCACTGTGTACAAAGGCCTCTTGGAAGAAGGGAAGGTTATCGCTGTGAAGAAATTGAATTTACATCAATTTTCCGCGGAATCCGACAAATGCTTCAACAGAGAAGTGAAGATCCTTAGCCGGCTGAGGCACCGAAATCTGGTTAAGGTGATCGGCTATGCTTGGGAGAGCAGGAAATTGAAAGCTTTGGTCCTTGAGTACATGGAGAATGGAAACTTGGACAGCATAATACATGACGCTCAGATGGATGGGTCACGGTGGATGCTGTCTAAAAGAATTGAGATCTGTATTTCCATTGCAAGCGGGTTGAGTTACTTGCACTCTGGATATGGTTTCCCCATAATCCACTGCGACCTGAAACCTTCCAACATCCTTTTGGATGGAGATTGGGAGGCTCATGTGAGCGACTTTGGAACTGCCCGGATGCTTGGGGTTCATCAGAATGGGACTGGCATGACTGCTTCATCAGATTTCCAGGGCACGATCGGCTACATGGCACCAGGTAATCTCTTGCCCATACAAGCCAATGACCATGTGATTTAGCCGAAACATCGCAAGTAAACATTTCATTTCGGTTGAGTTCTGAACATTTCTTGAGCATAATAAGCCCAAAGACTTCACTCTCCTTTTGACATTTCACAAGGTAAAAGTATCAAAGCCAACAATCTGCTTCTGCAAGCATATAAGCTGAAATCATGACTGTAGTGTAGCACACAAAACAATATCAGCTGGTATTTAGCTCATTTATTTTAACTCCGACTATGAAAAATTTATACATGAAATGAAAGGTATACTTTCCCGAGTGATAACTATTAAATTCTCAGGTTATTTCTCACTCAATCGGCACTGGAGATTCACAAGGTAAAAGAGATTATATAAATAAGCAAACCAGACGGGAATATATTTATGGATGAATATATACTGGAGTATCAAGGGTGGCATCAACATGTTCATTCCAATTAGCATGATAATGAATTGCATAAGAACTAAACAATGTCCTATGATTCCTCCTCTGTCTGAACTCTTCTTCCTGATCTGTTCTGATGCAATATCTGAGCCATAAATAACAACTCTGGCTATCTCTTGCTTAATCAGTATCTTATTTTCTCCCCTTTGGCCAGAGTTTGCCTACATGAGAAAAGTCACAACTAAGGTGGATATTTTTAGCTTTGGAACGATAATGCTGGAGCTGCTAACAAGAAGGAGACCAACTGCGCTCGCTCAGGAGAACGAATACCCAATCAGTTTGCATCAACTGGCAGAGACAGCTCTTGCAAACGGGACCAATGGGATTTTCCAAATCTTGGATCCTCTTCTAGCTGCGAACATTTCCAAGGAGCAGCAGGAAACCATAGAAAAGCTCTTCCAACTGGCTCATCAGTGTACTTCTCCAGATCCAGCAAACCGACCGGATATAGATGAGGTCCTGGCTGCCCTTTTAAAACTTAAGGGCAAGGCAAGCTAGAACTGAAAACTTTCAATGCTATGAGATACAGAGCATTGTAAAGAGTGCGTTAGTTGACTCCTGCTAGTTCTTGCACTAGCAGAACCAATTTTAAAGCAGGATCGCGCTCACTCGCTCTTTTTGTACCCTTTCTTTGCAAATTTTGTCATGTTCCGCACAACGAAATAAAAGATCTCAATCCAGTCTTGAAGAACTTCAACGATCTAGTTACTTGCATTGGATATCCTAATCACATTAAAGAATCCTGCTGCTTGTCCCAAGCTTCCTTCATCACAATTTAAGATCGAACTGAAGATAAGATAGCAATGACAAGAAGAACAAAGCTTGATCAGAGAGGGGAAAAAAAGGCCCAGAAACAAGAACCGCACAAACATATCTTCTCGTTGCATTAAACTCGAGCTCACTCTACAGAGTAATATCACATTCCGATAAACAAGAACTCGACATAAACCATAAAAGAAACCGAGGTTTCCTCGCAAAAAACTAAAATATGATCACGAGGATCAACCTCAGACAATTACAAAATCCGGTAAAGATGGCTCAAATGTCTGGCTCAAATGTCATATTTTTTATACATTTTTGGGCTTAATCCTCGGGACCAGGAGGATCGTTACGAAGAAACTCATCCACAGTGGAAGGAAACACCAACCCGCCAGAACCGCAACCGCTACCGCCCACGCAAGCGGACGCAGCTCTACCCAGAAGCAAATGCACCAGCCTCAACGGCTCAGCCCTCTCATCCTCATCGCCACCGCCGCTGCCGCCGTTCGAGAAGTACTCAATCCATCCATCCAACCTCTCCGCCTCCTTCCGGCACTTCGGGCCCTCCACGCCGGCGACGCGCTCGTAGAACCCGCCCGCGCACTCGCAAGCCCCGGCGCCACCTGCTCCGCAGCCCGCTCCTTCTCCGCGGGGTTTCGGCTCGCCGTTGCCCAGACCCAGCATCCGCATCAACCGGTCGATGTCGTCGGCCGAGTCGGCGTCGGTCCCCGTCGCCGGCGGCGGCGGCGGCGGCGGCGGAGGACGGAACTGGGGAGAGCAAGAGAGGAACGCTTCCGGTGCTTCGCTGCTATCTTGAAGAGGTGGAGGGGGAGGAGGAGGAACGAGGGCTTGGCGGTGGCGGTGGTGGTGGGGTTGGGAGGAGAGGAGGTAAAGAGGGGAGATCGGAGAATCGTCGAGCGACGATGAGGCGGCGGTGGCGGCGGTTTGAGGTGGTGGTCGGCGGCAGCCGCCGTCGTGGCGGTCGATTTTGAGCCGTTTCTCGACCCGCTCGAGGGAAGAGAAGAAGCTGGAGTGCATCGTTCGGGCGCCGAATGCTGGCTCGGCAATTTGACAGCAGAGATGGAGGGAAAATGGTTGCGCGGTCGGGATTCAGAATTTTGGGGCTAGAACGATGAAAATCTGGAACATATACCACAAATTTATGCAAAATTAGTTTTTTTTTATCACAATAAATCTCAAATTTGTATAAATATGATAAATTTATTTTTAATTTATTTTTAATCACTAAAAACCCCAAATTGATACACTTGCGATAAGTTTACTCTCTGTCAACTTCTGTTAAATTTAATTAATACCACAAAAAATCACAAACTGGTATACTTAGTAAATTTGTTGGGACTTTATTGGTTAAAAAATTTGTTTGGAGCAAATTTATCATAGACATATCGGTTTAGGGTTTTTAACAATGTTATTCGCATAACATCTTATTTCAATTGACTTTGTATTTTATTATTGAATATACCAATTTGTTGCCTTAACTTATGCTGATTTTTGAAATTTTGATTTTGCGCAATCCCATCTTTCGACTTAGCGGGTGATTTTTGCAGTTAAAATTCGTTTTTTTAAGCACGTTTATTTATGCTGAGAAAGTGGTTGACGTGCCAATTTTTATGTCAAAAACTAGAAAAAGTATTTTGAAGTTCTAAAAGTATCTTGAAGAAGGAGTAAAAGATTTCAGAATAAGGCAAAAGTAATGGGAGAGAGATAGAGTCATAGGCGTGTGTCACGGCTAAGAGGTTTTTGTAACTAAAGAGTCGTGCCTTTCTGAGGAGGACTTCTTGCGATCGCTAGGATTCCCAACAAGAGCGCTTCTGGAATGTTCCAAGGGCGGGCGATACGGTAATTAAGCCAAAGTTTAGAACTCTTTTGTTATAAGTGTCGATAGTTGGTAGGTTGGGTAATGTGATCTCGTCTGTCGGATGAATTCTTGATCAATGAATGTAATATAAGGGTCTCAAGTATAAGAAATGGTATCCTCCCCATCATCTGTAATAATCCAATCATTCAATAATACAAAGGCTCATTTCTCTAGAAAATTACTCTCTCTATGATCCGGGTGAGTGAGCGAGTGAGCGATCGATCCGAGCAAGGCTTAGCTTAGGCGTCCCGACGATCCGAGTCGATCCAAAAGAGCCTGAGTCGCCACACGGTCACAATCTCAATCAATTGGCCCGTGACACGTGTTTGAATCGGCATATAATGCAAATATTGAAAATCAAAACTATTTGGGGAAATGCAACTTGTGTTTGATAAAAACTCTTTGCAAATGGATTTTGAGTTCTAGTTGTATTTGGCAAAAAAAAAACATTTATATGGTTTTGAATTTTTTTTATTTTATATTTTTTTTTTATTAAAAAGGACCCAAATCCTTCACCAAAATCAAGAAATGGCTACAATTGTCAGCAAGCCAGATTTGGGACCGGCGGCTATCGATTGAAGTTGCCACTGCTCAAGCAACCTCAAGCAAGGGTTGTGTAAACCTCGCAAGACCCAGGCAACGATCGCTTAGGTCAAGTGACCCTTGTCAAAGGTCACCTAGGTTGTGTCACCCTTGTCAGAGATCGCGTAAGGTTGGGCCACCTCAACCAATGCCTGCCCGAACTAGATTTGGCTTGCCGACAACTATAGCCCTTCATCGGTCCGACCAAGGGATAACATTGAAAATTTGAAGAATTGGTGAGGGTAGTTTTGAAAGAAAAAAAATTGTTCAGCGTTTAGCCAAAAATCCAAAGCTCAATGCTGGTAGGGATTAGTATTGGGCTTTTAGCTTTTTCAATTAGCTTTTTCAAGGCCAGCATTTGGCCAAAAGCTCATTGGGAAAACTTGCCGAACACCCCAACAATTTTCTAAGAGGCTTTACAAGCCAAAAGCTCTTCAGGAAAACTGTACCAAATGCACTAGTGATGCAACCATAACCATCAATGTCTATACTCCAATGTGAAGGACAAAAGATTTAGGGACAATTAGTTGGTATATTGATAGTGAAAGACAAATAAAGTGAAAGGTTTTTCATATTTCACTAAAATACCATATGCAAGCGATGATGATCCTTCGCATAGACCCCAAACTAATATTGAAAGATATATACAAGATGCGCACAATAACACAAATGGCAACATCTCCTTATCGAAGCAAACATGCTTCATCTAGCATGCCCCCAAACTTATGACGGTTGTAGAGGAACCAACTGAAATTTGGAAGCTACATTATTTGTGGAAGAAATATGGAGTAAAGAAAGAGTGTCACGTCTAGGCTATCAAAATGGGTCACAAACCCACATGTCAACCTACATTTAGTTAAATGGGCATATATAAGTTACCTTAAATAATGGATCATAATGGGTATTGAAAATAAGGCCCAAAAAAGGTTGGTGTTAGTGGGTCAATTAAAAGCCTATTCCAATCCAAGTTAAGACTAGACCTATCAAAATTGGTTACAAACCTATTTCTTAACCCATATTTAATAGACCCAGTTATTATATGAGTTACGTGTAAATGAGTTATAAATGGGTTTATAATGATAAAACCAAATAATATATGGGCGTTAGATGGGTTTATAGTATGGCGTGACTCCATCTTCATCCTTTATGAGAAAATAGTGGAATCCTTGTATTGTTCTAAGTTCAGAATAGTTTGGTAGGCTTCAAGATGGTCCAGCTTCACCCTTATTAAAAATATCAAGACAACTTCTTTTTTCCCCATTATTTATTTTGTTTTGTTTTTATTAATCTTACAAGTTTCGTCCGTCAGTTATTGGAGTACATATTTCTTTGATTGCATTTGGCATTGTTATTTTTATGTAATATTCTTTTTTTTTTTTTTATCATTGCAATCCATGGTTAGCATAAATCATCTTTTCAATATATTATATTTCATTTAGTTGAAATTTCAATTTCTCCATGTTTTCTCTTATTCTTCATTGTTAAAAGTCAATTCTTCAGCGTCTTATATCCAAGCAGCAGTTTTATCCAAATAACATATACGCACAAAGAACTTAGAGTGGGTTAACTAGGTGTATTCGGATTTTCATAAATTAGATTAAATATGAAAGCATTTTAGTAAATGAGTCCGAGTTGAGTGTTGATTGGGTATAGGTCGGGTTGGGTATGAGTTACAAAATTTGTATTGCATATAAATCGGCAAATTTGGATCGAACCATTTTTGACCCGACTTATCCATTCGACGGCCCTAGTCACATCTAACGTGTTAGTCAATACAATGGCACTGATTTTTAACTTGCTTTCTTTGCTCATGGAAGACGCCAACGTGAACAATCTCAATAGCGCTCTTACTGTTGCAAAAACTAAGGATCGTTTAGTTTCGACAGCGTACCTCGGCCAGCAAATCCTTCCTCCTTGCAACCAGGATATAATTTGGAGAGAAGCAGACATAGCTCCGTCTGGTTGAGGTCACGACTCGCAACTCAAAAAGTGATTCGAAACTGGGCAAGATCAAGATCGCTTGGACCATAGAAAGCTTTGGAGGACAAGGTTTGCAGATAAATCTATGAAGGTTAAGTGGCAAATAATGAAGGAAAACTAGGGAACAAACGTGGGAGTCGAGTCGAAAAAGGAAGGAAGATGATTGAAGATGTCACTCAAGAGTCAAGCCAGCGGCAATACATGTAATTTACACTTCTGAAAGTATCGTTTCCAACCGAACTGTATATCACCCTCACGCTCACTTTCCAGGGACGAAGTTGGTGGCATAGGCCCAAGCATTGTTGTTAACTGGATCAGCAAGGTGGTCAGCCAAGTTCTCCAATGGACCCTTTCCTGTCACAATGGCCTGCACGAAGAACCCAAACATGGAGAACATGGCAAGCCTGCCGTTCTTGATCTCCTTCACCTTGAGCTCGGCAAAGGCCTCAGGGTCATCGGCCAGGCCCAAGGGGTCGAAGCTCCCCCCGGGGTAGAGCGGGTCGGTGACCTCACCGAGCGGGCCACCAGCAATACGGTAACCCTCGACGGCTCCCATCAGGATGACTTGGCAGGCCCAGATGGCCAAGATGCTTTGGGCGTGGATCAGGTTGGGGTTGCCCAGGTAGTCGAGCCCTCCTCGCTAAAGATCTGGGCGCCAGCCTTGAACCACACGGCCTCACCGAACTTGATGCCGTTGCGGGCCAGGAGCTCGGGGAAGACGCACCCCAGGGCACCGAGCATGGCCCACCTGCAGTGGATGACTTCAAGCTCGCGGTTCTTGGCGAAGGTCTCGGGGTCGGCCGAGAGTCCGGCGGTGTCCCAGCCGTAGTCACCGGGGAACTCGCCAGTGAGGTAGCTTGGGGCTCGCCGGAGAATGGGCCTAGGTACTTGGCGCGGTCCGGGCCGTACCATGGGCTCCCGGATGAGACAGGCTTGCCGACGGTCTTCCTCATGGAGACTCTCCCATTGCCGAGGAGCTCGGGAGTGGAGGAGAGCTTCACCGCCTGTCCGGCGAGGGATGGGGAGGAGAGAGCCATGGTGGAAGCTGCCATTGTTGAGTGGATTTGAGAGCTTGACTTCTGTCTAGTGTTGAAAGAGAGAGTTGAGATGGATTGGTGATAGTTGTTGGGCCTTGGTTGGGCTATAAATACACGATTCAATAAGAGAAAGTCCTTATCTGAGATCTCCATCTGAATTCCTATTGGTTTGTTTGTCTTTGGAATTTCGATTTTGTCTATCTACTTGGCGCTCTCTACTCCACATACCATATTTCCTGATCCTTTCATTTTATTTCGATTTTGTCTATCCACTTGGCGCTCTCTACTCTACGGAGTAGTATCACATTCCGACAAACAAGAACTCAACATAAACCATAAAACAAACCGTGAAATCCGCGCAAATAACTAAAATGATCGCGACGATTAACCTCAGACCATTACTTAGTCTTGTAACATGGCTCAAATGTCATCTCTTCTTTTATACCTTCTTTGGGCTTAATCATCAAGACCAGGAGGATCATTACGAAGAAACTCATCCACAGTGGAAGGAAACACCAACCCACCAGAACCACAACCGCTACCACCCATGAAAGCGGACGCAGCTCTACTCAGAAGTTGTTGGAGGTTTGTTTGTAAAAATAAACTAAGTGTGTTTTCCTTGTCCCACATAGGAAAAGTAGGAGAAAGTAGGCCAATTAATAAGTGTGAAATTTCCTTTGTGTAGATAAAAGAATGATTGGGTGGGGTCTAACCATACGGTGTGCGATGTTGACGCTCGCGGTTTAATTAGCACTAACTCATTATTATTATTATTATTATTTTCAATTCAAAGGTTGCCTTTTGTTTTTGAGAATTTTCGGAATAAAATATTAAAATGAAAATTCGAAGTTTTATTTATTAAAAAAATTATTATTATTCCGAATTTTGTTTGTATTTTTTCATGACAACCTTTGGAAAAAGATGCTTATTCAGTTTGCAACCTTTCCCGAAGGGTTGCAATTGTTCAGTTTTTTCAACTTCTTCCAAACGGATGTATTTGTTCACCGGACAATTTTCGAAATGACACATTTATTCAATTTTGCAATTTCACGAAGAGTTGCCTGTGTTTTAAGAGTGTTTATGTGTGTGTGTGTGTGTGTTTTCGGAAAAACGAAAGTGATTATTGTTTATCTTTTTTTAGTGTTCTTTCTGAAAACTACAGCCATCCTTTTAATTGTTTCCTAGAGAGTCCTTGGAAAAATACTAGAATTGTTATCTAGTTTGGTTATGTTGTTGTTATTATTATTATTATTATTATTATTATCAATTCAAAGGTTGCCTTTTGTTTTTGAGAATTTTCGAATAAAATGTTAAAATGAAAATTCGAAATTTTATTTATTAAAAAAATTATTATTATTCTGAATTTTGTTTGTATCTTTTCATGACAACCTTTGGAAAAAGATACTTATTCAGTTTGCAACCTTTTTCGAAGGGTTGCAATTGTTTGGTTTTTTCAACTTCTTCCGAATGGATGTATTTGTTCACTGGACAATTTTCGAAAGGGCACATTTATTCAATTTTGCAATTTCACGAAGAGTTGCCTATGTTTTAAGAGTGTTTATGTGTGTGTGTGTGTGTGTTTTCGAAAAAACGAAAGTGATTATTGTTTATCTTTTTCGAGCGTTCTTTCTGAAAACTACAGCCATCCTTTCAATTGTTTCCAAGAGAGACCCTGGAAAAATACTAGAATTGCTATCTAGTATTCTCATGTGAGAGTTTGTTGTATTATGGAGAATTTTTTCTAGTGATCATTAGCAACGTTATGGGGCAAATAAATTTTAAAAAAAAATGATATCATGCTTCAAAGTCCGACTTGAGTATTCTAAAGATCCGTCTTTATTGTTTTATCCAATTTGAAGTCGTATTTTCCCAACAGAAGCAAATGCACCAGCCTCAACGGCTCAGCCCTCTCATTCTCACCACCGCTGCCGCCACCGTTTGAGAAGTACCCAATCCATGCATCCAACCTCTCCGCCTCCTTTTGGCACTTCGGGCCCTTCACGCCGGCAACGCGCACGTAGAACCCACCTGCACACTCACAAGCCCCGAAACCCGCTTGCTCTGCAACTCGCTCCTTCTCCACGGTGTTTCAGCTCGCCGTTGCCCAAATCCAGCATCTGCATCAACCGGTCAGTGTCGTTGGCCAAGTCGGCGTCGGTCCCCATCACTGGCAGCAGCGGCGGCGGTGGAGGAGATTCGGGTGGAGGACGGAACTGGGGAGAGAAAGAGAGGAACGCTTCCAGTGCTTCGTTGCTATCTTGAAGAGGTGGAGGGGGAGGAGGAGGAGGATCGAGGGCTTGGCAGTGGTGGTGGCGGCGGTGGTGGGGTTGGGAGGAGAGGAGGTAAAGAGGGGAGATTGGCGAATGGTAGAGCGACGGTGAGGTGGCAGCGGCGGTGGCGGCGGCGGCGGCGGTTTGAGGTGGTGGTCGCCGTTGTGGCGGTCGAGTTTGAGCTGTTTCTCGACCCGCTCGAGGGAAGAGAAGAAGCAGGAGCGCATCCTTCGGGCGCCGAATGCTGTCTCAGCAATTTGACAGCAGAGATGGAGGGAAAATGGTTGCGTGGTCGGGATTAATAATTTTTGGCGTTAGAACGACGAAAATCTAGAACATATATGATAAATTTATGGAAAATTAGTTTTTTTTTTCACAACAAATCTCAAATTTATATAATTATGATAAATTTACTTTAAATTAAATTTTTAATAACTAAAAACCATAAAGTGATACACTTGGGATAAATTAACTTTCTGTTAGATTCCGTTAAATTGGATTAATACCACAAAAAATCACAAATTGATATACATAGTAAAATTGTTGGGATTTTATGGTTAAAAAATTCGTTTGAGGTAAATTTATCATAAGTGAACCGGTTTAAGGTTTTTAGCAATGAAATTTGCATAATACCTTATTTCAATTGACTTTGTATTTTAATATCGAATATAAATTTGTCGCCTTAATTTATGCTGATTTTTGAAATTTTGATTTTGTCCAATCCCATCTTTCGACTTAGCAGGTGATTTCTGCAGTTAAAATTCGTTCTGTTTAAGCATGTTTGCTTATACCGAGAAAGTGGCTGACATGTCAATTTTTATGTCAAAAACTAGAAAAAGTATTTTTGAAGTTCTAAAAGTATCTTAAAGGAGGAGTAAAAGATTTCAGAAAAAATGCAAAAGTAATTTGCATATTCTCAAGGAGAGAGAGATAGAGTCACAGGCGTGTTTGATTCAACATATAATGCAAATGCTGAAAATCAAAACTATATGGGAAAATGCAATTCGTGTTTGGTAAAAATTCTTGGCAAATGGATTTTGAGTTCGTTTGGCAAAAAAAAAAAACACACACACACACACATTTATAATGGGTTTTGTATTTTTTTTTTAAAATTTAAAAGGACTCAGACCCTTTACTAGAATCAAGAAAGGGTTATGATTCTTGGCAAGCCAAATTTGGCGTCGACAACCGTCGGTTGAGGTTGCCAGATCTCAGGCAACCTCCGACGAGGGTTGCGCAACCCTCGCAAGACCCAAACAACGTTCACTTGCATCAAGCAGCCCTCGTCGAAGGTCACTTGGGTCATGCAACCCTCGTCAGAAGTTGCGTAAGGTCAGGCCACCTCAATCGACGCTTGCCGGCGCCAAATTTGGCTTGTCAGTGGCTATAGCCCTGCGTTAGTCCAACCAAGGATTTGGTCCTTTTTAATTAAAAAAAAAAATGTAACAAGGGATAAAATAGAAAATTTGAAGAATTGGTGAGGGCAGTTTATAACAAAAAAATTTATTTCAGCATTTGACCAAATGCTGAAATCTCAATGCCGATAGGGACTAGTATTGGATTTTCAGCTTTTTCAAAGCCAACATTTAGTCGAAAGTCCATTGAGAAAACTTGTCAAATATCCTAACATTTTCTCAAGAGACTTTGAAGGCCAAAAGCTCTTTAGGAAAATTGTACCAAATACACCAGTGATGCAACCATAACTGACATAGTATCAATGTCTATACTCCAATGTGGAGGATGAACGATACAGGGATGATTAGTTGGTATTGATAGAGAAAGACAAATAAAGTAAAAGGTTTTTCATATTTCACTCAAATATAAAATGCAAGCGATGATGATCCTTCACATAGACCCCAAACTAATATGGAAAGATATATACAAGATACACACAATAATACAAATGGCAACATGTCCTTATTGAAGCAAACATACTTCATCTAGCATGCCCTCAAACTTATGACGGTTGTAGAGGAACCAACTGAAATTTGGAAGTTACATTATTTGCGGAAGAAATATGGAGTAAAGAAAGAGTGTCGCATCAAGGGCTATCAAAATGGGTCACTAACCCACATGTCAACCTACATTTAGTTAAATCGGTCATATATAAGTTACCTCAAACTTAAATAATAGATCATAATGGGTTTTGAAAGTAAGGCCCAAAAAAGGTTGGTGTTAGTGGGTCAATCAAAAGCCTATTTCAATCCAGGTTTGGACTAGATCTGTCAAAATTGATTACAAACCTATTTCTTAACCCATATTTAATAGACTTGGTTATTATAAAAATTAGTTATGTGTAAATGAGTTATAAATGGGTTTATAATAATAAAACCAAATAATATATGGGCGTTAGATTGGTTTATAGTTTACCCAAACTCAATCAATGCCGTGACTCCATCTTCATCCTTTATGAGAAAATAGTGGAATCCTTGTATTGTTCTAAGTTCAGAATAGTTTGGTAGGCTTCAAGATGGTCCAGCTCCACCCTTATTAAAAATATCAAGACAACTTCTTTTTTCCCCATTATTTATTTTGTTTTGTTTTTATTAATCTTACCAGTTTCGTCCGTCAGTTATTGGAGTAAATATTTCTTTGATTGCATTTGGCATTGTTATTTTTATGTAATATTCTTTTTTTTTTTATCATTGCAATCCATGGTTAGCATAAATCATCTTTTCAATATATTATATTTCATTTAGTTGAAATTTCAATTTCTCCATGTTTTATCTTATTCTTCATTGTTAAAAGTCAATTCTTCAGCGTCTTATATCCAAGCAGCAGTTTTATCCAAATAACATATACGCACGAAGAACTTAGAGTGGGTTAACTAGGTGTATTCGGATTTTCATAAATTAGATTAAATATGAAAGCATTTTAGTAAATGAGTCCGAGTTGAGTGTTGATTGGGTATGGGTCGGGTTGGGTATGAGTTACAAAATTTGTATTGCATATAAATTGGCAAATTTGGATCGGACCATTTTCGACCCGACTTATCCATTCGACGGCCCTAGTCACATCTAACGTGTTAGTCAATACAATGGCACTGATTTTTAACATGCTTTGTTTGCTCATGGAAGACGCCAACGTGAAAAATCTCAATAGTGCTCTTACTGTTGCAAAAACTAAGGATCGTTTAGTTTCGACAGCGTACCTCGGCCAGCAAATCCTTCCTCCTTGCAACCAGGATATAATTTGGAGAGAAGCAGACATAGCTCCGTCTGGTTGAGGTCACGACTCGCAACTCAAAAAGTGATTCGAAATTGGGCAAGATCAAGATCGCTTGGACCATAGAAAGCTTTGGAGGACAAGGTTTGCAGATAAATCTATGAAGGTTAAGTGGCAAATAATGAAGGAAAACTAGGGAACAAACGTGGGAGTCGAGTCGAAAAAGGAAGGAAGATGATTGAAGATGTCACTCAAGAGTCAAGCCAGCGGCAATACATGTAATTTACACTTCTGAAAGTATCGTTTCCAACCGAACTGTATATCACCCCTCACGCTCACTTTCCAGGGACGAAGTTGGTGGCATAGGCCCAAGCATTGTTGTTAACTGGATCAGCAAGGTGGTCAGCCAAGTTCTCCAATGGACCCTTTCCTGTCACAATGGCCTGCACGAAGAACCCAAACATGGAGAACATGGCAAGCCTGCCGTTCTTGATCTCCTTCACCTTGAGCTCGGCAAAGGCCTCAGGGTCATCGGCCAGGCCCAAGGGTCGAAGCTCCCCGGGGTAGAGCGGGTCGGTGACCTCACCGAGCGGGCCACCAGCAATACGGTAACCCTCGACGGCTCCCATCAGGATGACTTGGCAGGCCCAGATGGCCAAGATGCTTTGGGCGTGGATCAGGTTGGGGTTGCCCAGGTAGTCGAGCCCTCCCTCGCTAAAGATCTGGGCGCCAGCCTTGAACCACACGGCCTCACCGAACTTGATGCCGTTGCAGGCCAGGAGCTCGGGGAAGACGCACCCCAGGGCACCGAGCATGGCCCACCTGCAGTGGATGACTTCAAGCTCGCGGTTCTTGGCGAAGGTCTCGGGGTCGGCCGAGAGTCCGGCGGTGTCCCAGCCGTAGTCACCGGGGAACTTGCCAGTGAGGTAGCTTGGGGGCTCGCCGGAGAATGGGCCTAGGTACTTGGCGCGGTCCGGGCCGTACCATGGGCTCCCGGATGAGACGGGCTTGCCGACGGTCTTCCTCATGGAGACTCTCCCATTGCCGAGGAGCTCGGGAGTGGAGGGGGAGAGCTTCACCGCCTGTCCGGCGAGGGATGGGGAGGAGAGAGCCATGGTGGAAGCTGCCATTGTTGAGTGGATTTGAGAGCTTGACTTCTGTCTAGTGTTGAAAGAGAGAGTTGAGATGGGTTGGTGATAGTTGTTGGGCCTGGTTGGGCTATAAATACACGATTCAATAAGAAAAGTCATTATCTTGAGATCTCCATCTGAATTCCTATTGGCTTGTTTGTCTTTGGAATTTCGATTTTGTCTGTCTACTTGGCGCTCTCTACTCCACATACCATATTTCCGATCCTTTCATTTTATTTCGATTTTGTCTATCTATTTGGCGCTCTCTACTATACCGAGTAGTATCACATTCCGACAAACAAGAACTCAACATAAATCATAAGGCTACGTTTGGTCGTCCGGATTTATAATCGGGATATGATTGGATAGGATAGGATATAAAATCCTGAGATTTTTTTATATCTCGTCCAGTATTTGGTGAATCGTAGTATTAAAGTCGGATATGTTCACATCATGTATATTTTTTTTTTATATATATAAATGACATATCATTATAAATGAACCTAAATCTTCATAAATGAAGACGGTGAAAATATCTCGTAACATTATTCTTTAATTTATTTATTATTTATTATTTATTATATTTTTCCTCTTTTTTATATTATTTTCATTATTATTTCTTTTTTTCCCTTTCATCATTTTTTAATAAAAAAATTATCAAATAGTAAACTGTACTAACATATTTAAAATACAAAAATACCTAAAATATATAATAAATATAAATATTTAATTTATAGATTGAATGTTTATTATAAAATAGAATTAAAATTGAATATAGAAATTAAAATAAGATTAATTAAAATAAATTTTTATTTTTTATTTTTATTTTCTTAAATTAGAATTCAAATATTATTTATATTGAAATATAATTTCAATTTTGTTAATTTAATAAGTTTTTATTCAAGAAAAATAACTTTCCTATTATGGACATTAGAAATCCTATTCACCTTTATCCCACCTCCCTCATGGGATAATTTTATCCTATCTATATCCCCATTATATCCGACTTTATCCTATCCTAAGTGAACACCAAACATAGGATAGGATAAATTATTTCCTATCCCGAATTTTATCCCGACTGCCAAACGCAGCCTAAAGGAAACCGTGGAATCTGTGCAAATAACTAAATTGATCACGAGGATCAACCTCAGACCATTACTTAGTCTTGTAACGATGGCTCAATTGTCATCTTTTTTTTTTTTTTATACCTTCTTTAGGCTTAATCGTCAGGACCAGGAGGATCATTACGAAGAAACTCATCCACAGTGGAAGGAAACACCAACCCGCCAGAACCGCAACCGCCACTACCCACGCAAGCAGATGCAGCTCGACCCAGAAGCAAATGCACCAGCGTCAACGGCTCAGCCCTCTCATCCTCATTGCCGCTGCTGCCGCCATTTGAGAAGGAGGATGGAAGGCTCGGTGGCGGCGGCGGTGGAGTCGGGAGGAGAGGAGGTAAAGAGGGGAGATAAGAGAACGGTCGAGCAATGATGAGGTGATGGTGGTTTGAGGTGGTGGTCGGTGGTGGCGGAGGTTGTGGCGGTCGAGCTCGAGCCATCTCTCGACCCGCTTGAGGGAAGAGAAGAAGCTGGAGTGCATCCTTCAGGCATTGAATGCCGGCTCAGCGATTTGACGGCAGAGATGGAGGAAAAATGGTTTTGCGGTTGGGATTAATAATTTTTTTTAACGAGAGTGATCGATCAATCACATTATTCGTATGATATTTAATTTTATCAATTTTGTATTTTCAATTCGAACATACCGATTTATCACTTTAATTTATGCAATTTTTTGAAATCTTGATTTTGTGCAATCAAGTCTTTCGAGTAAGTTGGTTTTTGCAATTAAAACCCATTATGTTTACGTGTATTTAATTATATAGAGAAGGTGACTGACGTGCATATTTTTTTTTGTCAAAAAACTAGAAAAATATATAGTTTTAAATTTCTAAAAGTATATTACTTTAAAAATATATTAAAGAAAGAGTAAAAGATTTTAGAAAAAATCAATTGTAGCCATATTGATGCAACCATAACCAACCTGATATCCATGTCTATACTCCAATACGGAGGACGAAAGATTTAGGGACGATTAGTTGGTATATTGATAGTGAAAGAGAAGAAAGGCGAAAGGCTTTTCATTTTTCACTCAAATACCAAATGGAGGCAATGGTGATCCTTCATATAAACCCCAAACTAATATGAAAGGACATACAAGATAAACACAACAATACAAATGGCAAGATGTCATTATTGAAGCAAATATTCATCATCTAGCATCTCCTCAAACTCAAGAAGGTTGTAGAGAAACCAACTAAAGTTTCGAAGTTAGATCTCGATTTGATTTGTGGAAGAAATATGGAGCAAACAAGAGTGTCCCATAAATTTTGGGATTTGCTAGTCTAAATCCATTTATAATTCATTTACTAAATATGGCTAACTCTTATATAGGACTATCAAAATATGTTGTAAACTCATATATTAACCCACATGTAATTGAACGGGTTATATATGAGTAACTTTAATTTAAAGCATGGATTGTGATAGGTTTGAGAGTAAAGCCCCAAAAAGATTGTTGTTAGTGGGTCAATTAGAATCATTTTCTACCCAAGGTACGATTGGACCTGTCAAAATAAGTTATAAACTCATTTCTTAAACCATATTTAATGGGTTGAATCATTATATCAATATGGGTGTTAAACGGGTTTATAGTTTATTCAAATTCAGTCCATCTTTATGACTCTTTTCATCGTTTACAAGAAAATAATCAACTCTTTAGATTGTTTTAAGTTTAGAGAAGTCTCAGTGGGCTTGCAAGATGGCCCCACTTCACCTTTATTAAAAATATCAAGACAGCTTCTCTTTTTCCCAATTATTTATTTTATTTTTATTAATATTGTAAATTACTTATGTTAGTTATTGGAGTTACTTATGTTAGTTATTGGAGTATATCTTTCATTGGTTGCATTTGACATTTTTATTTTTATGTTATATTCTAATCTCAGTTCTTATCATTCCAATCCATGGTCAATATAAATCATATTCTTCAATTTCTTACCTTTCATTTGATCAAAATTTCAATTTCTCCACGTTATTTGTTGCCGCAATCATGTAAATTCACTTCTAAGTACTATGTCTTTTTGTATTTATTTATTGGCAATTTTATCCCAATAACATTTACACATAAAGACTTAAAGTGAGTTAACTAGGAGGATACGGATTTTCATAGATTAGATTAAATATGAAAGTATTTTTACAAATCAGTCGGGCGGGTCGAGTTGGGTGTTGATTAAGTATGGGTTGCTAAATTTGTTTTGCATATAAATTAGTCAATTTAAGTCAAGCCATTCTCGACTCGACTTACCTATTTGATGGCCCTAGTCACATCTAACATGTTAGTCAATAGAACAATAGTCATTTTTAACATGTTTTGTTTGGTCATGGAGGATGCATCGTGAGCAATCTCAATAGCACTCTTATAGTTGGAAAAAATAAGGGATTGTTTTGTTTCGACAGCAGGCCTCGTGCCAGCAAATCCTTCCTCCTAGCTTCGTTTGGTTGAGGTCACAACTTGCACTCAAAAAGTCATTTGAAACTGGGCAAGCCGAAGATCACTTGTACAATAGGAAGCTTTGGAGGACATCGTTTACTGATAAATTTATGAATCTTAAGCGGTAGATAATGAAAGAAAACTAAGAAGAAACGTGAGACTCGAGTCAAAAAGGGAAGGAAGATGATTGAAGATGTCATTCAAGGTAGCACCAATACATGTAATTTACACTTCTGAAAGTATCGTTTCCAACCAATTCAAAATCACATCAGTGAAATGCCAATCCCACTCAGGACTCTCAACTGAAACCAAACTGTATATCACCCGCACACTCACTTTCCAGGGACGAAGTTGGTGGCGTAGGCCCAAGCATTGTTGCTGACTGGATCAGCAAGGTGGTCAGCCAAGTTCTCCAATGGGCCCTTTCCTGTCACAATAGCCTGCACGAAGAACCCGAACATGGAGAACATGGCAAGCCTGCCGTTCTTGATCTCCTTCACCTTGAGCTCGGCAAAGGCCTCGGGGTCATCGGCTAGGCCCAACGGGTCGAAGCTCCCGCCGGGGTAGAGTGGGTCGGTGACCTCACCGAGCGGGCCACCAGCAATACGGTAGCCCTCAACGGCTCCCATCAGGATGACCTGGCAGGCCCATATGGCCAAGATGCTTTGGGCGTGGATCAGGTTGGGGTTGCCCAGGTAGTCGAGCCCTCCCTCGCTGAAGATCTGGGCGCCAGCCTTGAACCACACGGCCTCACCGAACTTGATGCCGTTGCGGGCCAGGAGCTCGGGGAAGACGCACCCCAGGGCACCGAGCATGGCCCACCTGCAGTGGATGACTTCAAGCTCGCGGTTCTTGGCAAAGGTCTCGGGGTCGGCCGAGAGTCCGGCGGTGTCCCAGCCATAGTCACCGGGGAACTCGCCAGTGAGGTAGCTCGGGGGCTCGCCGGAGAATGGGCCTAGGTACTTGGCGCGGTCCGGGCCGTACCATGGGCTCCCGGATGAGACGGGCTTGCCGACGGTCTTCCTCATGGAGACTCTCCCATTGCCGAGGAGCTCGGGAGTGGAGGGGGAGAGCTTCACCGCCTGTCCGGCGAGGGATGGGGAGGAGAGAGCCATGGTGGAAGCTGCCATTGTTGAGTGGATTTGAGAGCTTGACTTCTGTCTAGTGTTGAAAGAGAGAGTTGAGATGGGTTGGTGATAGTTGTTGGGCCTGGTTGGGCTATAAATACACGATTCAATAAGAAAAAGTCATTATCTTAGAGATCTCTTATCTGAATTCCTATTGGCTTGTTTGTCTTTGGAATTTCGATTTTGTCTATCTGCTTGGCGCTCTCTACTCCACATACCATATTTCCTGATCCTTTCATTTTATTTCGATTTTGTCTATCTACTTGGCTCTCTCTACTCTACGGAGTAATATCACATTCCGACAAACAAGAACTGAACATAAACCATAAAAGAAACCATGGAATCCATGCAAATAACTAAAATGATCACGAGGATCAACCTCAGACCATTACTTAGTCTTGTAAAGATGGCTCAATTGTCATCTTTTCTTTTATACCTTCTTTGGGCTTAATCGTCAGGACCAGGAGGATCGTTACGAAGAAACTCATCCATAGTGGAAGGAAACACCAACCCACCAAAACCGCAACCGCCACCACCCATGCAAGTAGACGCAGCTCCACCCAAAAGCAAATGCACCAGCGTCAACGGCTCAGCCCTCTCATCCTCATCGCCGCCGCTGCCACTGTTTGAGAAGGAGGATGGAAGGCTCGGCGGTGGTGGTGGTGAAGTCGGGAGGAGAGGGAGGTAAAGAGGGGAGATCAAAGAATGGTCGACCGACAATGAGGCGATGGTGGTTTAAGGTGGTGGTCGGTGGTGGCAGTGGTTGTGGCGGTCAAGCTCGAGCCGTCTCTTGACCCGCTCGAGGGAAGAGAAGAAGCAGGAGTGCATCCTTCAAGCGCTGAATGCTGGCTCAGTGATTTGACGGCGGAGATGGAGGAATATGGTTTTGCGGTTGGGATTAATAATTTTTTTTTTAACGAGGATGACCGATCAATCACATTATTCATATGATATTTAATTTTATTAATTTTGTATTTTCAATTCGAACATACCAATTTATCACTTTAATTTATGCGATTTTTTGAAATCTTGATTTTGTGCAATCTAGTCTTTTGAGTAGGTTTTTGCAATTAAAGCTTATTATGTTTAAGCGTATTTAATTATATAGAGAAGGTGTCTGACGTGCCAATTCTTATATTAAAAAACTAGGAAAAAAATATTTTTAAAGTTCTAAAATTATATTACTTTAAAAATATATTAAAGGAAGAGTAAAAGATTTCAGAAAAATTCAACGGTAGCCATAGTGATGCAACCATAACCAACCAATATCAATGTCTATACTCCAATATGGAGGATGAAAGATTTAGGGACGATTAATTGGTATATTGATAGTGAAAGACAAGTAAGGTGAAAGGCTTTTCATTTTTTCACTCAAATACCAAATGCAGGCGATGGCGATCCTTCGTATAGACCCCAAACTAATATGAAAAGACATATACAAAATACACACAACAATACAAATGGCAACATGTCATTAATGAAGCAAATATTCATCATCTAGCATCTCATCAAACTCAAGACGGTTGTAGAGAAACCAACTAAAGTTTGGAAGTTAGATTGCAATTTGATTTGTGGAAGAAATATGGAGCAAAACAAAGAGTGTCTCATAAATTTTGGGATTTGCCAGTCTAAATCCATTCATAATGCATTTACTAAATAAAGCTAACTCTTATATAGGACTATCAAAATATGTTGTAAACTCATACCTTAACCCACATGTAATTGAACCAGTTATATATGAGTAACTTTAATTTAAAGCATGGATCATAATAGCTTTGAAAGTGAAGCCCAAAAAAGATTGTTGTTAGTGGGTCAATTAGAATCATTTTCTACCTAGGTACGATTGGACCTATCAAAATAGATTGTAAACTCATTTCTTAACCCATATTTAATTGATTGAATCATTATATGAGTATAGGTGTTGAATGAGTTTATAGTTTATCCAAATTCAATCCATCTTTATGATTCTCTTTTCATCGTTTACGAAAAAATAATCAACTCTTTAGATTGTTTTAAGTTTAGAGAAGTCTCAGTGGGCTCGCAAGATGGCCCCACTTCACCTTTATTAAAAATATCAAGATAGCTTCTCTTTTTCCAAATTATTTATTGTATTTTTATTAATATTGCAAGTTACTTATGTTAGTTATTGGAGTATATCTTTCATTGGTTGCATTTGACATTTTTATTTTTATTTTTATTTTATATTCTAATCTTAGTTCTTATCATTACAATCCATGGTCAGTATAAATCATCTTCTTCAATTTCTTACATTTAATTTGATCAAAATTTCAATTTCTCCACATTATTTGTTGCCGCAATAATGTAAATTCACTTCTAAGTACTAACTTTGTCTTTATTTATTATTTATTTATTGGCAATTTTATACCAATAACATCTTCACATGAAGACGCTAGAATGATACGGATTTTCATAGATTGGATTAAATATGAAAGTAATTTTACAAATGAGTCAGGTCGGGTCGAGTTGGGTGTTGATTGAGTATGGGTCGCTAAATTTGTTTGCATATAAATTAGTCAATTTAAGTCGAGCCATTCTCAACTTGACTTACCTATTTGATGGCTCTAGTCACATCTAACATGTTAGTCAATAGAACAATTGTCATTTTTAACATGTTTTTTTTGGTCATGGAGGACGCATTGTGAGCAATCTCGATAGTGCTCTTATCATTGGAAAAAAAATAAAGGATCGTTTTATTTTGACAGCAGGTCCTGTGCCAGCAAATCCTTCCTCCTTGCAACCAGAAATATAATTTGGATAGAAGCTGATAAGCTCCGTTTGGTTAGGTCACGACTTGCAACTCAAAAAGTCATTTGAAACGGGGTAAGCCGAAGATCGCTTGTACGATAGGAAGCTTTGGAGGACATTATTTGCTGATAAATCTATGAATCTTAAGTGGTAGACAATGAAGGAAAACTAAGAAGAAATGTGAGACTCGAGTCGAAAAAGGAAGGAAGATGATTGAAGATGTCATTCAAGATAGCAGCAATACATGTAATTCACACTTCTGAAAGTATCGTTTCCAACCAATTCAAAATCACATCAGTGAAATGCCAATCCCACTCAGGACTCTCAACTGAAACCAAACTGTATATCACCCGCACACTCACTTTCCAGGGACGAAGTTGGTGGCGTAGGCCCAAGCATTGTTGCTGACTGGATCAGCAAGGTGGTCAGCCAAGTTCTCCAATGGGCCCTTTCCTGTCACAATGGCCTGCACGAAGAACCCGAACATGGAGAACATGGCAAGCCTGCCGTTCTTGATCTCCTTCACCTTGAGCTCAGCAAAGGCCTCGGGGTCATCGGCCAGGCCCAAGGGGTCGAAGCTCCCGCCGGGGTAGAGCGGGTCGGTGACCTCACCGAGCGGGCCACCAGCAATACGGTAGCCCTCGACGGCTCCCATCAGGATGACCTGGCAGGCCCAGATGGCCAAGATGCTTTGGGCGTGGATCAGGTTGGGGTTGCCCAGGTAGTCGAGTCCCCCCTCGCTGAAGATCTGGGCGCCGGCCTTGAACCACACAGCCTCACCGAACTTGACGCCGTTGCGGGCCAGGAGCTCAGGGAAGACGCACCCTAGGGCGCCGAGCATGGCCCACCTGCAGTGGATGACCTCGAGCTCGCGGTTCTTGGCGAAGGTCTCAGGGTCGGCCGAGAGCCCAGCAGTGTCCCAACCGTAGTCACCGGGGAACTCACCAGTGAGGTAGCTCGGGGGCTCACCGGAGAATGGGCCTAGGTACTTGGCGCGGTCTGGACCATACCATGGGCTCCCAGAGGAGACTGGCTTGCGGACGGCCTTCCTCATGGAGATTCTCCCATTGCCGAGAAGCTCGGGAGTGGAGGGGGAGAGCTTCACCGCCTGTCCAGCCAGGGATGGAGAGGAGAGAGCCATGGTGGAAGCCGCCATTGTTGAGTGGATTTGAGAGCTTGACCTCTGTCTAGTGTTGAAATAGAGAGTTGAGATGGATTGGCGATGGTTGTTGGGACTTGTTGGGCTATTAATACATAATTCAATAAGAGAAAGTCCTTATCTTAGAGATTTCTATCTGAATTCCTATTGGCTTGCCAGTCTTGGAATTTCGATTTTGCCTATCTTGGCGCACTGTACCCCACTTACCATATCTTCAGATCCTTTTCATTTAATTTCAATTTTTTTATTTTTTATTTTGGGGGTGTTCCAAGTAGAGGAGAAATTTCAGAGACAATCTTTTTTGTAGATTTTTCCTACCAATGGGAGGATGCCACTTGGGCAACTTGGATAACCCTATCTCTGCATGAAATCCGATGTTCATCAATTGGGACCGCCCAGCTTCTTGGTTATAGAATTCTCGTACCTTCACGAATATCCCCCACCAAAACGATCAAGGAAGGACGTCGATATCCTTAGAAACATTGATGGGCGAATTTGACGCTATAGATTGAATTGATATAATTGATTGCTTCTATATGTCATTGATTCTATGTACTTAATCTGGTTTAACTCGGTCTAAATTTACGGTATTATTCAATGCCATGCATACATATGTTCATGAAAGATATGGACATCCAGATAAGGTTACAATGAACTAAGTCATTACTAGTCTTATTCAAGCGCTAAATCCTATAAGAAACGATTTAGAAGAAAACGGAGAAGTAGATTGCGGGCTGTACATGGAACACGAACTTCCTTACTACTGAGTTCTGAAAAAGGTGAACAACTTCCGCTATATATGCATGAATTTTTTTTTTTTTTTTTTTTTTTTTTTTTTTTTTTTTTTTTATCGATTTTCGACTAAAGCAAAGGGGTTTATTGGAACTCTACCAAAAGTTATGCTTCACTCGTTCCCAAGAAAAATGGGTTAGACTAAAAAAAATGAATGATTATGAAAATATTTACTTAAAATTGATCACTTGTAATCAATGAGAATTATTTTAATTATTGATAACGATATATATCCAAACATTTTGTGAAAATATTTACATTCATTTTGGTAAGTGAGGTAAACAATTATTTTTAAGAAAATATTTTTCAAATCATTTATGTTTCATGAAATAAATGAAGTTTAAGAATTATGAAGAAATATGAAACACTAAAATTGCAAAAAAGAATTTGTTAAAAAACTAAATTTTTTTAAAACAAAAATTTTCAACTGTAGAGATGAGATTTAAAGTATCTCTAGAATGATAGATATTGGGGAAATCGGCCGGTCATGATATATTCTGATTTTGGTCGCTTAAACGAGCACATTTCTCTTAGCGATCCTTCTCTACTTTCTCTTTCTTCTTGTTCATGTAATCCTTTTATTTTTATTTATTTATTTTGTCTCCTTTTTATTCCGTTGGCTAGGAGGAGGCACAGGGGCAAGGCTTAGTTCAATCGGTAATCTTGACTCACCATGTAAAATTTGCAACAATAAAAAAAAAAAAATTCTTTTATAATTCAGGTGCACGAGTGGAAAACACAAGTTCCCTGAAAATTTATTGAATACCATCCCATAAATCGGTTAAGTCTAGATTTTTTGGCCATCACAAATGGTGTTGACCTAAGACAGAACATTGTGGAATTGGAACGGAATAATCTCTTATTACTGAGGTGTGATGGGTTTGATATCTTTTCAGCATATCTAATATCTTAAGAAACCCTCAACTTTATATTAAGTCCCAATTTTACCGTAATTTTTTTTTTCGTTTCATAAAAAATTCTCAACTTTTAGTCTAGTCTCATATCTATCATAATTTTTTTTTTTGTCTCATAAAAAACCACAAACTTTAGGTGCGGTCCTAGTTTTATCATGAACTTTTTTTGACTCATAAAAACATCATTTTTACTTAAGTCTCATATCTACCCCGTTAATATTCCATCCAAAACCCTTAATTAAGTGGCATTGTCATGTCATTACTCTAGTTTTTGTCCAAATTTCAGATCCAAAACACTGAAATTTGGACAAAAACTAGAGCAATTATAGTTAGTCTTCTTCGATTGCTTTTACTTTTAAGAAAGTCTTCATTTCATCTCGCTTTGGGAAAGATTTTTTTATTTTTGCTAAGTATTCAATCTCTCATGCTAGAGAGTCTTTCATTTCTCATGATCGAAGAGCTCGTGCTTGGGATGCTCGAATAGCTTATAATCGGGAGTTTTTCATCCTCAATTGTTAAGAGAAATTTTGGTAGAGGATTAACGAAGGTAGATTTGAACTCAAGTAAAAGTTGGCGATTTCTTTCTAAAAAAAAATCAGGGTAGATTAATATCGGACTGAAAGTTGAAGATTTTATATGGGACAAAGAAAAAGTAAGATTGAATTGAGACCGAACTTAAAATTGCAGACTTCTTAAGGGACAAAAAAATTTATAGCAAAATTGAGATTGAATTTAAAATTTGAGATTTTTAGGGCGTTAAGTCTTTTTTCGCAGGTCATATTTCATTGATAAGACTCGCTGAAATTTCAAACTGCCACTTTGCTTGATTTAGTAATTGATGTGATGCAAGAAACCATTTCAGCCAACCACGTCACACTCTTATTTTCGCTCTTTCTTGCAATATATAATTGTAAATCATGGAGCAAGGTGTAGCCGTTGAGAAGTCTGCGTGTCCAAAGAGCCATTGGGATTTATTTATTTATTTATATTTCCTGATTTTGATGAATCATACATAAGACGATGACTAATATATAGTGATGAATATTTATGTGTCAGATGGAAATCCAAAAACAATATTTTATAGTTAATATAGTGTCCCTGGTCTTCTCATTACAAATTTCTATTCTCGTTCAAATTTACACTGAAATATGTTATTCATCATATACAAGTGGAAGCCCTCACCTCTTTTTTTCTTCCCCCCAATTTTTAAAGCCCAAAAATTCTTGGGTGGATCAGGGACTACCAAAAGGACACAAGAAACCAAAGCTAGAATCTTCAACTCCCAATGGAAAGATAGATATAGATATCCTGAGATAAGAGACTTGGATCAAGCCCTGCATATAAATACCCCTCTAAACTCACCACCCTCTCACAACATTTCAACATCTAAGAGTTCTAAGCACTTAGGCAAAAACAGCCCACTTGGAACCATGGCTGCTTCCACAATGGCTCTCTCCTCCCCCTCCTTCGCCGGCAAGGCGGTGAAACTCTCTCCTGCCACCCCCGATCTCCTCGGCAACGGAAGAGTCACCATGAGGAAAGCCGTCAAGCCGGCCTCATCCGGAAGCCCGTGGTACGGCCCGGACCGTGCCAAGTACTTGGGCCCATTCTCTGGTGAGCCCCCATCCTACCTCACTGGCGAGTTCCCCGGCGACTACGGGTGGGACACCGCTGGGCTCTCAGCTGACCCCGAGACCTTCGCCAAGAACCGCGAGCTCGAGGTCATCCACTGCAGGTGGGCCATGCTCGGCGCCCTGGGGTGCGTCTTCCCCGAGCTCTTGGCCCGTAACGGCGTCAAGTTTGGCGAGGCCGTTTGGTTCAAGGCCGGTGCCCAGATCTTCAGCGAGGGTGGGCTCGACTACCTGGGCAACCCCAGCTTGATCCACGCCCAGAGCATCCTGGCCATCTGGGCCTGCCAAGTGATCTTGATGGGAGCTGTCGAGGGCTACCGTGTTGCCGGCGGGCCACTCGGTGAGGTCACCGACCCGCTCTACCCCGGTGGGAGCTTCGACCCGTTGGGCCTGGCCGATGACCCGGAAGCCTTCGCTGAGCTCAAGGTGAAGGAGATCAAGAACGGCAGGCTCGCCATGTTCTCCATGTTTGGGTTCTTTGTGCAGGCCATCGTGACAGGAAAGGGTCCATTGGAGAACTTGGCTGACCACCTTGCTGACCCCGTCAACAACAACGCTTGGGCTTACGCCACCAACTTCGTCCCCGGCAAATGAGCTTTAGCAAGCGACATGTTTTTGCTTCAAGTGTGCTCTTGATGGTGTGACGTAAATTTGTGCAAATTATATTGAAAGATTAATGTGAGCTTTGTTGTTAAGTCAAGTGATCATTGTGATTTTATCATGATTTCTTGCCGACTGGTGCTTGCTTCGACACAGCGAAAGTTCGGAAATAATTATTCATAATATAATTGATGTAGCGAAAAAGCAACACGAGAAAGTTCAATTGCAACTGCATCAGAAGGAAAAAGGGAAGATGCATCATTGTCGTAAGAATAAATTAGCATAATTAAGCGAGATTTTGTCAAATCCTGGATTTAGAGTCGATGACACGACAAGCATCAAAGCATTTTCAATGCCGATTATGATCTTATCAATGAAAGGAGCGAAAGCTCAAAACACCAAATGGACTCGCCTAGTTCACCGCACAAGTAACAATTCCAGAAATGATAGATGCAGTATAAAGCTTATAACCAGGACTGTTTGAAAAACAATTTTTCTGCTGAACCGCGACTGGTCATCTTGCTTTACAACTCAAATCTTTTCCAGGATCTTTGAGTACTTCGTCGAAACTTGATGTGCATGAAATGTTGCGTGTTCTAAAAATCACACCGAATATCCAGAATACAGCCACGACAGAAGTAGAACCAATGAAAATAACATGGTCATGCTCATATCTGAAATGTCACGACACTTTATACAGTTAAATATGTATACAACTGTTGATTACTATACAATCATCTCTTCTGGGCCAGTCTCAAAGCTTAAAAGAAGTGGCACAGGCATCGGTTGCACTGCTGTATAGTGAGTGAAAGAATAATTTAATGCATATGAACCTTATTCGAATAGGCTACAATGTGCTGCAAGTATATACCAACGAATGCCGCTATTTTATCAAAAATGATGAGAGAACATTATAGGCACAAAGAAGAGCTCCCCAAATGACAACATCGAGGATGAACTATCCATTGGGCTCTGTGCAAGACTGCTATCTAGGTCTCTCTGAATGCCCACCTATTAACTGAAATTCATCCTGCACTTGACGTGTAGAGCACCATGCATCAAGGAATCCCATGGTTGACAGAACAAGCAATTGTTCCATCACAAACCATCGTCGAGCAATCTTAATTTAGCCGTGCTGCCCTTGCTCTTGCCACAGATTTTGAGTAGAGTTCCTCGTACTGTGACGCTGAAGGATCCCAACCAAACTCAATGTTCATGACCTTGTGAACTAGCTGCTGCCAGCTTTGCGGGTCATTGTTGTAGTGGCTAAATGCCCGTTCCAAAGCATTGTTCAATCCCTGAAAATTGTATATCTTTGTATCACCACAAAGACGAGATAATACAAAAGGTTTTCATGGAAAGAGAGAGATTATGGCTATCTGATGATTCCAGTGCCATAAGTCCCCCTGCTTGTAGCTTATATGCTGTTACCCAAACGAGGACTCTACATGGAATCAGGGTTAAGACTTAGTTCTATGTTTCTTTGATTGCTTGTAAGACTAAAT
Source organism: Eucalyptus grandis (assembly GCF_016545825.1). Taxonomy (NCBI): domain Eukaryota; kingdom Viridiplantae; phylum Streptophyta; class Magnoliopsida; order Myrtales; family Myrtaceae; genus Eucalyptus; species Eucalyptus grandis. The sequence goes on from NC_052615.1 coordinate 6,787,545, forward strand.
TTTAGTCGATGGCGACTAAATATACTTCAGTCAATAGAGATCTGATTTAGGTAAAGGCTTAAACTAGTTTAGACAAAAGCTAACAGTGTCTATTTGCTTCTTAAAAATTATGCAACTGCTTGAGAGGGGTTATTCTGAGAAACTTTTGCATCTTAATTTTTGCTTTTGGCTTCACTTTTGTTATTTGGCATCAAAAGCCAATCAAAAGCCCCACCCAGAAGAAGATGTCCCAAGTAAAAACTGTCCCTGACCCCATAATTTTTACTGGTGCTTTTGATCAGAAATCCATATGTTGATTTACTTTTGTCAAGAGTACTTAGGAATTGTTCAACTCACATTTCAAGAGTTTAACCTAAGAGTCTCACATATGCCAAGAGAATATCATCCTACAACTACTCTTTTATTTTCTCGAGCAGAAGTAATAAAATAAGTTCCATAAAGTTTGTTATCAGTGCAGAAATGATAATTCTGTGAGCAACAGGTTCTTAACTGTATGTTCAATACCACAGCTAAGGCCATAAAAGTTCATAGCTGAAGTAAAAAGGTTAGTCCAGGCCTTTGTTTGTCCCAAGCCTCTAAAATAAAATAAGTTTAAGCCCTAAAGATCATCAATTCCCTCGTATGGCTTGTTTCCAGCTTCTTGAATATCATATTTACCCAGATTCATCAGTTTGGTGCCAACAACATGCTTCTTAAGCTGAAAAAAGGTTTCTTGTGTGAATCCTTCAATTGTTAGCAAACTGCCTTCCAAAATTTGCACCAATGCAAGAACTCCACAGCACTCTTTACCCTCTCTTTGCCCTCCTTTTCTTTTTGGGTAGTGAGTTTAAGAAATTGCACAATGAAGCACTTTTGCAGCTCTAAGAAGCATGTCGTTCGCGATGCAGTAACGCATTTGACAGTTATGCTCATTGTTGAATCAGAAAATGTGCTGGGAGGACATAATTATCTCTTGTGAAAGAGTTAGCATAAGAAATTCAGAGAAAAGAGAAGCAATTCGAATATTCATGAGGTGAGATGACAGAATTTAATTTTCAAGGGGTAAATAAAATTCACCTGGAACTTCGGTAAGTAAACTACTTAAAATTTTTGGCCAAAATAAAATGCATTTAACTTCGCCAATTATTCAAATCCTAGCAACCCCCTCCTCCAATTTCTCCGCCTTATGTTACTTCTATCATAATGACATTCGAATAAGAGAAAGATACTGGTAAGGCAAATTACCTGTTCATCGGCATTCAAGAATGTATATCCATTTCGAAACTGGAAAGGAATTGTTTCATCGTCTACATCAAAAACACTACAAAAGGGAAACCAAAAGATCCTCCATCAGTTATCTCCCATCAATAGAACTGAAAAACATGAAGCCCGACTACAAAACTTACAGTTGGCCCACCTGTCATTTAGTCCACCTGTCTTTCTTGCAATGGGTATTGATCCATATCTCATTGCTATCATCTGCAGAAGGAAAAATTATTAGATACAAGAAGAACACAGCGCTAGTTTGTGCATGTAAAGGATGCTTGCATCCATAGACATGAAACATCTGAAGTCCATAACCTGGCCCCATAGATCTAAAAGTCATTAAAAAATTATTCACATGAAAACTCCACGAGTGATATAGTAAGTCACAGCAACTGGTTTTCTTCAACTATTAAACAATGTGTATCCACAACGTGAAATGTACCTGGGTGAGACCACAAGGCTCAAAGATTGATGGAATGATTAACATATCAGATGCTGCGAAAATGTGATGGGAAAGAGACTCGTCGTACTTCAATATCAGCCGGATGTCATCATGATTTCGAAATTGATTTGCAATACCGTCAAACTCCCTCTGATTTCACAGTAAACAAGAGAAACAATAAAAAACAAACGTCAGTCCATACAAGAGAATGAAATTGGCTAATCATATCAGTGGAACCATTTCTATGCAGATGGCAACTTCAACACGTTTCAACACTTGTTCATACATAAACTCACTGTAATCATGACTTCAATTAAGTTCAAAGCATGGAAACTAAAGCAAGTTGAGAATGTTATGTGCACATCCGATTAAGAACTCCAGTGTAATATAAATATCTATACAAATTGCAACTTCCAGACTAAATATGGTCATCTTAAAGAAATAGATGTGGTGAAGTTACTTCACAGCTTACGAAGATTGATGTGCATGCATTTACATCACCAAAATCTTCAAGTTCCTAAAACCTGTATGATGTACATGGAACCACAGAGGTGCTCCTTATTAGACTATATGCAGGTCCACCTAGTGATGGTGAATATGAAAGGGTTTTATCAAATGAGCTATAAGTAAGAAGGAATCTTCTGTATGGCATGGAGTAACTGATCTGCTTAAAGATAAAGGAGTATACACTGTAAAGTTGGAAGCTCAATTATATCAGCCGTTGATTAGACATTAAAAGTATGAGCCACAACGTCCGGATACTAGTGTACAATCAATTGGTTGAGAGCATGGCAGCAAATCTGGCGCTCAGAACAACACATGTAATTGAAGATTTAATGCAAAAGAAAGGGTGTCCCATTGCGCAAGGCTCCCCAGAAAAAAAAAGGGGACAGAAAAATGCCCCAACCAGGGAAAATTCACAATATATGTATGTAACATAAGAATGGGAAAGGAGAGAGAACTGGAATATTTGATTGGCGGAGGGAGATTGGTCCCACATTAAGAAAAGACAAGGAGTATCATCAGCGTGATGAGAGCCAAATTTCACACCTAATGAGGGTTAAGGTATCCAATATCCTTACTCAAACATAACTGAATTGCATGAACTGCGAGGAACAAATGATATGATTGGCATCAGGAATTTTGCCGTACACAACATTCTAAGTAACTCTTTTGAAATACCCAAGTTACATTCACCAAAATTACAAGATCCTTGTCACTTTCTTAAAGTTTAAGCTGCAAAAATGAGTCACTCATAAGTAGGGATTTGGCATAAAAATAAAGCATGAGAATTAAATACAGTTGGGGAGGCAAATGCCAGGTCTTGGAGAGATATTTGAAAACAGGGTTTTTTGCTACCATTACCTACTTATCTAAAACAAAAGCAATCAAATGAAAGTATGGTTTTAGTGACTCTCCAAGAAAAAAAAGAAAACAACAGAAAAAGCACCATACACTAAACCATGATCAATAAGAGTAATACATTCCCATATCAGGCAAGGATTATCTTGTTAGAATGCATGCAGCATAACTTTAATGACTAATTTGGCAAGAAATATTACGCAGAAAATTCTATAGGATTGGTCCACTTGTAGATAACAAGACCAGTTGCCAAAAGATGACTTCATATGATAGATTCACATTAAGAGAAATTTCAATTTAGTTTGCAAATTTCCATAGACAGTCATTTGAAGTGTCACAATAGTAACTGCACGAAATATTGTGAAATGCTCAATCAACATGCAGCTTCAGGCAGATCAGCCAAAAGCTCTCTTTGACCTTTACAAGATAAATAGACAACTATTTGTTTTAACATTTCAACTAAACAAGATGGTTGATAATTAGCTACCATATCAAATTTCTAGTTATTTACCTGCCATGTCATTCCAAAACTCTATGTCAACAAAACCCAGTAAGTGATGTCTTCATTTGACTATAACTACAGTCTATCCAACACCACCAGAGTTTCATTGGTGTTCTTTTATTTTGAATTACTATAAAACTGAACTGCAATTATAACTTAAATCTCGATTAGCAAATAGTAGTCGTTAGAACACGATCCCCTATGCCAAAAGACTTCTCTAAGAGGATAAGTCGCATAGAATGCCACAGAAGTTCCACAATAGCCCCTAATTCCCTGTAAACTTACAAATTGAAGGTATAGCTCTAAGTAAATTATTACCTGAATATGTGGCACGGGGCTTGAACCAAGTAGTACAAACTGCCCTCCAAGCTCCAGTGTTCGGTACAAAGCATGCCTAATAAGATGTACACCCTTCTGGGGTACCAGTCTTGTTACGCAGCCCACCTGATAGATTCAGATTTGGGTGACTGAGCACGACAAAAACCAAAAGAATTGGAATTTCAAAAAAAATTTGCTAAATTTAAAATCAACCTAAGTGATAACATACAAAAGGGGTACTAGAGAGGGAAAAGAGAAAATGAAGGCCAAGCATAATTTAGAAAAGGACATCAAACCAAACCAAACCAAACCAAAGCAGTTGTATACATAAAATAATCAACACATCCATTTATATATATTTTTTTAAAAGGGACTTGAAGAAAAGGAAATAGAAAAGCCAAAAGTAACCACAACAAAACCAGGTGAAATTTTTTCTTCTTAAGAAGGTAACTGACAGGACAAATCATTTTAACTTTAGGCTACTTTCCATCCCGTCACACTTCCAAAACTTCCTCTTAAGCCACATTTCTTTCTATATGGTTTCATATGGATATCTTCATCAACTGTTTTACTAAAAAAAAGATCAAGAACATATGCTTAATTCAATTGGAGAACAACTTGAAACATTCTCTAGAACCACGTGGCATGCCATGTTCCATTAACAACCAATTACAAATCTTCTTTTCGGATTATACCCGTTATCTCAACTTTTGGATCAAATGAATCCATTAACACAAATAGTTCATGGGAGAATTCAGTTATTTGAACTTAACATGATTCAAAAAAGCAGGAACTTAAAGTACAGCAACCTGATTAAAGAAAGAAACAGTTGAACCACCAAAGAAGCAATCTTACCTAATCCATAAATTCAGTTTGAAACCATTGAAAAAATTTATTTACTTGTCTGTGCATGAGATGGAGGAAGGGAATTTCAGTAACAAGGAAATCTATCATTCTCGAATACATTACTACAGCACTGTCATTGAAATTGTGTTTCATCCATTTATTTTCACAAACATACCATTCCATAAGTATACAATAGCAAGTAAGGAAGTCAGATCCAACACAGTACATACCAATGCAGACCATGAATAAGCCACTATGTGAATTTATACCCCGGCTTAATTGTAGGGGCAAGCTATTGTAATAAAAAAGATTATGCTGCAGACAAATTGAGTATATTTTTCAGCAAACCTAACCCCCTTGAGCTGTCAAATATAAGAAATTTGAATCAACCATGATAGATTAGAGCTTCTTACACCAAACAATAATAATTTGATTGGAAAGTGAGCTCGTGACTGATTACCATTGGTTTCAAGGCATTCGCAGAAGAGAGCCCTAGTTGCCTTCTTATTGCTCGTTTATTTTCTGCTTTTCCTTGAAGATCATTAGAACTGTACTGAACTTCAAGGAAAGCATCAGTTGCAGGATTCCATTCATCTGTGTCAATGCCATTGAGAATTCCAACAAACTTTTTACTATGGAGATTCAGTGTTGAATGCAGACCTTTTCCACCCTGAGAAAGACAGAATACATTTACGTTTACCCTTCTGAAGCACAGAACATTTCTGCCCAACAAAGAAGGCAAGGAAATAATGGCTAGAATAGTTCTGTCAGACTTGTTCAGCCTTAGCAATTTAAGATATTTACTATTTAGAACCTAGGCTTATTTTAGCACTAATCCAAAATAACACCAATATGCATTGTTTCCCAAATAACGCATATGCAGAAGTTCTTAAAAAATGAAACTTTCATTTCATTAAACTAACGTACCTTTAAGAGTTACACAAACAATAAAATGGGGCAACATATGTAAAAGAAAATGAAGAGGACAGAAGCATAGTGATATGCAATCTTCACTGGGAGAAAAAACTAATAGAGTTGGAATTTTGTGGTATAGTTGCTTCAGTAGCTCGCTGAAAAACAACACAACAGAAACAATACAAAACATTGAAAGATTTACAGAATGAGTTTTATCTAAGGACCACAATTGTCCATATTTTGGCATGAGGCAGAAATCTCTACAATTTTAATAATAAAATAATAGATTGACTCATTTAGATGCGCCTGATCGCTACATAATTTACCTCTCATTTCTTTGCATTATGGAATCATGTTTTCTTTCTAATTTTTTAAGTGATTTATTCTGCAGTAATAATCACATCCTATTGCCACTGTAAGGTATACCCTTTGAGAATGGAAGAGGTCACTGGAATCAAGGCTACACAGATACATCTATCCTATGGCAGATATCAAATGTTGAAAAGAAAGGTTATTAAGCCACGAGCAATTGAAAACAAAGTATTAACACCAAAGGATGCGGTAGAGTCTTCAATTTGATCACCATCTTTATTTTCTCAAGAACCCTACCGCCTTTTTCACTCCTTTCACTACCTGACATTACTAAAATTTTGTTACTGACTGTTTATCCACCTATGACGGAATTCCTCATCATCCAGGGGGGAAAAACTAACAGATTTATTGCAGAAACCTTCAATTAGCATTTTAACGGCAACCAAAACTTCCCCTTCTCATTCTCTGATCCGTAGCTCATATGAACCCTCAGTATAAAAAATTATGGTACCATAACAATATAGTATAGAAAGCATTAGGGACAAACACCAGTAGATGTAGACTACTGTCTCTAAGAATTTAACATGCTACTCAAAGTGGAGAGTTAAGGAGGTTTATATGTCTATTGCTGATGCAATAAGCACAGTTTCCAACACATAATTAAGATTGATTGATTATGCCTATTTGCATTACAACTAACAAGGTAGTGATGGTTATAGAGGCAGCCTTCCATTCATCTGCGGAACAAATTATGATTCGATTACTCAGCCTAGTAAAATACAAATAAACAGTTCCTGAAAAAGGGAGCAAGCAAAAGTTAAGGCCAATGACCATACCTCAGCTGTTCTGACCTCCTGTGCATAAGTTGGAGACACTGTCGTGACAATATTGGAAAAGACAACTGCACCCTAGATAACATGATTTGAAAAGAAGACATTAATCTACAGATATGAAGGTGATGGAGCTTTCACAGAAATATACTCAGAAAAAGGAGGATATAATTTGGACATGTCTCCCAAGATTCTACACTAAAAGTCAGAAAAAAGAGAATGCTGCGTGTTGCTTTGAGCATGCATGTATAAAGCTCTGAGTTTTGCTAAAAGGAGACACCACACCTGTTCAGTCTGTACTTTTTAATTCCAGTTCAGATAACTTCCTACCAAAGGTTTCATCGTGACTCAAACTCTCTATTCTTTTTTACAAAGGCAAGCAATTTTGATACCTTCACAGGATTGATCCTATCATGTGCAGAGTTGTCCTGCATTCTATCTGGCCTGTTTAGTTCTTGAACATCAAGACCACATGATGCCAATTCTGAAGCAGGTGCAGTCCCTTGATACTCAAAGTTGTGGCATGTAAAGCAAATTCTTGCAGAATTCAAGCCTTTTGGGGCATACAAATCCCAATACAGCGGTGCCTATGATTGGAGATGATTGCTGGTATGAGAATCAATGGTAAGTCCCTAAAAAACAGCACACTTAAACCGGCAGCATTTGGAATTGAACATACAACAAAAGCTGTTTGCCAATCGTGGCAATGGATAATGTCAGGTTTCTTGCCGGACTGAAGAAGCAGCTCCAATGCTGCACGACTGAAAAATGAAAACCGCTTGAAATCATCAGGCTCTCCATAGAGTTGTCCTCTCCAGAAGAACTTATCAGGATGAAGAGGCTCAATAAAATAAACGGGAAGGCCTGGAAGTAGAAGTCAAATTAGCACATAACACGAAGATCAAATGAGAAGCAAGAGATAATAAGAGATTTCTAACCATCGACCGTGCCAACCCAGACTTTGTTTTTATACAGTCTGCCATCAAAATAAGATTCTACAACAGCATCTAAGGCCTGTATAAAATGAGTTGAACATAATCTGTTAAGCAAACCACAAATCTTAATTTGTCAGCTCAAACCATCATAGAGTCAATTACCCTCAAGTCAAGAATACGGTCATATTGCATGCAGTCATATTTGGGAACAATAATCTCCACAAGGTGTCCTCTCTTCTGGAGTGCCTTGCTAAGACCAGTCACGACGTCCCCCAAACCACCAACCTGACATATTTGCAAAAGGAACAGTCATATTCATCTGAATATAGCGAAAACATTACAACCAAAACATTTGAAAAATCCTAAAGAAAATACAGTATTTCACTGCTAAATTTATCCATGTTCATAGAGACCGAAAGACAACTCCTTCCCTTTTCAGAATGAGAGATACCTAGTTTAGCTGCTAAATGGTCAAGGTGGCATTATAGAAAGGCTATTCAAATTTGCATCACATTGTGATTTGTTTGCATGTTCACAGCACAAGATGTTGGATCGTTGTTTGTAGAAGTGCTCATGCTTAGATAGAGTTAGAGTACTCTTAATGTTATCTAAAATATTAGTGAAACTCAACATCAGTAAGCAAATGAGCCAGATCAGACCTCAAATGTTCCAGTAGTCTGCCAAACATTTTTATGTCATAATCTCATTAAAGAGCCATGTATGAAGATGCTAAGTGGCAAAGAATTTATGAAGATGCTTTTCAGGAGAATAATGATTGTAATGACCTAGTTTTAGGAACAACTCCAATTCTAAAAATTTCATTTCAAGCTGGCTACTTGGTTGATGAGGGCAAGTATTGGTGTGACGTAATGGTTGGCCCAGAAGAACATCACGTAAAGAGCCTATCCAGCATGTATGGGTAAGGCTGCATATTAACCATCTACACAATTGACCTGACAATGCAAGCAGCCATGTGAATGGGGCATCTTTCTTTGTTAATCTAATGCTATTAGTAACAAGTGACGACAACTGATGACTAAAACTAGAAGTCACAAAATGAACAAAGTGTTAACCAGGCCAGTAGTCATACAATTTGCCATTTTTCATTTGGTAATGGCCAGCTTGTGTTAAGTATCTGTCCATTAACATGTCCATTAACATCTGATTTCTTTCTTGCAGATTTCCCAACTTTCATTCAATGAGACTGCAATGATAATTCAACCTAGAAAATCATTAATCAGATTGTGTGGACACGTACTCAAAAAACCATATATCCAAAATGCATACATGGAAGCTTCAGTAGGAAGACTAGAAACGAGAAACTTTCTAACCAGAAACTATAGAGGTGCTATTCATGAACTTCCTCTGGAGGTACAATGAACAAAAAGAAATGACTTGCATCTTTTCGCAGTCATATAAATGCCACATATAGTCTTTATGAAGATGTTTAACATAAGTGTTACTCAAAAAACAAAGGAACGTCATGAATATGAAAGCTAACGCTACAACAAATATCCTATTGGGCTGCGACAACCACCACAAAATTAGTGGTGCTATGCGACAACTACCACAAACCATTCAACATAAGGTTCAAGACCATAACAGCAGAAATCAACGTAGTTAGAACCAATGTTTCACCAACACATCAAAAGATCAAGTAATCAATTTTGTAGCTGTCTCAAGCTTACCTTAGCAACAGGTGCCATCTCTGCAGCTATATGAACGACATACAATCCTGGGCTAAATATCAACAGAAGGAGCAAATTAAACAACAGAAACTGATTTAGAAATTTTTTTCAGTACAAGCTAATACCTCGAAGGGGCTGATATGAGTCTTAAAAAGGTGGCCAAGGCCTCGAGTTCACTTTTGTCTTTGCAAGCCATGTATGCATCACAAATCCCTCTATCCCTTTTCCAGACCATTTCTCTCAAGAGCTTAGCATCATCAGCAGATAATTTCTTCTCAAGCAACCAACCATCAATCTTCAACAATAAATGGCTCCAAAATTCACGTGGCATATTATCCACTGGTTCATCGAGCATCCTTTTCCTGCTTTCCTCTTTCAAGCTATTGAGAGTATCTTGAAATTCATTCACGGATTCCTGATATAACTGAACATAAGAATGAATCTCTTCATCCGACCTTTGAAGACGCTCCTCTAACAGCTTAATCTTCTGCTGCATCAGTTCATTATATTGCTGCAATTTTTCTGATGACACCTTGTAGACATTGGCTTCTTCAAGAGTCTCTTCCAACTTATCAACCTTCTTCCGCAGTTCCTGGTTTTGCTGTAACTCTACAATAGCTTGATCAGCCTGTTTGGTGGCCTTGTCAAGCAACAGTTGCAAATTTTCCACCTTTTCCCATAGGTCCTTGTACTCAAACTTTAAAGATGAAAGTTTGGAAACATCTTCCTGAGAAACTGAAAGTTTAGATTCTAGATCCTCCAGAGCTGACTCAAGATGGAACCTTTGTTTTTCCAGCACCATCACACGCTCATCTGTATCCTTAAGACTATTAAGCTCTGTCTTAAGGGCTTCGATGTCATTTTTTAGAGAGACATTCTCTGCCCTCAGGGAACTAAGCTCCTCATTAAGGAAATGAGTGCTATTTTGGTACGATAAAGGTTTTTCTGCACTCAAATGAATGTTCTCATTCTCAAAGATACTCTGCTCACTTTGTTCAGTTCCACTTCTTTGTATCAATTCACTCCTCAGCTTCCCTAACTGATCTTCCAAAATTTCTGCATGCATCTTTTCCTGGGCAGCAACTCTTATTCGTGCATCAGTTTCTGCTAACTTCATCTCCAAAATGTTAATTTCTCCTTGCAATGCTTTCTTCTCAGATAGTGTGTCATTGAGATCCTCAAGTGCACTCACCCTGGCTTGGTTGAGGAGTAGAATATCTAGCAAGTAGACAGATACATGAGCACACCCATTTCTTTAAAACTCAACTCCAATCAAGGCAAAAATATTAGCAACTTGCAATTTCTTACTCTTTTCTGCATTCTTTATCATGCCCATCAGATCCTCAACTTGAATACCAGACAACTGCTGTCCCGTATCACTGATGATGGCCTTCATTGACCGAAATTGGAGGGACGGCACACAGGAAAACGAAAATTTAGAGCTCATTACATTTCATCAAAGTCTTGTCTGAATTATTTTGCAATCTATCTATCTCTCAATGTCAACAAATGAACCAAAGCATAGGCACCATATGATGAAATCAAAGTACGTCGAATGCCAGAAACTTACACCATAAAAACGTTCCCATGAAAAACACAGTCAAAACATTCTCTCAAATTCTTAATTTGTGAGATAATCATGAACATTGCATACGCGTACCCAGACAGATTAAAAAAAATAAAAATTTCCCAAGAAAGCGCCAGAAATGCTACAAGAAGAATACCAAATTTGTCTCCATCGCCGTACTGTCGGAAGCTTCTGTTCTATCAGCATTCTGGTTCTCCACATCGATCACGACTCCATCGGAATCATCGTCCTCAGAATCATCAGCCACGATTTCCCGATCAGCGGTACGCACGCTCTCCGCCAAAGCAGCGTCCTCTTCGCCCTCTCCATTCACGACAATCGACGGCGGCCTATCCGGCGAAGCCTTCTTGACCTGCGGCCTCCTGCTCCCAGAACTACAAGTCATCCACACACGCAACACCAAAAAAGAAAAAAAAAGAAAAAGAGAATCCCGAACACGCGCCATTGAAATCGAGGAGATCAGCCACCTGGCGGAGCACCTGAGGCCGCGCTGCCGCATCTTGCAGGAGGCGGGGAGAAGCCGGCGGCGAGGCGCGGGGGAGGCGAAGGTCCGCGGGAAGCTCGAGTCCCTCCGGCACGGCCCGCTCAACCCCCGGCTCAGCAAGCACGTGGACATCGCCGCCGCGGCCATCGAACCCCGATCGAAGCGGCAGCCTGCCTGCCTGCCCGCCCGCTCTGCCGGAGACGACGGGCGAGAGAGCAGCGACGGCCGGCGGCGGAGGCGGCGGCGATCTTCTTCTTCTTCACCGAGCAACCGCCGCAACAGCCACTGCCAGCGCCGGGAAGGCCGGCGGTCGTCGGAGCTCGGAAGGCTTCGAATCTTTTCGTGTTTTTCTTCGTGGAGGAAGGGGGAGGCGGTTACGGTGCGCGCGGGAGTACGCGAGAGCGAACGACTGGCCGCGGTTGTGAGTGAGGGCGCTCCCGCGCCGACGTTATCCTGATCCGACGGTGGGGATTCGGTGGGGCCCGCGTGGGGAGGGGCTGGATGAGGGTGGATGCGGTTGGGGGCCAGGGGTGTTTGGGTGGGGGTAGCGTAGGGGAGAGCGGCTCCAGCGGCTGGGATGTGAAGCAAGGTTTCTTTAAGAGAATCGATGTGAGATCGAATCGTCGATCAGGGAAACTTTCGAGGTAAGAAGAGATCCGGTCCGAAAGGAATGGAACTATTGATAATAATTAATAAGTAACGAGGATCACCCGTGATAAAAGTGCAAATGATTTTTTAAACTTTTACAAAGTATAGTCAAATCGTAATTTAATCTTAAAACTTTCAAAACGCATAGGTAATTTTTCAAACTTATTAAAGTCGGTACAATCGAGTTCTTCAATTAATTCTGTCCAACTTGACAAATGTAAAATGTTAACAAATTCTAAGATTAATTATATAAATTTGACAAATTTTAGGAGTTAAAATTGTAGGACTTGATTATATTTTCATGATAATTTTTAAGTTTGATTTTACTTTTTGAAAATTGTATAACTTAATTGTACTTTTATGACAAGTTTTAGAACTTCGATAGATTTATGTAGTATAACATTATTTTTTTTATCATCTCTCAAGACACCAATTATTAGGAATGATCAGTTTCAAATGAGTTGGTTGTAAATCTAGTCTAGGCAGATTGGTTAAATTCCCAATTTTACAAGAGAATTGGTCCACATAATATTTTGGTCAAAAACTAGACACATATATTAACAAGTTGCACAATTTCACTACAAAAACATATGTTGGTCAATGAAGGTTGGATTCACATTGGGTCCAAAATTATTCCATATTTAACAAAGAAAAGACTTCAAAACCAATTTGGTAGCTATTGCTATTCCGATAGTCCAGGCCGGTTTGGTTTGGTTTCCAATTGAACCAGATTTGATGGTCACTCCTGTTAAGAGGACACAAATTGCACATTTAAAGATAAGTTGGTTTGTGTTAGTGCCTCTAATCATTGACCTTGTTTAACAAGTTTTAGTTATGTTATCACAGTTCTTTTCTTAATTTCAAATGAGGAAACTCTCTTCTCTCATATGTCTATAGGTGATTCCAGTGTAGAGCATAGATGCTCCTTTGTGTCTTATTTGATTTAATCAAGAGTTTCTTTCTGTATGATGTGATGATGAACTCTTGGGTAGTGAGAAAGAGAAGAGAATGATTAAGTGCACATTTTGTTTGGCTCATTTTCAATTAATAAGATAAAAATATGAAATTATATGGGTTTTGTATATCTCGTAATAAAGAGTACATGAGATATTTATTAACTTAATAAAGTGTTACAATATCAATTATATTGAAATATTTAAATAATAAACAACGCATTTATTTAATAGTTTAAACTTTTAGAACAGTTGGCAATAGTTTTACGAAATTTCACATAATATCAAAGCTAAAGATCCTAATTTTGATTTTTCCATGCTTAATAGTCTCCTCAATTAAATTTCCACGTTTAATTTTAGACAAAAAACTAGATTGCGTGTGAGGAGAGTATTAGAATATTTTAATAATAAATCACATTTTCATTTAACAGTTTAAATTTTTAAAACAATTGGTAGTGGTTTCACGAAATTTCATAAATTACAATTAGTAACGTTTAGTCAAGATTCAGGGAAATATATTATATGTAATCAAGAGAAATATGGAGAATCTCATCCCTAATACTCCATTATCTAATGTTGCTTATTTTAACGGGCTGATGCTGAATGCCTAACTCCCATTCCCTCTAATGTTTTTCTTCCTAGAGAGAGGGAATACAAGGGTGATACTACTAGGTCTCTCATCTTAGAGTGGATCTTCAGTCTGATTCTTCCTCCCGAACCTTTTAAGAATTTGCTCGGATTCAAAACTCAAGATAATATATATATATATATATATGTATGTATATATAAAGCCGTAAATTTGGATAAAAGGTACAAGAAAGAAACACTCGGTGGGAAGTGCTTTAGCGAACACATCAACAGTCTAATCAACCCATGTAGTGGAGACGAAGCAAAACTGAAAGCAACGATTAAAGCAAAAAACATGACCGAGAACTTCACTAAGCATAATTAAAGAGAAAGTAAAAAACTCTCAAAACCCTAGAGCCTCCTCAGATTAGTACATCAGCCCCTCCCGCTCTGAATTTAGCCGGACTCATTATTTCTGTCTTGAGCCTTGGAAGCAACGTCATCAAGATGTTGCTGGTACACGAAGGAGAGAAACCCCCATACTGCCAACACCATGGCAACAGCCTTCACTCCATCCATCTTGTCGTCGAAAAACACGACGGCCAGCACAGGGACGATGGGCAAGCCCACGATCGCGATCACGTTCGAGAACACCGACGACACCTGGAAGATCAGCCCTCCCATCCCGATCGCGAAGACCTGCCAAGTTATCGCCGTCCAAACCAAGGTCATGACATAAGATACCTTCCCTAGCGAGAACTCCTCCATTTCCTCCTTCAGCTCCTTCCACTCCCCGCTAGCAAACAGCCCCACCAAGATTATGAACGTCGCAACCACGGACTCGTATGTCAGCAGCTCGAAGATCGTGTAAATCGGGTCCGTCCTCTGGACTTTCCGGAAGTAAAGTTGCGTGAGATTGAGGATTAATCCGCAGCCGGCCGACGCGACTAATGTGCATGTGAACCCGACCGCATACTTTCCAGTGGACGCTGTAGTACCGTTCGCATCGGATTGAAACACTAAGAGGGTGGATGAGATGGTCAAGAGCACCAGAGAATTGATCGTCAAGGGAGTGAACTTCTGCGAGTTGATGAAGAAGGCGAGCAGGGCAGTGAAGCCCAGTTGCGACGCGCTGATTAGAGAGAAAGTCGACACGGGGAGGTACTGAAGTCCGACTGAGAACAGCATAGCGCTCCCTGCGAGGATTATGCCGAAAATGATGTAAACGAGCACAAGCAGTCTTGCGTCCATACGGCCATCGAGGGCGGTTTTCGTGGCGGAAGAGGACTTGCTTGGTGAGAAGAATAAGTAAGGAATGAGGATTGGGAATCCTACTATTTGAACCAGTGTCTCCATCCATTTGCTCTTCCCTCCCTTCTCATAGTAGAGTCTCCCCAAGATCGTGGCTACTGATTGGCCTGAGAGGACAAATAGCGAAAACACCGCGATTCTCAGCCACCACTTGTAGTTTCTTGCCGAGGACAGCGCGGCCTCGGGCTTGCTTGCATCGTTCCTGTGTCCAGGTGATTTTGTTTCTCTGGATTCTTCACCTGGGACCATGGAGATATTGAGAATTTGCGCTATCAATGAAATTGCTTCATTCAAGAGGCTAAGGATAAGGAGCAAAGATGAACACGTAATCTAGATTTTTTCAAGTCATTTAATAGGAACAACAGTCATCTTATTTTGGCTTATCCTCTTCAACCGAACCACTGAGTTTTGGCCCACCAATTTTTCGGATTAGCATGTCAAGCAAATAACTTTCAGATATGATAATATCTAAAAGCGAAGTCTGCAGCCATTTGTTCTAAAGTTTCAGGTACGAGAGGGCAATTCGAATTATACTTTCTGAATACTTGTAAATGAAGTCCGCAGCAATAAGTTGCACAAAAACAAGTCACTTGAGCACAAGAAAAGACTCTCAAAGCCAACAGGAATGCAAGCTGGCATCATCCAGCTAATGTATGGAAACAGGTTTTCACTAGCCTGAACAAAACAAAAATAGTCAGCTTCCTTTTTTCCATGAAGGGAAATGTTATTGAGTCAATAGTCAAGGGAATTAGAAAGAACATAAAACCTGCCAACACAGATCACAAGCATTTCACCCACCTTTTGCCTCATGCCATGGATATAGCTTCTCTAGAATTCAAGTAGAAGAGGCCAAAGGACTTTTACTCTGATCTGAAAATATACTGATCTTGGAGTTCTATTCCTACTTGTGAAAGTCTCTACTTACCCCTGATGGTGAGCTGAGTCTCTTGAACTTGTTCACCCATGAAACTTGTCAATTGATCAATCTGAGAGAGGCTTGTCCTGCAAAGTCCACAATAACTGAAGCTGCTAGATTTATAATCTCTTGTCTATCCACAATCCCTTAGTGGGTGGGTAATCAAGTGCCCTTTTGCATTATTCCTTGCTCTCATGCCCTTCCTTTATTTATTTAATTTCGAGTTTTTAACATCTCATCCGAAATGGGAAATCACCAGAATCAGACACTGATTTTTGGAGTAAATAATGATTTTTCCTTCTAGACGTGATATCACTTTCCAACCATTCTACTGGACGGCTGCGTTGAGCCCCCACTAAGTGGAGGACTGCCCTCCACAATTAGTGAATAAAAGCAGATCAAGAAAGTGCTTTTCGGTTTTATATATATATGAAGATACTAATGTCATTGATTTGTGCAATTAGTATATTAGGTGATGTTGCGGGCTACAGGGGGATATCCATAACGAAACGTACTAATAAAGTTCAAAGGAATAAGTACACTAATGGTGCCATAAGTTGTGTACGGCGCTCACTTTGGTGCCAAAAGTTTCTGTCGGATCACTTAAGTGCCAAATCGGAGGAAAAACGCTCACTTTGGTGCCACCGGCGAAAGATTCCGACCAAAATAATTACGTGACTTTTTTTTTTTTTTTTTTTTTAAAATCGACAAGGCCTTAAACGACGTCGTTTTGCCGTCTTACATGGATGGCCTCACAAAAATGACGCCGTTTAACTCATTGGGGATTGAAATTAGGGTTTCGACTTGGCCGCCGAGTGGCCGTCGTCGGGGTTGGGGTCGGGGTCGGGGTCGAAGCTGCGGCCGTCGAGTGGCCATCGTCGGGGTGGGGTCGGGGTCGTGCGGTCGAGTGGCCGTCGGGGGTCGGGGTCGGGGTCGAGTGGCCATCGTGGCCATCGTCGTAGTTAGGGTCGGGGTCGGGGTCGAAGCTGCGGCCGCCAAGTGGCCATCGTCGAGGTCGGGGTCGGGGTCGAGGTCGGAGTCGCTGCCGTTGAGTGGCCATCGTCGGGGTTGGGGTCGAGGTCGGGGTTGAAGCCGTGGCCACCGAGCGCAAGGACCGTCGAGGACGGCGATGGCCAGAGATTAGGGTTTTGAATTAGGGGAGACACCAAACGGCGTCGTTTTGGTGTTAGGATGCTGACTGTGTTCTCCGGTGAGCCACATCAGCTTAAAAAATTAATAAAAAAGTGCCACGTCGGATTTCCGACCAACCGGATCGGAGTTGGCACCAAAGTGAGCGTTTTTCAAAATTTTTGGCACTTGAGTGATATGATGGAAACTTTTGGTACCAAAGTGAGCGCCGTACACAACTTATGGCACCATTAGTGTACTTATCCCGTATTAACCTATCATATTAGTATCAAGGGAAAATTTCAAATGAGGACCCGAAATACCCTCATTTTTTTCAAATAAGGGTTTGAAGTAGATATTATTTTAGATAATAGCCTAAAGTGCTATTATTGTTTCAAATAAGGACATGAAATAAACATTGTTTTAAATAATAGCTTGAAATGGTTATATTAGTTTCAAAGAAAGGCCTAAACTCACTTTGTCTAGTGAAGGGTAATTTCGTCTTTTAAATTTTTATAAATGTTTTACTTTTTCTTTCTTTTTTCTTTTTTTCCAAAAAAATAATAAAAAATTATTAAAAATTATTAAAAAAAAAGAGGAACACGCATGGGAGGGAGGCTCCCTCTCGTCTATGGCCACTACCCTATCGCTAGTGAGGTGGTGGGGTCGCTAACGCTTGGGCGAAGGGTTGCTCTCGCCGACTAGAGGTGAGGGCTTGTTGGCCCTCTCCTTAGATAGGAGAGGGCTAGCAGGCCCTAGCTTAGTTTCCCTTGACCAATTTGGGGGTGCTGGTCGCCAAGTCGGGGTTGAGGTCTAAGGGCGTTGGACGAGGGCTAGTGACCCTCTCAATGGGAGAGGGATGTCGCCCTTTCCCATCTCTAGCAAGGGTTGCTGGAGTTGGCAACTCCATCGGCCATCACTACCACCCCATCGGCAAAGGGGTGGCAGCCATAAGTGGGGGGGCTCATTTCGCCTCTATTTTGCCTTTTTTTGGGTGTTTTTTTAATAATCTTTTAATCTAATTTAATTTAAATTTAAGTTGTATTTGGATGAAAATATTCCTGATCGACCATAATTTTCGTCAGCCGGCAAGCCAGCAAGGCTAGGCCCCTATTTGAAGTAATCATAATTACTTTTGACATTTCCTTGAGACCAATATAGCTATTTCGAGCCTTTATTTGAAATAAGATCCATCTCAGGCTTTTATTTGAAAAAACAAGGGCATTTTAAGCTTTTATTTGGAGTTTTTCTTGATATTAATTCAATCATAAATTTTTTAATTGGACCAATTTAATCATAAACCTTTTTTACATGAGTACACATTGAGTCAATCTACTCAATTTAGACCAGAAATTATTGACATAAAATATCAACCATCCTACATGGCACGGTCAGTGCTAAGTGAACAATTTTTTGAATTTTTAAATTATTTTTTTCATTTTTTCATCTTCTCTTTTCCTTCTCTTCTCTTTCTTCCATTGTGGTTGGTGAGGCTTGCCAACCACTAGATGAGGCCAACAAAGCCCTCTTCATCCATCAGCAAGCGGTTGCGGCAACTGGCCTCACTTGTAGCCACTTGCACCTCACCTACATCTGGGCGAGGTTGAGTAAGGGCCACGACTCTTGCTCGGTGGTGGGTGAGTGGTGGAAAAGAAAAAAAGATTAGAAGGAAAAGAGAAGGAAAATAAACTTATCCCCAACTCCCTTAGCTAAACATTATACTTTGCTCATAATGAAGAAAATCTTACCTTGCAAATTAGGAGGAAGCTAACCACCGGGGAGTAGCCACTCTTCCAACTTGGAAGGGAAAGGTAGAGGGTTCGAATCTCCACATTCTCAAGGGGGTTAGGATGAGGACAATTTAGTTTCAAGAGTGGGTTTCGACTCCCACAACATGCAAGGAGGCAGATCAAAAGTCTAAGAGTAAGTATTAAAATAGGAATAGAGTAGGACCGACAAAAAAAAAAAATTGGGAGGAAGCTCAATTCACGGAACAACTAGGTAGAGTAGTGTCTAGAAGTGGGAGGAAAATAGAAGACGGATTAGGGAAGCTCCAATAAAGGGAGATACGATTGCCTTACAAGGTGAAAAGACGATTGAAAGAGGGGCGTGGCCTGACCATAAATGTTTTGCCCCACATGCTCCTACGTAGCTAACCTTTGAATGGTACATTCCAATTCAAATTGCTCCTAAGAAGCGTCAATGCAAAAAAGGCAACTGTCTACTACCTTTAATGGGCAAAGGAAAAATAGAAGAAGAAAAAATTAATAAAAAATTCAAAAAGTATCTAAAAAAAAAAATCGTTCATATCAACGCCTATCATGTTATATAGCATGACCAATGTTCACATCAGTAATTTCCGACCTGAATTAGCTAGATGGACTAAATTGGTATTAATGTGAAAAAATTTAAAGGTAAATTGATCCTATTAAAATGTCTAAAATTGAATTAACACAATGTAATAGATTTATAATTTTTTTGCCACTTCATCGTTAATTCAATGGATCAAATTTGTGAATTAGCCGTACTATTTCTTGAGTTTTCCATAGGAGAAAGATTTCTTGAGAGAGCATTTCCATAGAGATGTAGCACCTTTGAAGGTCTTACTCTGGTGCATGTTCAAGAACCATCTTTTAGAAAATCTTTTAGAATAGTTTAACATTATAATCACACAAAGTTACAGAAGTGAGTGGCAATGGCAACGGACGCGCCCCAATTATGTTATTCATTCTTAATCGGATGGTGGTTTCGACCACTATGTCTAGTGGGGTTTGGACGGTGCTGGCGGCGGAGGTGATGGTGGTTGATCGACGGTAATAACCAAAAAAGGCCTTGAAAACATTTTTTTCTGAAAAGCATGTCATCACTCGTTTCGTGTGTATTTTGTGGGCCCGAAATGATTTTCTTTTTAAATCAACTATATGTTTTCCATTAACAGAATTCTATTGCCCCGTATCAAAAACTACAAATTATCTTTTTCTTGTATAGGTAAATTTCAATAAGTCGTGATAATTATTAAAAAAACATTGTAAAATTAATGAATGGTGAGTATTTTTCCATATAACTTGTTGGTTTCGTTCCTATAATTATATGAAAGTACAAACTTTTCTTATTGCTTGTAAATCAGCAATTTTGTACTATTACAAACTTCTATTTGCATAACTTACCAACGATTCAAATTTACTAAATTTTATATAAAATTGCTAAGTTAAAATTAGAGTCATCTACTAACTCTTTTGTCATGTTAAATTACAAACTAAATTTAGATTATCAATTCTTATCTAAGTTACTTACTTATGCTCATCTTTATAAATTACAGTCGCGACCTTACCTCAAAACAAGTGGAATCATCTAGGGTTTGGCTAATAAGCCTAGACTTAACTCGGGTTCTTCCAAGCTCGTATCAATTCACAACTTAAGTTTATGTTATTTAACATGCTAGATTGATTCATTTTGGAGTTGCCACAAATCAATTTATGGTAGGTTTGATTAGATATTCAAGTAAAGCATAGGGAAAATTACTTTACTTCTACGAACTAGAGAATTCAATATATTCAGAGATTCAATTACACCAGATTACTCTAACACCCTTTCAGCACTTTTTTTTTTTATTTAAAAAAAAAATGTTTTAGCACGCAGCTTGGATTCACTTTAACCCCATCCATTAATGTGTGAGGTAATTATACGGGTGCGCAACCATTAATGAAACACCCAATATTCAAAGCGATGAACAAATTGTAAGGGTAAAAAAGGAATTTACTTACCTTGGAGCAATGTAAGCATGTGCAACAAATATTAATTAGAAACCATATTCAATTCTAAATATGATTTTTAATTACCACATAATTCCACTCAAATCTTTTTTTTTTTTTTTAATTTTGAGTTTTCTCTTATTTAAGTAAAAACTAAGTTATATGTCATGCAATTTTACTAATTAGCCTAATTCTAGTGACGGACAATAATTAATATGCAACTACTTTACTTGACATGCAACTTATAACATGATAAATAATCCAATCATGCAAACAACGTGCAAGTATCAAATTACATGACCTAATTCTATATGACATACACATGAATTTTTTTGAATATTTTTCATAAAAATTCGTAATTAAAAATTACTAAAAATGAAAATCTACCTAAAGCAATATATTATCTACAATGTGGTATCGTTGCAATCTAGCTGCCACCGGAGTCACTAGACTCACTGGGAACTTGCGGAAAAATCGTTAGGAATCGCTGAGCAGACGACGATTTTACAGGTAAGCCAGCAATGGAGGTTGCAATTTGCTCTGAGCAGTGCTGCGTCGAGCGTGAAGGGAAGCAACGGCTGGATGTTTGCATGCAAGCTCCTCACGACAAGGCAGGTGTAAGAATTGCACGGTGAAGGGAGAAAGAGAAAAATACCACTTTTATTGACCTGTTTTTGTCTATGGCTTCTCTTGTGTTTGTGTCAGAAAATCCCCAAGAAAGAAGCAACTCTGTCTTATTTTGAATGTACGGTCGTTCGTTTTGCGGAGAAACCAAGGCAAATCTCTCATTTGAACTCGATTGGTTCTACTAGACCGCCTTGGAGCTAGACCGAGAACCGATCATCCTTAGAAGTAATTTTTTTTTTCAGAAGATAATGCAATTTTCACTTTCTTTTTATAATTAACACAATATTCAATGCCTTTTGCTTCTTTCACTTTTTTTTTTTGTCAAAAAAATTTCCATTTTTTACCAAAATGATACATGATGGAAAATCTCAAAAGTCACAATAACAAGATAAGCCCATAAACCTCCAAAACAAACCAAAAACTAGAAATAAATGCACATTAATAGAGCATGGTTGATAGAGATAATCATGGGCTCGTTTATTAAGAACAAATCTATGACTGCAACCAAGCGAAAGGATTGGCGGTTGATTACCGGATCACATAGCATTATCAGTGATAGGCACACACCAAGATTTTCATTTGTAGTTACACCTTTAGCTTTTTGTGGTGTACGTCTAGGTTTGGCATTCCCAATACCATCATCATACGGAGACAACATAAACATATTTCTAACACATGTTAGAGTGAGCCATGTAGTCAATGTCAAGTGCCAAAACTTTGAACTTAAACACATTAAATGAACACAAATTTTAAACATTGAAATTGTTGGGAATACAATTGAAATTGAAGGTAAAGTATTTATTCATTAAAATTCTAAATTCCATAATTAGATTGAATAGAAAAGCTCTTAAATATAAAATTAGGAGAGGAAAGCTCTCAAATCTAAAATTAAATTGGGAAAGGAAGGAAAGAATAGAAGGAAACAAAAGGAAAAGCAACTAGGAGGGGAGGGAGAGATATAGGTCAAATCTCTGCCCTCCAGAAGTGGATGACACCAAGAAAGGTTCAGAAAGGGGAGTGGATGAGACGTAGAAGGTCCCACCTCGGACCGAGCATGTACAAAGCTCCAATTACTCTGCTCGAGGCCAAATCTCTTTCTTCTTTTTCTTCAATATATCTTTCCCACAACTAAAAGATTCGGCCTCCCTCATGCCCATTACATTTCTGTGAAAAAAATCTTTATGGTTTCAAATTTTGATGAAATTTTTGTGCACATAATTTCAGCCATTAAAGAAATAATGAGCTTGGACAAATTTTATTTCATGTGAGCTTAATTCAATTAATTCGATTAAGCTCATAACTATTCACTCAAATGCATCCGCCGCCAGTCCAATTTTAATGTAATTTATGAACCTATTAACTACTAATGCAAGTACTCCTAATATTTATGTGCAATTAACTAATATTTTTGTTTAGGGTTGGGGTCAATCCCTACTCTTATATGGAATAAACTCCTAAATAATTAGTGAATATTTGGGTGTTAACATTTACCAACTTTTATTCTTGAGTTATCAAATTTTATTTGCCTTGGGTTAAAAACCTTTACTACTAACTCAGTTAAGAGATTACCAACCTAAATTAGCACGACTCACCAATTTTTCTCCTTTTTGAATTATCACCTTAGGTTACCAACTTTTATTAAAGTTACTTACCAACATTTATTTTCTTTTTTATTTAATTTCCATCCTTTGTCTTGTCACTTACACAATTTTATTTGAATTTCTTAACAACGCTTTATATTTTCAAACTCTTTTATAAAACAATTTTACCAACCTCATTAACTTGTCAAGTTTTTTCCTTATCAAGATACTAACTAGTTTTGGGTTGCTAACTCTCATTTGTCTTATTATCAAGGTTATTTTTCTTTAAATTACGAGCTTTTCTTATCTTTCCCTTACTTTTATCTACCTTTTCTACTAACATCTTATATGTACCGACTTTTACATGAACTTACTAACTTCAATTTAAGTGATTTATCCTCTTTTCTCCTATTAAGGAATCAATTAATTTTGGGTTATCTCAACTCTCATTTGAGCTAGTTAACATCATTTATTTGGATTTTTGGAATTTACTAGGTGTTCTATTGGGTTGGTTAATTAAGAATAAAGTTAATAAGTCAAAAGATAAAGTCTAGATTTCATATAGTAGTGAAAAAAGCTAAGGTGTTTGTAAAAGTTAATAAATAATTACATTGGCTTTGTTCTTAGAGATAAAAGAAGTTGGTCTTTACCGAATAGATGTTGGCAAATAAATTGATTAAGAATTAGTACTGCAAATTAGTTGACAATTCAATTGTAAAAAGTGATTGTAAATATAACAAATGAAGTGGAAACTCGACATGAAAATCGATAAATCAAAATAAAATTCGAATAGATGGTGGTAAGAAACTCAAATGAGAGTTGGAAACCAAAATCTAGTTGGTAACTTAATTGGAGAAAAGTCGGTAAGTTAGACAAAAAAAGGGTTGGTTGGTAATTACATGTAGAAGTTGGTAAATTTACAGTGTTGCCCATAAAGGTAAAAAAAAAAAAAAAGCTGATAAAAAATCAGATAATTTATTTTTTTAATGGTACAAGAAGTTAGTAATTTAAAAAAAAAACCAAGTTGGTAACTAACTCAAATAAGAGTTAATATTGCAAAACTAGTTGGTAACTTGATCGGAAAAAAAAGTTGGTCATCACTAAAATTAAGGTTAATAACTTCTTAAAAGAGTTTTAGAAATTAAAAATAAAGGCAAATAAAAGTTGGTAAGCAATAAGACTAGCTTTTTGTTTTCATAAAGATAAGAAAAGTTAGGATTTTAAAAAATAATTAGTGCCACCAAAACTCCAAATTGGTACACTCATGCTACATTTGCTCCAAACTGATTTCATTTCATAAAAATCCCAAGCTAGGTACATTTATGCTACATTTATACTAAAATTGGTGACCCATGCCACATTGAATCCAAATTGTAGTAAATCTGAGGTGTTTGGGGGGGTGAATGTGGCACAAGTACACCATTTTCGAGATAAATATAGCACGAGTGTATTAGTTTGAAATTTTCAGTAACTTACAAATTAGTTTGGGGAAATATGACATATGTGCTAATTCAAAAGTTTTTATCACACAAAAATTAATGTGAAGTAAGTGTATTATGCGTATACCAATTTGTGACTTTTTATGGTATTGTTTTTATGACAAAAAAATTAATGTGAAGTAAGTGTATTGTGGATATACCAGTTTGTGATTTTGTTATGATATTAACTCTTAAAAAATCATTAAAACTAACTCAAATAAAAGTTTGGTATTGCAAAACTAGCTAATAACTTAATTGGAGAAAATTTGGTAATTGTTTTAATTGAGTTTAGTAATCTCTACAAAGAATTAGTAAATTAAAAAGTTGAAAATTAAGGAAAATAAAAGTGGTAAGTCAATAAAATGTTGGTAAACTTAAAAAACTAAAAATAAATGTTGGTAATAATCAATTCAAATGAAATTTGGTGATTCAAAACTTGTTGGTAACTTAATTAAAAAAAAAGTGATAAGTCACTTGAATAAAGGTTAATATATTCATATTACGGTTGGTACATTTAAGGTGCTCGTAAGAAAGGTAATAAAAGTTTGTATATGATAGGGAAAAGGACATTAATGGTCCGCGAATTTTGACCCAATGTGCAATATGGTTCATGAACTTTTAATTTGTTCAATATGATCCATGAACTTTGGCTCATGGGTAATATCATCCCCGAACTTTTAATTTATTTAATGTGATCGCTAATTTTTTTGTACATAATCAATTTGATGCATAAACTATATAAAAATGTTCAATATTGTCATTTTTATAGAGTTTATAGACTATATTGTATAGACAATATTGAATATGTACTAAAAGTTCATGGACCATATTAAACAAATAAAAAGTTTAGTGATTAGATTGTACATTGGGCTAAAATTAGGTACCGCATTGAACAGATTAAAAGTTTAGGGACCAAATTGCACATTAAAACA
Source organism: Eucalyptus grandis (assembly GCF_016545825.1). Taxonomy (NCBI): domain Eukaryota; kingdom Viridiplantae; phylum Streptophyta; class Magnoliopsida; order Myrtales; family Myrtaceae; genus Eucalyptus; species Eucalyptus grandis. The sequence goes on from NC_052615.1 coordinate 6,812,904, forward strand.
AAGTTTATGGATCACTTGTGTCTTATCCCTAAAAAAGAAAAAGAAAATGAAGAGAAGTTGGTAAGTTATAAAGCCAAATAAACATTGGTAATTGACTCAAATTATAATTGGTAATGCAAAGCTTATTGGTAACTTAATTGGATAAATGTTGGTAATCACTCCAATTAAGATTGATAATTTCTAAAATGAATTGGTAAATTTAACAGTTTATTAAGCAATGCAAATAAAAATTGGTAACTCAAAGAAGAATTTGGTGATGAGAGAAAAACTAGTAAATTACAAAAATAATGATCAGTGAAAAAGCTAGTAAATTACAAAAATAAAGATCGGTGAAATTAGATAAGGGAAAAAAGATACCAAAAATCTTAAACTATACCCTAATTTTTTTTATGATACTAAAAACCCCAAACTATACTAACTGTGATACATTTATACTAAACTTTTTTATTATGACATAAAAACCCCAAACCTATACCTATGTGATACATCTATCCTTGGTCAAGTTTCAGTTAAATGATTTTTCAACCAAAATAATGTTGTTATTTTACTTAAGCTACGTTAACGTCATGTGAACAGTGTTTGCTTTCTACTGTCTACGTAGGTATATTTTTAACCATGTTCATTAAAGAAACCTTGATGGGGGTAGATGTGTTGCACAAGTACAAGTTTGAAATTTTTCGTGCCATAGAAAAAAGTTTAAGGTAAATATGTTACAATTGACATAATTTGAGATTTTTAGTGTTTTTTTTTTTCCTTTGATAAGAGTTGATTAACTTGAAACTTTGTAAGAAAGATCAGTAAATGGTAACATAAGATGATAATTTAAAAACCCAATAGACATCATTGAGTAACTCAAATTAGAGTTAGTAAATTAAAAAACTCCAAATGTTATAGTTTGGGTTTTTGGTGGATTTTTTCCTTAAATAAGAGTTGATTAACTTGAGACTTCTATAAGAAAGATTGGTAAATGATAACCTAAGATAAATTTAAAAACCTAATAAAAGTAACTAAAATTAGTAACCCAAAACTAATTGGTAAACCTGAAAAAAAATCCGATAAGTCAGTCAAATGAAGATTAGTTAATTCACTTAAGCATTGGTATATTTGAGACGTTGATAAGAGAGAAAAGATAGAAGTAATATATGAGTAAACTTGAACTACCAACAAAATTCGAAAACTCCATAAAAGTATTTGAAGTTACCAACGAGATATCGAAAAATCATGCAACTGATAACTTCTTTTTTTATCACCAGTTTTGTCTTTTGCTCTAATAAACTATTTCGGAAATATATCATTCGGAAAAGGAACCGTTCTTTTTTGTTTCTTCTTCTTTAAACGGAACAGTAGAATCGTCCCATCCATTATCGCAAGAACATCAGTATCTTTGCTGATACAGCCTTGTGGAGACACGCGTTAGAAAACTCAAGTCACTTTGTCTGCATACAGGGGGGGAAATCTTGTAATGATGGATTGTGCCGTTGTCCTCCACATCTTGGATTTGCTCAAAAACAGATTTTGCTGAATCTGGATCTCTGCGAAAGAGACGCGCACTTCGTTTAACCCTTTTCCGGAATCGGCGGGACAAGATATTCCTAATTCCACGGTCGACAGGTTTGTGATTTTCTTACGTTCGCAAATTGTTGATTTTCCCTCTCTCTCTTTCCTTCCCCTTTTCACTTTCCGGATTGATGTCGATTGGAGACTTTCCTAACAAAATTTCATCTCTTTTTTCCCGAGAGCGGAGACGTTTCCTTTCTTCATATCCTAGGTGTTGTTACCAAAGAAAACCCGAGTACTAAGTAAAAGAAGTATGTAATTTGGAAATCACTTTTTTCCAAAGTAATAATTGTGAATATCATAAGGGACGGCCATTGGGTTGAAATAGACATGCTTTCTTGTTTAGTAACCTAACAAGTATCTTGGGATGCCTTTCAACGAATCGCCGAGAAAATCAAAATGCCTCCAAACTTAAAGAAAATTTACCCGTAGAGCTCACGTTTGAACCCTAACATCCCTCGCTTCCCACTCCATCTGTCTCCACCATGACCGTGTCGCACGATTGACTAGCCAACATTGACTAGCCAACATTGTCTCACTCGAAAGACCAAATAAATTCATATAGTTATATTCAAATATTCAAGATATTGGACATTTCGTTTCGTAAATGAAAAGGGTACTTAAAGAAATAATTGGTTAACCGAAAATAGTGAGTATAAATGACGTTTTGTCGGAAAAACTGTGTATATTTGAGGTGATTGCTATGTTTCAGATGTTCAGCGTTTGTCTAGTCTGAAGCTTAACCACGAGAAAGTTTATTCTGAAGCTCAACGATTGCTATATTCTATGGATCACATGGATTAAGCTAGTTCTTGGTCCGTTGAACTCGAAGCAGATCTCGCTTCTGCTTGGAGAAAGATGTTGAAACTGAGGCCCTCTCTATAGCCTTAACAGTATTGGTCTCAGGTGAGCTCGAGAGAGTGATTCTTTCATAGTAAAGAAGATGTAACTGAGTAGATGTGAGGTTGCAAGGGCAGGAGCTCTCCCTTGTCATTCTGATCTTGCTTAATGAAGAGTAATTTACATACCCAAAATATATAAATAGACCATCTTATTCATTGTGAAAAAATAAGTAAAATGACTGAAGAAGAATTATACAGATGCCAACTTATACATTAGTCACGTTATTTGATTGGTGATATAATCAACACGAAGAAGTGTTTTGTCAATTGTCATTCAATTTCAATTGAATTTGAGTTTATACAATTACAATACTATTCATGCATAAAAGTCCGCGTGAAGCGTGGGTCAAACAATTAGTTATGATGAACGCACTTGCACTCCCTTGATGGATACTTTCCATAAAAAGTGGCCAAGTGGCTTCTCAATTCAATGAAAATAGTGAATCAATCATGTCCTCGACTCGTTCCATCTCACCGTCGCTCCCTCCCTCATGTCCTCCACCGGCAAGTCCACCGGCACCTTCAAATCATCGCCACCTTTCAGCTCAGCCCTTTCCAGCTGGAGTTTTCTCTTTGTTTCTTTTTCTACATAAACAACAGAAGCCAACAAAAGAATCAAGAGCGAACCAACAAAAGAAGGGTGTTTAATTGTCATAGTACATTTAGTCGAGTATTCCTTATTGCATACATACGACCGAGATGGGTCACATATAATTATATAACAGTATAAGCAATTCTAAATTAAGTAAAAAGAAAAAAAAAAAAAACAACTTGGGATTCAGTTCATATGGTAGAATTGACACACAAATCATATTCAAATAATTATCAGAAATCTATAACCCAGCCATAATATTCCACTTAAAATTCTAGGCGAATCTGAACTAAACATTCAAGGCGGGAATGTGATTTGAACATTTTTTGTTTACATCTTATAGCTGCTTGGGTCGATATGTTATTAACAAAATTAGTGGGGTCAAAGCATAAAAGTTAGCGAAATCACATATGCTAAAGTGCTTATATATACTAAAAGGAAATTTTGAAAAGTCAGTGGAGGCACATGCACTGCTCATAAAAAGGTGGCTCCGCCATAAGATAATCTCAAGTGTAAAATGCTCCACCAATCTCGGAACCAAGTAAGTCGCAAATCAATGTCTAGATGGATGACCTAAATAAGGAATTATTTGTATTAAATGGCGAAGAATTTTAAAATAGTAAGTGCCAATTCCACACGCACAAGTCCCGGAGTCCGTGTCTTACCCACTAGACGAACCTTTTGGAAGGACAATGTGGGGATTGATTCAGTAGGGCCAGTTAACCTAACCGGAAGTTCCGTTTTGCTCATTTATCTCATATTTTATACTTAAGTAGCATAAAAAGTTGTATGGGGTTGGCAAACTGTGTGTCACCCACAAGATCATGTTCATTTTGAGGCCATCGATATGCCCTTGAAACATTGCTTATTGAGCGAGCCTGTTATCTATACCTCACCACAATGCAAATCGAGAGCCAAACGAGTGATACATCTAAGTGTAGACTTGTCTTTTGTAGAATAACAAAGCTTTCTCGTGTAGACTGCGAAATAACGATAAGTACTAACTTAACAACCAAAAGGAGGTGAATTTGTTGCTATATGTATTAATCTTTTCTATATATTTCCTCTTGTTTAAATGCATAACAAAGTGAGGGCTCTCTCTCTCTCTCTCTCTGATCTTCAAGCTTTCTTGAGCTCTGACGTTTGAAGCAAGAGTGTTTCGAAAGAGTCTACTCTTCTTTCTGATATGGTGCTTGCTCGCGCTCTGCAAATCTTCGATACTCCTCTATTACTGCCTTCAATAGTCAGCTTATCTAAAAGTGATTTTATAATCAATAGGTATCTCTTTTGCAGATCTTCTCTCCCAATCTAGATCTAGATCGAGATTTGGGTGATCTTCTACTCAAATCTAGATATATATTTAGAATTTACAAGACATTTTCTACGCTTTTTCAATCTATTAGTGTTGTTGTTGTCTATATAGAGTGATGGTGCTAGAGATATCGAATCTAGGCACGCACTACCTTTTGGCAAAGCTGAGAGGGAAATCTCGATGTATGCTCATTACTAATATTGATGCGAAATTCAGTGATTGGTCGTCGATTGTGCTTTAATGCTATGGCGGACTAGTCTTTGTGGAATGAGCGAGTCTTTGAAGGATTATCAAGATGATTTATCTATCAAATTTACTTGCATTGTGGGATTTGCATCTTCATCTTGAAGTTATGTACATGTCTTTCATGTGAATTGAAATTTTTTCTTTCAACTGGAAAAAAAAGGGTGCTTAACAAAGTGAATAAGGTGAAAAAAATATTTGTAGATGAAATATGCAATGCAGAGTAAATATCTTCTACTAACAGAAACGTAAAGAAAGTAAAAGATGAAAAAGATGGCAAAAAAACTTATAGTGGGTTGCCTCTTTCCACTTGATCAACTCCAATGGCCCTACTCTAATAACATCTATAGATGAAGTTGCTTCTCCGCAATAGACTATAGCTCGCTTCACAGTTACACATACATCACGCTATGCTTAAAGCACTCTTTACAGTAATTGAAACAACACTCTTAAAAATTACAATCAAAATCACAAAATATTTCCTAGAAAAAGAAACATGAGAAGTAAGAGCATGTTTTGAAGGAGTCTTGATCAATTTGGCCAACCTTTATCAATCATTTTGATGCATGTTTATAACCTTCCAAATTTGATCTATACATTCGCGTCTTCAAATAGATCAAAGTAGCCATTTTAAGGTTGTTCTTAACTTCGAACGTTCACGTGGAGTTGATTAATGTCCTTCATCTGAAATAGATGAAATTGCCTCTACTAACTTACCTAACACTTCTTCTACCTAGCCAAGCCAAAAATATTGAATCCCATATGACTTCTCGAGAACATTTCTTTGTGAAATCCAGAGCCTAAATTTTGGCTTGAATCAAATTGAAATAGAGCTGGGTCTTTATTTTTAGATGCGTGGAGTAAAAGTCCAATAAGTCTACATTGTGAACTTCCTATAGAAAAGTGGACTATCTAGACTTGATGACGTTACCAAATTCCATTCTGTTCACACGTTGCATTTGGATCCCTCCAAACGTATTGTTGTACTCACGTCGTCCAAGTTGTTCTGCTTCAATTTGATTCGTCCAGGCACCTTGACGTTCCCACATCCCATGTTTGTTTTCCAAAATTCAAAAACCTTTCCAACTCTTGACACTTTCCGCTCAGTATTTTGTTCTCCATTTACAAACTAAGGAAGCTCTCCACTGGTGCATCTGTCATGTTGTCAACATCCACTTGCAGGTGAAGTATCTTATGAACTTGTTCAGGTAGACAATATTTCATCTGCATACTCAAATATACATATTGGTTTAGAGAGAATGTTTGTCATCTTCAAAATATACGAGGAGTTTTCCCAACAAATAGAACCTATGACCTTTAATTTATAAGCCAAGTCCCAAATCACTTGACGATTAACTACTGCGGTAGTATATTTTGTTCATATTTACTTGGTTATTTGTGGGCTTTGATTCTCTGAAAGATTTGCTCTATAGTTTTTTAGCCATCTATTGAAAAGAGCCCAATTCCTGTAAAGAAATTAAAGCCCAACATTTACAAATCCATTGTCACGTTCCATTAAATTGAAAAAAAGAGCATGCAGAAAAGGAACAGTTGAGGCCATAAAAAAAAACTTCTTTATGGTCATCAGAATTCTTTACACTTCTTTTTACGAATGACATCATACTCGTCGAAACTAGCTATCCATTCTTTAATTCCAATTTTAACTCAAAACAGGATAATAATACGATCGCTTTTTAAACTATCGTCTGCTATTATTTTACCGAACCCACTGGTATACCGTAGGCACTGTCCGCAAATTGGTAATAATCTCGACCACATCGTTAAGCTCCGACTCCATGGAGGAGGCATCGAGTTTCTCATCAGGTTCAATGCCTTCGCCGAAAGAGGCGGTGAGCTTAAGGCTGTCATCAAGCTATGAGGAAGAGAGCAAGAGAGTTAGGCTTCATTTATTTTGTGAACAATAAATGATTTGGAAAATAATTTTTTAAAATTGATCACTTATATTGCTTATAAAAATGAGTGATTTTCATTGTCTTACAAAAATGTTTAGACATAAACTGTTGTTGATAATGATGATACTTTTCATTGATTTTTTTTTTTCAAATGTTACAACCAATCATTTTTAATAAAATATTTTTTAAATCTATCATATTTTCGCGAAACAAATAAAGGCTCGGAGATGGGTGAAAATGGAGCCTTAAAGAGGGGAAATAAAGACAATAAATGCATAAAAAAAAAGAGAAAAAATGTTGTTGATAATGATGACATTTTTTATTAATTAATTATTTCAAGCATTGTGACATATCATTTTTAGGAAAATATATATTTTTTGAATCTATCATTTTTTTTTTTTGGGTGAGACAAATGGAACTTTATAGAGGGAAACAAAGATAATGCATGAATAGAAAAAAGAAAAACAAGAGATCAAAGAGGCTGCTCTATGGAGGGCGACGATTAGAGTGATGGTGGCAAAGCTGGATGAACATTGACGATGTCCAAAGGTTGTAGTGTGACTTTCAATGGCAGCGGTTGGTGGTGGAGGGAAGGGATTAGTAGGGGTGATCGGGTCTAGACCTGGACCTTGTACCCTACCCTATTATAACTGATTTTCTTTTTTCAGACCTTGTATCCTACTCTATTTATACTGTAAGTTGTTTTGGAACCTTCCCCTTTTTTTTTTGGGTCTAGCTTTAAGGTCTACCGTGTTTGCACTAAAACCTATCTTGCAACCACCAGATATCCTATACGGCTTCAAATTTTACATAGACATGCGATAAAACAGCAACGTAATCCTTCTAATTTGTGTTGAAACATTAATCACATGTAATCAATAAGTACATAAACTTTTTGACTAGACGAAAAATTAAAGATCCACAATGCTAATTATCATAAATAAACATTACAAGGCAAAGCAAAAATCATAATATTACGTAAACATTAGTAGCAAACATGGGTCTAATATTAGGACGTGCATGATAAAATTTCTGAAACATAAATCAATTTCTATTCCATGGACGAGTTTCTGAGTAAATAAACGTGTTTGATAATAATTCAAAATTTCTATTTTTGAAATAAAAATTCGCTTGATAATAGAATAAAATTTCTATTTTTAGGAGTGGCAATGACCGGCGTCTGTGGCCGGAGTTCGACATTCAGCGCGTTCGGCGTTCGGCGTTCGATGACCGGGTGACGGGCGGGCGAAGTCCGAAGTTTGACGTTCGACATCTAGCACCAAGTTCGGTGACCGGTGGTGGGCTGCCAAAGTTCGGAGTTTGACACCAGAGTTCGATGATCAGTAACTAGTGTCCAATGTTCGGAGTTTGATGTCTAATGTCTGACATCAAGAGTCCGACGACTAGAGGCCGACAGTGAGTGGCCAGTGGCCGGAGTTTGGCGGTGAGTGGTGGGCGACCGACATCTGGCGGCCGGTGGCGAGTGGCGGACGGTCGCTAACGAACATTTGGTGGTTGGTGGTGAGCCTCCGGCATCCAATGACTGGCGATGAGCAGCCAAGGAACTAGTTGGTGTCTGGCATCCAGCGACCAGCGGTTGGTGATGGGCGGCCGGAGTGCGATAGTCGGCGGCCAGCGTTTGGTGGTCGGCGGTTGGTGGCTTGTGGCTGGGGCTAGTGGCGAGCGGTCGGCAATCGGCAGCGGGCGTCCGGCATCCCACGAGCGGCAAGTGGGCGATAGGCGGTGATGAGAGTGAACGGTGAGAAAAATTTTGATTTCTCATTTATGTTCAAGAAATAGAAAAGCTAAAAGTTTTAACTTCTGATTTCTGCTCCAAATCTATTTTTGGAATAGAAATATGTTCCAGAAAATTGAAAAATAAAATTGCATTATCAAACCAATTTCTATTCCAAACTTTTTCCGGGGAATAGAAAAACAAAGAAATAGAGAAACATAAATTTTGTGATGCGCGCCCTTAGTCTCAATCCCACAATTACTACAGGAAGGAAGTCATTTATCTAAAACAATTAACAACTTTCCTACAAGCATAACTCCTATTCCAAAAGTGAAATTAGGCATGCTAATTCACGTGGTACAAAATCTCTAACAAAGACCTTAAATTCATACATAAAGAAAATCAACAAGAAACCATGCTTTAAAGACATATGCAAAAGTTAGGATTTAATGAAATCTATTTACTTACCACAAAATTTGAAATTTCCACAAAATGAAGTCTATTTTCTAATGATAATGTCATTGGTAAGAAAATGCACTTGGTAAGAAAATTCAAATCTAAAAGAAAAAAAAAAGATTAACTAAAGTATTCACTCAATAGATAGTTATGCGAATAAATTACAAGATAGAAATAAATATACACGATTTACCCGACTCAAACTTTCTGCATTCTCAATGCACTCTTCAACATTAATTGGCACGCAAGCAGCTCTCAATAAATCTCGAGAGCAAATCAAACCTTCCACCACTTTAGGAGTTAAAGAGCTTTGAAAGTCATCAAGTACACGTCCGATGTACTATAGGTTGACTTTGAAGCAATGGTAGTCATGGGAATAGACAAAACATCTCGAGCCACCAAAGATAAGATTTTACACTTTAATCCAGTGCTTTTCCACCACATCAAAAGGGCGAGATTAAGGACATCTTCACTTTCAGATTCAAGATACTGATTAAGCTTAGATTTTTATTTTTATTTTTATCAAACGATCTTTCTTCGTGTGGAGAAAGCTTTTTCACCAAGCTTGGATGTCATCCTCATTGTCATTAGTATTGACATTGAAACCACTACTATTAGTACTCACACTTGAACCACCAAAATTTGGTTTACTAGAATAACCAACAAAAGATTGCTTATTAATTTTCGTTTTATCATCATAAATTTGTTTATAATAGAACTTTACATAATTCAACTTCTTTATAGGATTCAATGCAACCCCAATCAACACTATCATATTTATTTTCTTTAGACTGCCATAATACTTGTAAAACTTCTCTCTCATTTTTATACCTACAGCTTGAAGCTTTAGGTCAAAGAATTTGCTGCATTATTCAAATATTTATAATCAAGTTAAGTATATGAACATTACACCTTCTATGTAAAGCACCAACATTCAAAATCAAAACTATTCTCTTGAAATTTTTTCCTACAACACTACAAAATTGATGATTTTTTTATACAACTTCCAATTTTTATCAATAAAATGTGTAGTGAGATATAAGTAGTTTAAGTTTTGAATGAAACTTTATATATCAGTCGCGAGTGCAATTCTAGAATTAAACTTACCAAAGTAAGCTTTCAAATAAGTTCTTTCACTGAGATATAATTTCATACAATCTCTAGCCACCATAAATCATGAAAGATGTTGGAAAGGAGGTTGTAATTCAGTAACAAAATTGTGAAAACCGACATGGTCAACCGTGGAAAAAGATTGTTTATTAATAATGATCATTCGAGCAAGCATATGCCTACAACATTCTTGATCAAACTTTCACGTTGTTAAGACACTACCACCACTAGTATTTTCCCCTACCTTGCCAGTCACATCTTTGTTACGTGGTGTAAACAATATTTGCTTCTTATATGCATGAGGATACTTTTTACACTTTCTCAAGTGCTTTCACATAGTATATGTTCCATTATCAACATTATACCCATACTCAAGCCCATAATGAATTCACTTCACCCTAATTGTTTTATGTATTTTCTCATTTACAATTCTCGAAAAATTATCCCAAGCCTTTGATTAGCTCGCTTTTTACCTAGAGGAGAACAAGAGTTAGGTACCCTTACCTTGCTTGTCTCACTTTAATACCGAATTAGGCTATGTGCATTTGGTGCCTTTGGGAAGTAGTGTATTGGGGATTGGGGCTTAGGTCTTGTGTGCTTGGTGTTTTCCTAGAGGGGGTAATTGTCATTTAGGTTAAGAGGTTTTGTGTTGAGATGAAAGGTGAGGAGCGTATTTGATATTGTTGCAAGAGTATTTGTATCTGAAAGGAGGTCCAAAACAACTAACTCTCCTTATGATGATTCTGAAATTTCAGAAATCTATAGAAGTATGTCCAATCAATCCGAAGGAAATATGGAACTTGTCGTCTAGTTTAAATGGCCAAAAAACTTTTCTACCTAACTTTGAGTAGCACAATGGAAATAAAAGAGATTGGCGACAACTTGACAAGACCTTAGTCATTTTTTTTTTTTTTTTGAGAAAATTGTCCAAAAAGCCTTAAATGTATTGCAATTTTACAAATTTAGTGCTAAATTTTTAATTTTGTCAATTGAGTCCTAATTTTTTTAATTTTACCACTAATTGAATCCTCAACCTTTTAATTTTGCCAATTTTTCCAATCTACCAATTGAGTCAGGAATTTGTTGACTTGGATGTTGGCTATTCTATGTAGCATAATCGGCTGACATGTACAACTTTTAATAATATTTTAATATTTTGTAATTTTTTTATTAAAATTTTCTTTAATTTTTTTTTCTATTTAACTTTTCTTCTTGTTGTGGCTAGCAATGGTTCTGAGCTATTGGCGGCCACCGGGCAAGGGTGATCGGGCCCTCATTGGCCATTGGCGAGGGCCACAACACCCTCGCTAGCGATAGGCAAGGGTCGCCACCCTTGTCCAACGCAGCCTAGATTTGGGCAAGGTTGTCTTACTTGCATCCTTGATGTAGCCATTGGTGCCATCTCCTATAACCTCTTCAGCTTTGCCTCCACCTTCAATTGTCGCTTTGATGGTTTCGTTGGCCGCCACTTCTTTTGACTCAAGAAGATCCCCTTCGACCCTTTCGACTATAGCTTCTTCCTTTACCAATGGACCTTTGCCATCGTTGTTGCCGGCATCACCTGTGGCCGTACAATCCACCGCCAAAAGACCATCGTGGTTGTGGGCAAGTCTTGCCCAGATTTGAGTTGGCCTCACCCCTAGTCATGATGGCCTTGCTTGGTGGTTGGCAAGGGCCCAACAACCCTAATCGGCCACAACAAGAAGAAAATTGAAAAAGAAATTAGAAGAAAAGGATAAAATGGAAAAGAAAATAAAAATAAAAATCAATAAAAATTTGGAAAAATTAAAGATATTATTAGAAATTATTCACGTCAATGTTGGTTGTGCCACGTAGGACAATTAGTGTCCAAATAAGCGAATTCTAGTCAAATTGACTAGATGTAATGATTGGCAAATTGTGAAAAGTTAAAGGACTCAATGGGCAAAATTGGAAGATTTATGATTGAATTAGTAAAAATGTAATAGGTTTAGGAATTTTTGAACAATTTTCCGTTTTTTTGTGTCTATTAAGCAACTTAAGTGGGGGATGCTTTTTCCACTCCTCATTTAGACACTTCCTTTTTTTTTTTTTTTTTAATGTTTTGATCATATTGTCCCTTGTGGGGTCCACCACTTTGAATAACTTTACAAAAGTGATCTTTTTATTATTATTTGATCAACACTAGGGGTGAGCGTGGTTTCCGGGTAGAAGCGAGAACCGGAGAACCGAACCGCAGTTCCGGTTCGGTTCCGGTTCTAAAGAGACCGGTTCCGGTTCTTATGGGAACCGGAACCGGTCAAAGTTAAAAAAAATAATAATAATCCTATAACACATTATTTCTCTTTTCCCCCACGTGATTCCCCCTCTTCCCCTTTCTTTTTCTCTCTCTTTCTTTTCTCCACCTTTTCCTCTCACGTCACTTCCTGCACCCCCCAACTTTTTCTTTTCTTCTCTCTCCTCTTTCCCCCTCTCTCGGCAGAAACCCCTTCTCTTCTTCTTCTTCTTCTTCTTCTTCTTCTTCCTTTCCTCTTGCTCGCTGTTGCTTCACCCACCACCACACTTTGCCGCCTCATGCTCTACTCACCACCACCACCAACTCTTGGCCACCGAACCACCACCACCCCGCCGCCCCACGCTCGTCCGACGAGCCGTCTCGCCGTTGAGCCCAACAAGTTGTCGCGCCATTCGCGCCGCCCCTCACCGCCGTGAGCCACCGCCGCCGTACCCAAGCCACTGTCACCACCTCTTGCCACTGCTGTCTTGGCCGTCCGGGCCGTCGTTGCTCAGAACCGCCACTGCCTCCGCCAGAACCGATCTCTTCCCCCCTTGGCCGTGGGTTGAGTCGCGACCGCCGCCGTCTTCGCCGCGCCGTCTGTGCCGCCGTTGGTGCCGTGAGACTCGTGTCTTCTTCGCCGTCGCGCCGCCGCGTGCTCGCAGTCGCCCAACCTCCCTCGACACCCTCGAAGTTCTTGGGGTTCATGTGGAATCCCCGTCCGGGTCATAGAGCTTGCTGCTATCATGGCCATTGCACTTACAAATGGAGGGGTTGGTGAATTTTTCTTCTACTGTTCTGTCTCTCTTTCGTTTTTAGGGTAAAATTTGAGTTTTTGTGAAAGATGGTATCCATTTGTTTTTGATTCTTCCTTTGCGGGGCAAGCCTCCAGATTGGCAAGATTTCATAGGCATCGTCACTATTTATAAACTCCACTATTAGCTTTATCGAGGAGAACAATGCCAGTAACGCTACGGTTTGAAGAGCTCGCTAAATCGATTCTAACCACTGAAGTCGAGGTTATCTAATGAACTCAGAGCATGTGCATTGCTTTTTTGGCTGCGATAGTTAGTTTTAAAATGGCTTATTTTGCTTCATGTTGCGTTCTTTTTTTATAGGAAACAAAGTGATAATCATAATATAGAAGAAGCCAAGAAATTGACCCATTAACTTTATGCTTCAGTTTGGGCATCCCTTAACCGAGTCGTTCTTGTACTTTGGATCAATTGGTTAGTCTTTGTCTTTGGCGCACTTCATCTTGAAGGAGAAACTACACAAGCTAGGGATGTTGGGCTGTGTGATGTGCATTGTCGGTTTGGTCATAATTGTCATCCAAGCACCGCAAGAAAGTCTCATTACTTCTGTTCAAGAAATATGGATTATGGCGACTCAACCAGGTCGGTCTTCGGGCTGGTTTATGTGTTCTTTATACGATCACTGATTTGCTGATAACTGACTGCATTTACATATCTTTTTCAGCTTTTCTGCTTTACATCGACTTGGTAATCATGTTGGTGTTCATCCTGGTTTCCATTTTTCACCTAGATGTGGGCACACGGATGTGCTAGTTTACACCGGCATCTTGCTCATTAATGGGCTCTCTCTCGGTAAATCAAGCGCATACGCATCTTTTGGGATTTTTTCTTCCTTCCAACCTACTTTAGTGTATTTACGCCAACCAGATTGTTGGAAGCGCCACTTAAACACAAGAGTTGACCTTGCATCGTTAGCTTTAGGTAGATCATTGATTCGGGGGTGCGGGGAGGCTCATCACCGGGGACAAATTGTATTTTTCTGATTCTTTTTGTCCTGTCAAAACAAAGTTAATGAGTTACAATAATTGTTGTGGGGACATGTCTAAATTACTTCTGCATATGGGTATTTTTTTCTTTCTCGGTTTTCATAAGTTGTATGATCTATCTGCAGGTGATGAGTGTGAAAGCACTGTGGGACTTCTTTGAAGTTGACTTTTGAGGGGAAGAATCGGTTGATCTATTCCAGAGACTTGGTTCTTTATGTTGGTGGTGGCTACATGTGTAGTTACCCAAATGAATTATCTCAACAAGGTCTGTCCCAAGATGTTATCCAACTTTAATTAGCTAACTTGCTTAATGCTGAATTTGTAAATTTCATTTGTCATTGCCTCACAACAATCGATAATATTGAATGACACCAAATTTCCTCTTTTACAATAACTTTTACTTTTCCCATATGTTGAGATTTCATAATATTGGGAGAAAAGGAAGTCATTGAATATATGCATCTTTCTTAACTAGATTTTCACCTGTAAACTTGAAAATCTATGTTCCGTGGCCTTTTGGCAAGGTTCTTGCCCTCCTTCTTCATTGCTGGATGTGATCTGTCCTTTTCATTTACCTATGTGGTAATTCTTTATGTCGGGATTGGGAGTCAAATCTCTTGCTTCGAAACTATTTACAGTTGTTTTTTTTATTGCAAAAGGTTTCTTTGGGTTCTGTTTACTTGTGGATGATATAGTGCTTGATGAGAGCTTATCTTAAGAGCTTTTCTTAGTCTGCTTGGTTTCTCTTTGGTTTGTCTATTTCCTTTTTGTTATAGTTCAAATCTGAAAATGAAAAAAAAAGAAAAAAGAACCTGTTGGAATCTGGAACCGACCCCGGAACCTGTGACAGGGTAGGTTCCAGGTTCTTGGTTCTGACGGGTAGGTTCTAGGTTCCAAAAAATGAGGAACCTGTACCCGAGGGTAGATTCCAGGTTTCAAGCGGAACCTGTAAGGAACCGGGAACCGCTCACCCTAATCAACACTTTTTATTTTGTTTCTTTTTTTTTTCCTCATGGGTCTCACTTTCCTTCTTTTTCTTTCATTCAATGCCTTTGACATCTCTCTCTTGCAAATCGTTTATCTATTCTCTCTTATAGGCCATTCTCTCTTTTCTACACCTCATACTCCTTCTTTCACAAATATCTCCTACATCTGCAATTCCCAAAAGAACTACTCACTTCGACAATTCACACCCTCCTCATTCATGTGGAAGGTATGGCTCTGGCAAAAGATATATATTTTTTTCCTTTTTAGTTTCTTGGTCTCAAATCATACTCATTTGGGTTGCTATTGAGTATTTCTTGATATCTTTTCTTAAAAGTGAAATTGAGTTTTGGGTTGTGGAAATGCATAATCTTGTGTTTCAATCCTGCATTTAGAGCGTAGATGCATCAAAATAGTGTTTGTTAATTAAATGTGTAGTTGATTTATAGTCTGAAGCATACTTGCATCCTATAGACTTTTGTTGCCTCTAGGTTAATAAGAGGATCTAGATAGGGTGTAATGAGTTTTAGATTGCCACACTATGCCTAGTCAGTTCAATGATATGGCGACACTCAAGAGGCTTGGTTAAGAATTAGCAACTGTCAATAACACTTTTCTCTAGTGTTATTCCAATTAAAGATGAACTTACATATATAATTTGATCTCAAGAATATTGAAAAGGAAAAAAAACAAGCTTTCACTAGATTGTTTGATAGCGAATAAGGAGGGCGCGAATTGTTGAAGCAGTTCTTTTGGGGATTGCAAATTCATGAGAGATTTGTGGAAGAAGAAGAAGAAGAAGGTGTGAGAGGCGTAGAAAGAAGAGAATGGCATGCATAGGAGAAAATAGAGAGACGATTTGCAAGAGTGAAAAACTAAGATGACAAAGGTGTGGAAAGAAAGAAGAAGAAGAAAAGTGGGACCCACAGAAAGAAAAAGAAGAAACAAAAAAAGAAGTGTTGACCAAATAATAAAAAAAGATAACTTTTGTAGAGTGGTTACCAGAAGTGGTGGCCCCACAAGGCATAAAATGCGACACCCTTTAAATTTCTCCAGTCCCAATTTATAATAATAATATCTAAGTATACACCATTGATTGGAATAATTAGTCAAATAACATATAAGTACCCTTTCTTGTAATAAAAACAGCGAAGAAATTAAATATTAGCAACATTTTCAATCTTCTCATTCTGTTCCTCGTTCTCTTCCTCCTAATGGTTATAGCAAGAAATTACCTCTCTCTCTCTGATTGAACTTGGCTAAACTCAAACTAAAACACTCCACCATCTTTAATTATCCGCCAATTCTCGCAATTGGAGTGTTTAGTGGTGATGTCACGCTGACCTCATCCCCACCAACACTCTTCCTTTGAGCCTTAAGCTCGGCATCTTCCAAATAATGTTGGTATACATAAGAAACGAACCCCCAAACGGCCAAGATCATGGCAATCACCTTGACACCATCCATCCTCTCCCCAAAGAACACGACTGCTAGAATGGGCACAATCGGCAAGCCCACTGCACTAATCGAGTTTGAGAATAAAGACGAGACGTCGAATATCAACCCGACTGCGCCAATCATGAACACTTGCCAAGCAATTGCCGTCCCGACCAAATTCACCACATACCTCACCTTCCCAAGCTCATAACCATCCATCTCTGTTCTCAAATGCTCCCACTCGCCACTAGCAAAAAATCCCACCATAACAATCACACTAGACACTAAAGATTGGTAAACAAGCATGTCTAGAACTGCCCTAAACGTCTCCTTCCTTATGACCCTCCTAAAGCAAAGCTGGTTCAAGGATAGAAGAAGCCCATAACCAGCTGATGCCCCGATGGTGCATGCAAACCCTAGCGCATATTTCCCTCTGGAGACTCCCTTGGGGTCTTCTGAATTTGAATGGAACACAAGGAGGGTTGAGGAGATTGTAAGGAGGACTAGGGAGTTGGTGATGTAGGGAGTGAACTTTTGGGCATTTAGGAAGAAGGAGAAGATGGCATTGAAGGCCAATTGGGAGGAGCTAATGAGGGAATAGGTGGAGACAGGGAGGTACATGAGGCCGATTGAGTATAAATAGCAATTTAGGGCCACAATTGTGCCTAGAGAGAGGTACACAAGGGCAAGGCTCTTGAGAGAGGGTGACTGTGAATGAGATTGAGCTTCTGGGTTTGTTTGGATGTGGGGGTAATTAGGGTCATTGGGGTCTTTGTGCGAGGGGATAAAGTAGAGAAAGAGGAGGATTGGGAAGCCCACAAGCTGAACAAGTGTGGCAAGCCACTTACTGTTGCCTCCTTTGTTGTAGTAGAGCCTCCCAAGGAGAGTAGCCACCGATTGGCCGGAGAGCACAAAGAATGAGTAGAGAGCCACTCTAATCCACCACCTGAAGTTCTTGGGTTTGGGGGTTAGTGTCGATTGATTATTGGTGATGGTGCTTGTGGAGTGGTATGAGTTCTCTTCTTTGGCTCCTTGATCACCTGGTCAAAAGTTGGATAGCAATTTAATTAAGGATCTTAATTAGTAAGAGAGAAAGAATACACATTGCTCGTAAAGGGAATTGGGGTCCAAATAAGTTCAATGATTAGTCCCAATGAATCGTATACATGACTATGATGACTATGATGAAATTCACCATTTAGTGAGCACATTACATCTATGTCCAACGTAAAAATTAACTAATTATATATTTATAATATGTATGCAAACTAAGTACTGTGTCAAAACGAAATGGTTTATTTAAACTTCTACTTTGTGACCATCTCTCTTTACGTGAAGAACTAGACCTTCCAATTTTTGGGAAAATATTTAAGATTTAGACCTTTTATCGGGAAAGCAGCTAGGATTGAAGAATGCAATACCATCTTTACTTGATTCATCGTGTGTGTAGGTGGAATCACACGAGGGACCAAAGCAAGTTCATCCCCCATTGACAATGATGCCTTCCCTAGTTGATCTCGGGCGGTCTTGACCTAACCCCGACAAAGACTTTCTCATTAACATTATTATTGTAATTGAGGAATGATTACGTCCTTTCTCGTCAGAGGCCACTCATAGATATCAACCAAAAGTTTCAGATTGCTGCCAAACAAAGAGAAACTCGACCACAAATTGAGGGGCTTTGTTATAAGAACCGTCTACGCACCTATGTCATGGAAAACGAGATGGAATTTGCGGCAAGAATGGTGATGCCAATGAAAATACTTCCCTAGAAGACTTTCCAATCAGTTGGCAGAGCTAACTATAAAAATGTTATTTATAATACTGAATACTGATCGCTAATACAGAAACTATGATGTTAATCTCAGTTCCAAGCATTTAGACTCAAATAATGGGCAAATGATTATGTACTAATTCAGTTTGACATGCTTTGAATTAGACAAACTGTAGTTTTGACATTGTCAATTACGCATGATTCTAATTCTTTTAAATGGGTTTGGCTTTTTATTTTAACAACGATAAAGCCCTCCTTAATTCCATAAACATCGATCCATGAAGTATCTAATGAAAATCATAAATGCATAAGACTAAATTCCAAAGCCAGGAAGATGGCCCAAACATGAAATTATTTGTACTTGGTGTTGATGAAAATCTAATCTGTACCATGACCTAATCTAAAAATATATATTAGATCCTTCATTAACCACTAAACCAATGATGCTTTTTCCCTATTAAATCCATCAGTTAAGGCCACATCATCACTCAATTGGTCAAAAGCAAACAGATGCTCAAGGTAGGTCCAATTTTTAGTCACCACTAGATTAAACATAATGCATCATGCTTGATTTTCTGAACTGATACAGACGTAGAGTTTGGTCAAGATTTTTTGCTCAGAAGTTCATGCATGCAAAATATCAATTATTGATAAGAAAATGGCATAAATACCAAGATAAGAATTAAAAGAAAGGCGATTCATTGGACCACCTACCTAAGACCAACGCCTGAAAACTTCGATCTCTTGCATTGAAGGATGACAAAAAAATTATAGGTTGAGAAAAGCACTTTTGTATTCTTGCTTGTCCAGATGAAGAAGCAGAAGTTAAAAGTCCCAAGATTCATCAAAAGTCCAGGAGCAGGAGCTCACGATATTTAAAATTTTAGCTTGTTCACATCAAGAATTTAACCATCTGGACCTTCAACACACATCCATGTATATTCTTTACAAAACGAGACAAAACACAGAGTTGCAGGGAGAGAAGTGAACATACGCATGGTGGTTATTTTCCACGCCTCTCTTTTGGGTCCATCTCAATTCGTTTCATCATTTTTGCTTCGAAGGATCCATGCATAAATTCCATTGCAAAGCTCAAATAATTCAGATATCCGTATACTCTTCAGAGAACTGGACTTACCTGGGACGTGGAGTTGCAGCTCCTGAGGATGATGATGAGCTAGTTCTCCCATGTCGAGAAGGAGAGAGAGAACCCAGAGGAGAGTGACAGAATTATTATGAAAGCTGAGGGAGTGTTAAGACAGAAACCTATCAGAGATGAAAGAAGAAGAAGAGGTTCCTATGTGTGAACGTGTCCCGAACGCTACTCTCCCTAACATATATACCTGATAAATGTCCATTTTCGTCAAGGCACAAAAATATTAATTATTCAAAAGGGAAATCGACGTGTGAAACAACGTGTAATAAGAAATCGGTTCTGCAAATTTGATGTGTTCAATAATGTGATGGACCATAAGTTCTGCAAATTTGAAATTCAGTCTAATAAATCGCTCATTACCTAGCGTTTTCCTTCATCTGTTGCTGCAATGTCGTCTGAACTCTGAACTAATTTAATACGACCTTTTTTTTTGGGGTCGGAATACAAACCATTTATTATGCATATACTTTGGTTATTTTTGGGTAAAGTGGACTAATGTTCCTAAAGTCATGTTCATAAAAAAAAAAATAAAAGAAAAGAGACCCCAAAAGATGAGATGATTTGATAGTTATCTTGTTAGTTCATGGTAGTTGAGATTAACAAGGACATCATTACGTAAATTCCCAAAAGAAAGAAGGAGGGACACGGTTGATCAACCGAATAGGGGATATGCTATGCATGAAAATACGTAGTTGTTGTCTGCGCAAAATCAACGTGGTTTTTTTCGTTTTGCAGAAATTATCGACGTGTAGCACTCTTATGTAGGCTCAATTTTATAGAATATATGATAAACCACTTCACTTTGCATATTTAGATTATTTACTGATGCCTACTAATAAGTGCTCTTACATTTACATAAAAAATACGTGATTTTTAAATTAAGTTTCCGTCTCGCTCACTTATGCAGAACTAACACAAAAATTTAATCCTTAATTTGAAAAATGACCATATTTTATTTGCAAACATCATCAATAGAACCTCAAGAAAACTTTAATTGTCCAACGAAGGTGGACAATTAAACTATTTAGATCCGGCAAAAGCTTTTCACTCAGTCAATAACTTAAACTCCCATTGTTTTCAAAATCCCTGCAAGTCAAGGAATATTTAGGTGAACCGTAGAACATCAAGAACTAGAAAAAATAAAAAAAACGAGATACAATGATTGAACCAAACAAAAGGACTAACTTGTCCAGTTAAACATTAAGACTGTCGAAGCACCTCACTATTAATAATCCAAAAGTAAGTAGACACCGTGGAATTTTTGGGCAAGTTTGGTGAGTTCGTGTATTAACTAAGCTATTGTACAGGGAGACGAACAAGACATGTCCATCCAACAACTTCTTCCACCTGCTATTTGAGATCGGTTCGGAAGAATCTCTACCCGTTCTGCGTCAGATAAACCTTGATTTAAATCTTCTAAAATACAAGGTTGAAACTATGTGATCTCATTTGCTTCGAAGGTCGCATCCTCCGATTTGGGGCCCCAACCTCAAATTGGAGTTTGTCTGTTTGTGGTGTTGTTTGGACGAATGGCAAAAAGTGTGGTGGTGGCGGAGGCTAGGTCTGGTGATGCTTATGGTAGTGGTGGATAAGTTTGGTTTTGCTAGGGGTTCGGTAGTCCTCGTTGACCGCGTGGTGGTTGACGAATATGATGCTCGTGCCGATTTTACTAATGGTAGCGTTATTCCATCATGGTGGTGATGGACAGCTGATAAGTCCAAAATTTACTGTACGACAATTGTAAATCTTTTAATTTTATCAATTTAGTCCATAAACATTGGATAATTTGTCAATTTAGTCTTCCCAACCAATTTAGCTCTGAAAATGTTTGCGTGGATACCCAGTCAACGCCAATTTAGGGTGCATTTAGGAGTAGCATTTGGAAGGGACTTTGGACATCCAAAACCCCTTAGGCCAAATATTGGGTGTTTGGCAAAAAATTTGCAAACCCACTTGAAGAAAAGTGGGCATTTAGAAGTAGGGGTGAGCAGCGGTTTAGGGTCGACCCTTGACCGACCCCTGGACCGGCCCAACCCTGCCGGTCCTGGTCCGGTTCCCAAGGGGACTGGGTCGGTCCTTGGTCCTGAAATTCTAGGACCAACACTGTGCGGGTTGGTCCTCGGTCCTGAGAGTTTTGGGTCGGTCCAACCCTGGACCAACCCTGTATATTATATTATTTATAATTCTTTTATATATTCAAACCTAAGTAAAATTTATGTTATATTATATTATATATAATTCTTTTATATATTCAAATATAAGTAAAATGATGTTAAAGTTGTTGACTCCTCATGCTCACGAGTCATAGATAGACAGCATCCAATTCCAAAAGGTGTGAAGTTTACGTTGTAAAGGTTTTCACGGCCTCCTCCTCCTTGATCTAGACTCAGTACATTCTTCACCGTGAGGACCAAGGACTCCTCATAGTCATGGACTTGCGACGTCCAAAATGGCGTGAAGTTTATGCTGTAAATCTCCTCACGGCTTTCTTCCCTAAAGTACGTTCTCTTCCATTTTGTCTTCTTTGTTCTTCAATTTGCCAAAATCAAAAGTAGCAACATCCCGCTCGCCTCGGTTGCCGCGCCACTCACCTTTGACCGTGCGCGCTGCTCGTGCCGCTCGCCACTCACCACTCGCCCTTTGCTATCGTCGCTGGCTTCGCTAAATGCTCGCCACTCACCACTTGCCGCTAGTCTTGCTCAACGCTCACCGCTTGCCATTGGCCTCACTAAACACTTGCCGCTTGCCAGTTGACGCTCACCCCACTCAACACTTGACGCTTGCGCTCGCCACTCGCGCCAGTCGCCTCACTTATCGCCGAGTAAATCAAAAGGAAAAAAGAAGAAGCCCTAATTAGAAACCCTAATGCTTAGCTTGCCCTTGCTTTCCAAACACAACTTGACTAGTGATATCTACTTTGTGCTTCATTTGAGATCTTGTATTGGTATTTATAGTTTAGTTACACAATGCCGCATTGTCGATGGATGTGTAATTTGAATTTGTAGGTTTACTTTTTTAGGGAGTATAAAAAATAAGGCGAAATAAATTATCGATCGGTCCCGGGTTGACCCTGGAACCGGACCGAACCCATTGGGTCGGTCCGGTCCTTGGTCCTAGGCTCAGTAGGGTCGGTCCTTGGTCCTAAAAATTGAGGACCGACACTGTACGGGTTGGTCCTAGGGTTAGGGGGTGGCCCGGACCAACCCGGACTATGCTCACCCCTATTTAGAAGGCTAAAAGCCCAAGGCAGATAGAAGGCTGTTTTAGGCTTCTAGCTTTATTGGCATGCCAAATGATACTGTGCAACTTTATTTTTCCCAAAATTGTCCTCATCAAATTTTTGTTTTTCTGTTTTTACCCTTGTTTTGTGACACTATTCATCTTCCCTGTTCCCCATGGCCGGCTTGGTTGTACCTAGCTATGAGGGGTTGACAACAACTTGAGAGACCAACATGGTCGCCGCGGCCTAGGCGACCATCGCCAGAGGGTCGGGCGATCTTCGTGGGTCGCTGCGCCGTGTGATTATAGAGTGGGGCCCGATCTAGGTCGCACAACCCCAAAAGTTGTGACTGCCCAGATTTGGGTAACCTGAGCAATCACGACCTAGCAGCCTAACAGCACTTGAAGAGGTCAAGGGAGCAAAAGGAGTCCCTAGGGTGGCGGCGATGATAGTGAGGGAGGCGTCAATGATGCGGAGGCAAAGGGAGAGGTCAAGGCCGGTGGCCTTTAGATAGTAGTTGAGGGCGGTGGGGAGTACTTGGTGTGGAGGGGGGAGGGACTTGCGGTGATGGGACTTGATGGCGTGGGAGGAGCGGTAGACGAGAGGGAGGACTTGCAGTCGAGCACTTCCTCGTCGAGCAAGTCGAGGATGAACGTGATCTCCTCGACGGGAGGTTGAAGAGGGCAGGGCCCTTCGGCTGGACCGTTGGGCTTACGCTTCTTCGTGGTCCTTATGAAGAGAAATTGTGAGATGTTGGAGAAGAAGATGGAGGAGAAGATGATGGTGGTTAAGATGAAGAGGAGGAGAAGAAGTGATGATGAGTTTGGCAATGTGATCTTAGCGATGTGTGACTAGGTGGCCCCCACCGAGGTCACGCGACCTCGGGTGCCCTTCGCCTAGGTTGCACGACCCTTGTTGTGGGTTGCTTGACCCCAAGCGGCTCTATCGATGGTCTCCGACAACCGCTTGAGGTCTTCAACTTAAGACGTCGACCGTCGGCATAAAATTTTGATTGTCGGCAGCCGCTTGCCCTTTACCAACCAACCATTTTTTTTTTTTTTTTTAATCACAAAAGTCCTTTGTGAATTTAAATTTCTCCAAACACTATTGTCGCGACCTATTTTTCGGGTGCACCACCTAAAATTAGGTTAATTGACTACCAAGTCTTTAAGCTTAGCTCGGGCTCTCCCAAGCCCATACCAAATCGCAACTTAAGGTTCAATTATCTAACATGCGAATGATTAATAACTAGGAGTCGCCACTAATCAGTTTTCGGTAGGTCGATTAGACACCTAAGTAAAATAATTGAAGCATTATTTTACTCCTATGAACCAGAGACTAAAGGTACGGGGACTTGGTTACACTAGATTTCTCTAATGCCCTTTCGGTACCATTTCTTTTTTTAATTTTCAAAAGTGTTTTTGCAGGCAGCTTGAATTTATTTTAACCTAAATTACTATCATGCAATGGGATGACCACACAGAAGCTCAATCATCATTAAATATTGAATAAAAAGATAAATAAATAAATTGCATCACACAAAGCAAGCAATCATTTTATTTTATTTTTGGTTTTCTTGAAATTAGAATTTTTTCATAAAAACATGCATTTTAACTACATGACCTAAACTATATGATGGGTAATGCGATGCAATGACATACAAAATTATTTTAACTAAAATGACACGCAACATACAATTTAGTATGCGAGTTATATGTCATGCGACATTTATTAAATAACTTAGTCTAATGACAAGGAAGTTCTAATTAAATGAACCTAATAAAAACTGAATGACATGCATTTGATATTTCTATTTTTAAAAATGCAAAAATGATCTAGCTAGATTAAAATTCTATCTAATTTAAACTAAGGATCAAGTCACATTAAATCCTAATTTAAACTAAGATATTATCTTAATCTAGCATGCAATTTATCTAAAAGATGATCTAAATTTAAAATGAAACATGCCATTCTAACCTAATATGCTCAATGATTTTTTTTTGTGATTTTCTTTATGAAAATTCGAAATTAAAATTAATACATAATTAAACATGCAATCCAAATAACAAACTAACAACTTAAATGTATGCATTTTTTTTTTTTTTTTTTTATATTTTTCTAAGTTCGAAATAAAATCCATATTCTAGATATGCAAGATAACAAGAAATATTCCAAAACAAACTGAATCCTAATTCAAATATTTTTTTGGATTTTTTTTATATTTTCCAAAACAAGCAATTATCAAATAAACATTGTATTTAAACTAATAAGGACATTCAATCAAATAAATGATTAAAATAATCAAAAAAATAACTGTTGCCTTACGAGGTCAAATTAATGATTATCCTAACCCTAATTATCACGACAAAGAGTTCAAAATAACTAAAAATCTGATCCGAATTCTTACGGA
Organism: Eucalyptus grandis; assembly: GCF_016545825.1. NCBI lineage: Eukaryota > Viridiplantae > Streptophyta > Magnoliopsida > Myrtales > Myrtaceae > Eucalyptus > Eucalyptus grandis. The sequence continues at coordinate 6,837,760 of NC_052615.1, forward strand.
TCAAATTAATAATTATATTGATTCAACACTTAAAATACTATTGACAAACCCTAAGAATTAATATAATTAAAAAAATGATCCGACATCTTACGTGTCGGATTAATAATTACAATAATTTTAGAGATAACTCTTGCAAGTAATGCCTACAATATCCATAACCTAAAAGTCACATCACAATATTCAAACTTAAACAATAATAATAAAACCAACTAAAAGTAAAGTAAAATAATAAAAAAGAAAAAAAAAAAAAAAAAGAAAAATAAAGAACCTAAGGAAAATGGAGGGTAGCCAATTCATCGACACCGGGTAGGGGTTTGGGTCGCTGGCGTTTGGAGTTTCGGCGAGGTGAATCGCCGGTGTGGCTAGACGGCAACGGCTCAACTCGACTTGGGTAGAGGCGGAGCAAGGCGGACAGGCGGTTGCTGTGGCGTGCGTCGCTCGGAGCAGCTCGTTGGGTGGTGGGTGGATCGCGCGAGCTCACGGGCAAAGGAACCTAAGTGGTAACGTAGCGAGGTGGATTGACTCGGGCGTTGCAGAGGCGCGAGATTGCAGCGGTGCGAGGGTGCGGGATCGCAGCGTGGCGGTGCGGCGTCAGACGGAGCGAGCTGTCGGAGCGGGGCTTAGGCGCGGCGGGCTTTGGCCACCGAGCGAGCAGGAGGCGAGCTGCTGAGGCAGGGGTCCGAGCAGCGTGCAGTGGGGTCGCGGGTCACCAGTGTGAGGCGGTGCTGGTGAGGCGACCGGTGCGGCTCAGTGGCTTCGCGGCTACCGGTGGAGGGCAGTGTTTCTGGTCGTCGGGGCAGGGCAGGGGCGCTGATCGAGGTGGAGGCGCGCGACGGATCGGCGACTGGCTCTGGCGTCGGGACTGGTCGCGACGGCAAGGAGCGGCTTGGCGTCAGGTCATCACTGAGATGCGGCGCCGACGCGGCGATGGCGGTGGCTCGGTGGGCGGCCCGCCGACGGGGGCGGGGGGAAGCGTCGAAGAAGATGATGAATAGTGCTAGGATTTTCTCCTTTTTTTTTTTTTTTTGGTTTTTTTTTTCTGTCTCCTGTTGCACGTCCCTTCCTCTCTGCCCCTTCACTTTTCTGTAGAAGCTTTTGCTTTTGACCTTTTTCTTTTTTTCGACCCCTCGAAATCCCCTAGAAAAGCCCCCCCTTTTATAGAGCAAGAACAAATCAATCTGTTCTACCAACGAAGATTTCATATATTGACTTAGCGATTGAAGATAATCTAAAAATTTTTGTGAAGATTTTCCAGATAATTCACTCAAGATAAAGCTCCATTATCCAACTCTAGAATCTTTCGAAATCTCTATCCGCAACAAAATATTTTAGATTATTGCTTATCCTCCTTAATATTCTCAACGATTTTACCACCAAAAGACTAAAGATAAGATTGTAATATTTTTTTTTTAAATGTAAAAAACCACCGTAATATCGCATCAAATCTCAATTTCTCATAAGATAATTAATTAATTAAAAAGCAATAGGCTTGGGCTAATTTGCTCCTTTCGTGGGCTTAATCTAACTAATTTGAACCCATCCGCACCGGTCCAAAAAATAAAACGCCAATTAAAATAAAATAATAAAAATGCACCTAAATCTATATGCTACGCAATTAATATATATTTTTGAATAAAATTAAACCCTAATTTTTAATGCGATAAATGACTAAACGGGCCGTCAAAATTTAGGTGTCAACAACTATTTTGCACAAAAATACTTCACAATGGACTTTTAGATTACAATTTACTAAACACAATATGCAATTTAGATTACTCCTTTGACTTTAAGTCCTTTGCACATTCTCAAAGGCTTTCCCCAAAAGTCCAACCAAATGCATCCTCAATAGTGGTTTCCGTTGAGAGATATGGTTTGGAATAATTGATAGACATGGTGATTTTCTTGTGAACTTCACACTAGTCGCAACCAACGTCTATTCTCCTTCATGTCACATCAATATCTTCTCACTCTATATCAAAATCTAGAACTCTCATCCCCATTTCTTCCATAGTAGTTTGTTTGGTAACTAGTTTCAACAATGATCACATTAAATAGTTGGAGATTAGTTGATTATTTTATAGATTGTTGGGATGGTACAATCTCTATGAGTGGTTGCACTATAATCCGACCCCATGTGGCCATCCTGTGGAATTCCCTAAAATTCTCGATACCTTCTACAAGGTCCTCATGATCCTTATCCTCATTATTAGTTAAGAACTTTGCATCGACTAGGAAGCTTAAGTGCATGTTATCTGAATCAATTTCATCATCCTGACCAAGCCATCACCAACACCCTAACCAATGTCCTTACCTTGACCAAACACCCTGAGTAGCACCTTCACTTACCTCATTATCAAAATATTCTCCATAAACCTCAACGCACCCTCATTGCAAAAAAGAGAAAAGTATATCAACAATAGTTATATAATTAAATATGTATTTCAAACCATTTTCCAAAGAATTTTGAGGAAAGTTAAAATAAAACTTTTCAAATTTACCATTTACCCCATTCTCGATGTCTATGATGAACACTTTCATAACTTTTTGAGCTGATATCTACACGTACTAAACTATCTTCCCCCAACATATTTAAGCATTGGACATCTAAATAATTTTTCAATGTGGAAAAGGCAAATCATTGTTGACTTCCCGTTCCTTCTAACCCTATATAAGAGGAGAACATATATTATAAGAGACACATATAGAAAGTCAACATAATAACACATGTGAAGACAATTTTCCACAAATATTTTGTATTAATAGTATAATTAAAGACTCTTTTATGGCCAAATATTTAAATCTCTCGGCAACATCCCTAAAGTACTGGTTATTGTTTTATATATGCATACATTCAGTGTCTTTCACCTTATTGAAAATTAGAAGTAATGAGCAACATGTTATAATGTAGAGAGGATCCATGAAATTCGTAATTTAAATGGATTTGATGTAGCTTAATTATCATGTAAACGTAATATTTGTTGAAAAACTTAAGCTCTATTTTGCCATATATCTTGAGTCATTCAGGGAGCTTTAGATTGTCGAAATGACTTTGTTAATTCTCAAATGCACAGATAAATCATTATTCATTGATCATAATTCTCGATGGAAAAGCCATCTTTCAGGCTTCCCAACATAGAAATGTTAAGCACAATGATGGAAAAATGAGAAATCAAGCCTTGTGACCCCTTTTCACGATGCTAATAGCATCGACAAAACGTTTCCCGAAAAAAGCATGGCAAATGCAAACCACTTAGCTCAAATGCACTCCTATATAAATTTAAGTTCAAGGATGAAAATTTTCTAACATTTCATCCTTGAACCTTGTTGACACCTTATTTTTGTTAAACAAAAAATAAAAAAAGATAAGAAGGAGAAATACAAAGAATATAATGATGAAAACAATGCAAAATAATAATAATAATAAAGGTGCTGTTGTACTAAGCATGGATAAAAAGATCACAAGAATAAAGAAAGTAAAGAATTTTTCTTTAAAAATAATAATAATCAAGTGGGCCTATTTTACCTAACCCATGTTTCTTTTAGCCAAGTTCTCAGCCCACTACGCATCCAGCCTATCCTCACTCTTGGACCCTACTTGTTACTTCTTTTGGGTCGGGTTTTATTTCTTTTTCTTTAACCCATGGATTAAGCCCAAGAGAGTAAAAATGTTTTGAGACACTAAATCTAATTATTTGAATAAAATAAGTCACAAATTCAATTGCATATTTATACTTTTGTCTACTTTTCTATTAAGGGTTTTCTTTACTGTTAATACTTAAATTTTGTATGGTAAGCTATATAAGTAAATATGTATTCTGAGATATTTTCTCTTTATCTGTATTTGCAGTTTTAAGCTCAAATATTTGAATTGTAGATAGAAAAACACAAGTTATGTAGGTAAAATTATAACTCATGAACTTTGTTCTTATCCATAATTTTAATATATTGAATTAAATGAATTTCTCTAGTCAGTGTAAATTTCATGTGTTGAAAATTACTTCAATAGGATATGTCATAATTTCAAATGACAATAGTTTATTCTGTTCTTCTTAAACGGGTTTCTTCAATTTTTCTGCAATATGAAGAATAGAAAACAGTGTACCCAAATTTGTCTTAAGTAAATAAATGGGTAGAATCTCTATTTTTTTAAATGAATTCGAGAATCCTTATGATTCTCTTTCTTTAATAATCAGAAGACAGTGTGAGGGCTTAAATGGCGCAATTTTCCACCGAATAGGATAATCTCTATCATTTGAATATTGACAACCTTAACGACTCTATCTTTGGCTGATCACATAAGGACAATTCGAGGGCGTTGGAAGCTTGATCTTTAATCAAACAGCACGATCTTTGATTCCTTTTCACGAACCAACTTTTAGTGCTTGAAGGCTTGATCGCTAATATAAAATGGTTGAAGTCTTGATGATCTGAATATCTAGTAAGGTGGTTGAAGTCCTCGCCACCGCTCTTGATTGGTTAAAATTACGAAACATTATTGAAGCAGTTTTAGATCTATTACAATTTTTCCAATTCAGTCTCAATTTTTTTTTTGGCCAATTTAGTTCTAAACTTTTTGTAATTATGCCAATTCAGTTTATTTGACCAAATTTGGCCGGCTGGGGTTGACATAAATGTCGGTCGGTGCCGACATGGACAAATTTTTAATCATTTTTATTTATTTTCTTTCTTCTTCTTCTCTCTCTCTCTCTCTCTCTCTCTCTCTAGAGAGAAAAAAAAAGGAGAAAGATAAAAAAAAAAAAAAAGAAAAAGAAAAATAATTGAAAAATAAAAATATTATTTAAAAATTATCCATCTCGGCGTCGGTTGGACAGTCGGCGTCAGTTAGGATCCACATTAGTGCTGGCTGGCCAAATTTGGTTGAATGAATTGGATTGGTACAATTGCAAAATATTTAGAATTGAATTGGCTAAAAATAAAGGTTTATGACTAAATTGGAAAAATTGCAATATGTTTAATGAAAATTAGATAGTATATCCACAGTAAGAATGATCAATATTTAATTTAATTTTAGCAAATCTTGATACCATTTGAATCATATATGGCAAAATATTGATTCATTTATTTGAAATGCATACCCTAATTTGATTGGACAACTACGCCTATGAATGAGAATTAGTGGGCACTGAAGTATCTTTGTAGAATTTCATATTTGGCTGAAAATTTTCGTTGTTTATGAATTTAAATTACATTGAAAATAAGCCATGTTGGTAAAGATTAAATTTTAAAGGGATAAGTGCACCAAAGTCTTATAATTAACATGAAAGTGCAATTTAATCCTAAAACTGTTTAAAAAAATAGAATAAATTTCTAAATCTTGTCAAATTGGTGCAATCAAGTCCCTCCATTACCTCTATCTAAGAGCTAATGAAAAATGCTAACTTGGGTTTATGTTATTTATTTATTTCTTAAGACAAACGACACCGGTGTGATGCCCATCAACCGCTTCATTAGAAAAACTTGACAATTTAAAAAAAGATAAAAAAAAAAAAATGGGAATGAAAACAATAAAAGAGAGAACCAAGTTTTATTTCTGTTTTTTGGATTTCACTCCGGTGAGCCCAGTGCACAAGAACAAGAAGAAAAAGAAGCTGCAGAACCGTGAGCTTTCAAGCCGTGCCCTCTGAATCATAAATAGGCCCGCAGAAAAATGGAATGATAAAGATTTTCTTGAATCCTTCGAACACATAGCCCTGGTTGTCAAATCAGTCCTTGTAATCTAGACTTTGTTATTTATCGATGATGGTTCAGCAACGAGAAAAACATTTAAACGCATTGAATCTGCATTTTCTGACTGGAGTATCGGTGGAATTATGGGCTTGCTTCATCAGATATGGCTTTGACCCCAAATGGCCATGCCGCTCGCTTCGAGCTCGATGGCCGCAAGCTTTGAAGCCAAATCTGACCTCGAAGTTCATCGACACCATGGCCAGATCTGGTTAAAGTAAAAATAGATTGGCTATAACGTAATTTCAATGAAGCCAAAACAACATCGATTTCGGCGAGAAATGTGAAGCTAAAATTATTTACCTCTATAATCAATGTCGTTTAGGCTTCACTAGAGCCGCGTGGGATCCACATCAGCAGCTCCATTTGCCTGTCGTTGACCACATAAGCCACCACGTAGGACTTATAAAGACGGGCTTGGATGGAACTATGATAGAGGGTTGCCAAATTCGTATATGTTTGGGGATTTTTCTGACATAAAATAAAATTTGGTGTATTGGTTTTAAAATAGGCATAATTTAGGATTTGGTGGAATTATCTCTCTCTGTTTTTTTTTTTTTGGTTATACTCTCGTGGTTGTATGCAAATACTCAAAGTGGGTCCATGATTTGAACTTCTTGCTTATGTCTTCTAGTTGTTAAGGTCTGTTTAAGTAGATTTGTTATCAAAAAAATTTAGGGGGCTTAAAGCATTGAAATAAGTGAGGCAAAAATGGGAAAAATTGTCCAAAAAATCTTCAACCTATTGTATGATAGCCAATTTATTCTTTAACATTTTAATTATGGCAATTTAAGCTTTGTTTATTTCACGGAAAATGAAGGATTTGGAAAACATTCTTAAAAATAATTGTTTATATTACTTAAAATAATTAATCAATGAAAAATGTTTTCATTATTGATAACAATTTAGGTCTAAACATTTTTGCTGACCTCCTAGGCGCACAACACTAAGTAATCCAAGCCAACCCACATTACTGACTAACATTGGATAATCATATATGAACTTGTGTATGGAGACAACATTTCATCGGCACACTAAAATGCATGTGTTTATTATTAGAGATTGCTTTGCCATCTTCAAAATATGCAAGAGGTTTTCCCAACATGTCAAACCTCTGACTTTCAGCTTGTAAACAAAGTCTTAAATCACGTAATGATCAACTACCACGATAGTATGTTTTGTACATATTGACTTGGTTATTTTGTGGCTTTCATCCTTTAAAAGATTTGCTCTATAGTTTTTGACCCATTAATTATGTAGAGCCGAAATTACTATAAAGAAATTAAAGCCTGACCTTTTTCGTACCAAAAAAAAAGCCCGATCTTTGTAAATCCATCGTCACATTGCATAAAATCGAAAATAAATAAAAATGCAGAAAAGGAACAGTTGAGGCCACCGGAAAAACCTTTTCGGTCACTAGAATTCTTCACTTTTCTTTTTTCTAATGACATCATGGTCGTCGAAATTAACTATTCAGTCCGATTTTTTCACAACGAAAACCCACTGGTAAAATATATGCACTGTCCGAAAATTAGTTATATTGTAACTTATTAGCTCTTGTACAATCAATCGCAAGGACATGTGCAATTTGACCGGTGAATATGCCCAAAAAACTATTCCCCCTTCTGCCAAGTAGCACAAGAAATTGAAAGGATTGTAGACAGCCAGACAGAACTTTAGTCAACTCTTACCTTTTTTGTGCATGAAGCAATTTAAGTATCTCTTCTGTCCCCGATTTAATATTATGATCCCAGTAAACACCACTAATTTACATTAGCTAGTACTTTCATATTAGTCAAATAACATATAAGTACCCAACTTGAATGATTAAATTGCAAAATGGGCACTAAAGACAAGATGCCTTTCTTGTAATCAAAGCATAGAGAAAAAAATCAAAGTATTAGCAACATTTTCAATCATCTTATTCAGTTCCACGTTTTTTCCCCCAAGTGGTTACAGCACGAGATCTCTACTTGAACTTAGCTAAACACAAACCAAAACACTCCACCATCTTAATCATTCACCAACTCTTGCATTTGGAGCATTTAGTGGCCATCTTATACTAAACTCATCCCCACCAACACTATTCCTTTGACCCTTCAACTTGGCATCGTCCAAATAATGTTGGTACACATAAGAAACGAAGCCCCAAATTGCTAAGATCATAGATATTACCTTGATCCCATTCATCCTATCCCCAAAGAACACGACAGCGAAGATGGGCACAATCGGCAACCCCACTGCACTAATCGAGTTCGAGAACAAGGACGACACGTCCAATATCAATCCAATTGCACCGATTCCAAACACTTGCCAAGAAATTCCTGTCCCAACCAAGTTCATCACATAGCTCACCTTCCCAAGCTCATACTCATCCATCTCTCTCCCCAAATGCTCCCACTCTCCACTCGCAAACAACCCCGCCAAAATAATCACACTAGCCACTAAAGACTGGTACACAAGCATGTCCAAAACTGCCCTAAATGTCTCCTTTCTTATGACCCTCCTAAAGCTAAGTTGGGTCAAGGATAGGACAAGCCCATAACCAGCTGATGCGCCAATAGTGCACACAAACCCTAGGCCATATTTCCCTGTGGAGACCCCCGTAGGGTCTTCCGAATCTGATTGGAACACAAGGAGGGTTGAGGAGATTGTGAGGAGGACTAGGGAGTTAATGATGTAGGGGGTAAACTTTTGGCCATTTAGGAAGAAGGAGAAGAGGGCATTGAAGGCCAATTGGGAGGAGCAAATAAGGGAGTAGGTGGAGACAGGGAGATATAGGAGGCCAAGTGAGTATAAATAGCAATCTATAGCCAGAATTGTGCCTATGGAGAGGTACACAAGAGCGAGGCTTTTGAGAGAGGGTGATTGCGATTGAGATTGAGCTTGTGGGTGCATTTGGATGTTTGGGTTGTTGCGGTCTTTTGGTGTGGGGATAAAGTAGAGAAGGAAGAGGATTGGGAAGCCCACGAGTTGGACAAGTGTTGCAAGCCACTTACTATTGCCTCCTTTGTTGTAGTAGAGCCTCCCAAGGAGTGTGGCCACCGATTGGCTAGAGAGCACCAAGAATGAGTAGAGAGCCACTCTAATCCACCACCCGAAGTTCTTGGGTTTAGGGATTATTGTTGCTTGATTATTGGTGATGATGCTTGTGGGTAGGGATGAGTTCTCTTCTTTCGCTTCTTGATCCTCTGGTCATAAATTGGACGCAATTGAATTAAGGGTTTTAATCAGTAAGAGAGAAAGAATATAGATGGCTTACTCAACGGCTAGATAAATAAATCAAAATACATGACTTTTACGACTATGACTAGATTCATAATTTAGTGAGTACACTGCACCTAATTCAAATGTAGGAACTAACTAATTATCTATTGGTAATATATGTGCAAACAAAGTAGCATGTGTCAAAATAAGGTGTTTGAGTGGCTTTGCAACCATCTATCTTTACGTGAAGAGCTAGACGTTTCTTTTTCCGGGACTTCAGCTAGAATTGACGATGACCTGTATATAGAATCACACGTGGGACCCGTTTCTAATCGAGAATGATATCCACCCAAGTTGATGATGTTCTTGGGTGCACTTCACCTACCCCACTACACTACAAAGACATTTCGTTGGTATCATTAATGTAATCGATGAATGATTGCGAGCTCTCTCGTGAAAGATATCCCGCTATATTGCTGCGCATGTACTCGACCACAACTCTAGGGGATTGGGTATGGGAACAGTCGACGATGACCTTGTTCATGCAAAAGAGGGTGGAATTTGCCGCAAAAAATTTGATGCGAAGGAATATATTTCCCAAAAGACTTCCCCATCGATAGGCAGAGCTGAATGTAGAAAGGATATCTATCATATTGAGTATCGATCGTCAGTGAAAGACTATGGTGTTAATCTCCATTCCATGCGTTTAGAATAAAACGATGGGCAAACAATTATGAATAGATTCAATTTGACATACATTCAATTAGACAAACATTAATATCGAAATTGTCAATCATGCGTGATTCTAACTTTCTCAAATGGGTTTAGTTTTTTACTTTAACATTGATTAAGCTTGCTTACCTTAATTCCATAACCATCAACCCATGCAATATTGAACAAAAATTATGGATGCCTAAGACTCAAGTGTAAACCCAGAAAGATGGTTCAAACACAAAATTATTTTTATTTAGTGCTGTCGATGAATCTGTACCTTAGCCCAAGTTACAAACACATATTAGATTCTTAATTGACCACTGAACCAACTATGATTTTTTCCCTCCTAAAGCCATCGGTTAGGGGCGCCTCATCACTCTTTGGTCAGAAGCAAACGGATGCTCAAGGTAGGTCCCATTTTTAGTCCCCACTAGATAATTTTCTTGAACTGATATAGACATTGAGGCCGGGGGGCATTGATAGTGTGTTTCCCTATCAGCAATATCTACAATACTTTTTTTTTTTTGGGAAAGAAAATTAACAAAAAAGATCATTTACTCGGAAGTTCAGAAGAAATATGAATATTGATAAGAAAGTGGCATAAAAACCAATATAAGAATTAAATGAAAGGCGGTTCCCTGGACCACCTATCTAAGACCCATACCTAAGACGCCCACCTAACAACTGGAGATCTGTTGCATTGAAAACAGAAGATAATGGATCCATATAGTACACACATGGTGAAAAAAGAAAAAAGAAAAAAGAAAAAAGAAGAATGAAGGATGACCAAAAAAATTCTGGATCAGAAAACGGACTTTTGTATTTTTTGCTTGTCCAGGCGAAGAAAAAGAAGTTAGAAGGCCTAGGATTCATCAAAAGTCCAAGAGTAGGAGCTTATGGAGTTGAAAGTTTTAGCTTCCTCGCATGAACAATTTAATCATCTGGATCTTCAACTCGCGCATATACATATACTCGTGCATATGAGAAAAAACACACAAAAGAACAAAGAGAAACAGAGAGTAGCAGGAAGAGAAGCGGTCGAGTTCCGTTGCAAAGCTTAGCTAGTTCAAGAATCAAACTTACCCACGATGTGGAGTTGCAGCTCCTGAGGATGATGACGAGCTAGTTCTCCCATGTCGGGGATGAGAGAGAGAGAACCCAGAAGAGAGCGATAAGATATTATGAAAGCCGAGAGTGGGTTGAAGCAGAAACCAACAAGGGATGAAAGAGGAGGAGGTTTGTATGTATGTACGGGTCCCGCATGCTTCTTTGTCTAAACATATATAATTACTAAATGTCTATTTTCATCGACGAAAAGCAGGTATTAGTCATAAAAAGGGAAAATGGAACTCGTGTCCCGTACTGCCAGTCGCTTTCTTTGTAACGTGCACGCCCGGCTTCCGAATCGCTGGGTCAAACATTCAAGATGCACATACAGCGCTGTATATATCTAAAATTGAGCATGCTCTGTAATTAACTTTTCATAGAGATCCCCGATGGTTAAAAGACTACCTGCACCATGTAAACTTGCTCCATATTACCATTTTTTTTTTCATAATAGTTGACCTCGAAATGTTAGACAATTCATATAAAACCTGATGCGGAAATTCATAACAAATCAAGGATCTTTGATCTTCATGATTCTCACAAATAGATGAAGACATACCTTTATCCATAGCGCTACGCTTGAACTTGATCAAAAAAGAAGAAATCCGATTTCTCTCCCTTAACCCACTAAACCTTAATGTATTCAATTGATGGAGGAGAGAATACGTTCTTTCTGTTTTGTTGTTCGTATGTGGGTGGAGAGAGGACCGGACTCTATTTATATGTTTATTGAAAATGTGCCTTCCATCAAAGCGATATACCCTTTCGTTTTATTAGAGTCGTACCTTCTCATAACCAATATTATTTATAGCATTTCAATCATTATTAAACCATATAATAAATCACATAATATGGGCCACAATAATTCTTACATTCTCCCACTTGGCCCATATGATTCTCCTTTCATGGTTTAATAAAGACTATAATGTGCACAATAAGATTATGCTATAACATTTCATTAAATTGGCAATCACATAATAATCACAATTAAGTAAAGAAAACTAATGCGAGTCATAGCGGTTATATGTCATTAATCGACATAGTCCCTTCTATGTACTACAACTATAGTACTTTATTTAACATGATCCATAAATGAGAAGTACAGTAATAGTCCAACCATAATGTTTCTTTAGAAACTATCCTGTTTAACATTCATCTATTTCCATAATGTATACTAAATAGAAAACAGGAAATATTAGAAACATGTAAGTGAGCTCAAAGTGTCAAATACATAAACTTAATACAATCATAATACAAACATTAATGACGTCCAATAATGCCCATCCTTTCAACATGCTCATTAAATGTTTTGGGCGGCAATCCTTTTGTTAAGGGATCTGCTATCATAAGATTAGTGCTAATGTGCTCAATTGACACTCTTTGTTTCTGAACTTCTTCTTTGACAGACAAGTATTTGATCTCCATATGCTTAGCACCCTTAGAATACTTGTCGTTCTTAGAGAAGAAAACTGCTGTAGAGTTATCACAATAGATTTTTAGCGGCTTGGCAATACTGTCGACGATCACAAGTCCTGAAATAAAATTCCGCAGCCATAATCCATGAATTGTGGCCTCAAAGCATGCCACAAATTCAGCTTCCATAGTGGATGCAGCAATAACTGATCGCTTCGCACTCTTCCATGAAATTGCCCCTCCAGCGGAAGAAACAAGTAACCAAATGTTGATTTTCTTGTATCGGCACATCCGGCTAAGTCTGAATCTGAATATCCAATCACCTCGAGATGATCAGATCTTTTATAAGTGAGCATATGATTCTTCGTTCCTTGCAAGTATCTAAGAACTTTCTTTGCAGCTTTCCAATGATTCATTCCAGGATTACTTTGATACCTACCCAAAGATTCCAACAAAGAAAAGCGATGTAAGTGCGGTGCAAGTTTGTGCATACATTAAGCTTCCCACAACAGATGCATAAGGAATATTATTCATTTGTCCTCGTTCCAATTCACTTTTCGGACATTGCATAAGGCTAAATTTATCACCTTTCTGAATTGGAACTATTCCTGCTGAACATTTACTCATATTAAATCTCTCTAAAATTTTCTCAATATAGGCTTTCTGAGACAATCCTAATAATCCTTGTGATCTATCACAGAATATTTCTATTCCTATCACATATGTTGCCTCTCCCATATCCTTCATTTCAAAATTCTTAGAGAGAAATTTCTTGGTTTCATGTAACAAACCAAGATCATTAGCAGCAAGCAAAATATCATCAACATATAGAACTAGAAAAATAAACTTGCTCCCACTAATCTTCATATATATACACCGATCAACGGTGTTTTCCTTAAATCCAAATGAAGTTATGGTATCGTTAAACTTAAGATACCATTGTCGGGAAGCTTGTTTAAGTCCATATATTGACTTCTTTAATTTACATACCATGTGTTCATTTCTTTTAACTGAAAAGCCTTTGGGTTGGTCCATATAAACCTCTTCCTCTAAATTCCCATTAAGAAATGCGGTTTTTACATCCATTTGGTGTAACTCCAAGTCATAATGAGCCATCAAAGCCATAATGATTCTAAGTGAGTCCTTCTTAGAGACTGGTGAAAATGTCTCTTTATAGTCAATGCCTTCTTTCTGAGTAAAACCCTTTGCAACAAGTCTGGCTTTATGTCGTTTAATATTGCCTTTTGAGTCGCGCTTGGTCTTAAAGACCCATTTACACCCGACCTTCTTACATCCTTTAGGCAATTCAACAATATTCCAAACTTGATTTTGATGCATGGATTTTAACTCTTCTTCCATGGCATTAAACCATTCATTAGAATCTTCACATTCCATGGCTTGGGAAAATGAATCGGATCATTTCCAATTCCTAAGTCAATTTCTGACTCTTGTAGATAAACCATATAGTCATCAGAAATAGCCGACCTCTTTTCTCTTTGAGATCTCCTTAATGCTATTTCTTGTGACTCGGCTATTGGAGGTTCATTATTGACAACTTTAGAAGCTTTGGGTATAGGAACTTCTACCCTTACTTCTTGAATGCAAGCATCACGCATTCTTTCACTCCCACTGATGTCACCATTCTCAATGAACCTAGCATTTCCAGATTCAACAATTCTTGTACTATGATTAGGACAATAAAATTTATACCATTTGGATTTCTCTGCATAACCAATGAAATAACCACTGGTTGTTCTTGAATCCAATTTCTTTTCATGTGGATTATAAATTCTTACTTCGCTTGACAACCCCAAACATGCGGGTGTCGTAAATTAGGTTTCCTTCCGTCCACAGTTCAAATGGAGTCTTTGGAACTGCCTTACTAGGAACCCTATTTAATAAGTACATAGAAGTCTTTAAAGCATACATCCACAAAGACAAGGGTAAAGATGAATGACTCATCATACTCCTAACCATTTCTATTAAAGTACGGTTACGCCTTTCGCTACACCATTTTGTTGTGGTGTACCGGCATTGTGTATTGAGCACAAATACCATGTCTTTCAAGGAATTTAGCAAATGGACTGGACATTGTCCCGATTCATCATACTTTCCATAATATTCACCGCCTCTATCCGATCTTACTATTTTCACCTTTCTATCTAATTGCCTCTCAACCTCTTTAATATACACTTCAAGTGCATTTACTGATTGAGACTTATCATGCAATAGATAAATATAACCATAACGTGAAAAATCATCAATAAAGGTTATGAAATAGCTTTCCTTACCAAAAGATGGAACATCAAAAGGACCACATATGTCAGTATGTATAATTTCAAGAAGTTTTGTGCTTCTTGTGACACCTTTCTTAGTGTGTTTTGTTTGTTTACCTTTAATACAATCAATACATACCCCAATGTCAGTAAAATCCAAATTTGGAAGAATTTCATTCTTCACTAATCTTTGCATTCTTTCTTTGGATATATGACCCAACAGTTTATGCCACAAGTAAGCAGAATTTTCATTCACCAAACTTCGTTTAGTGCCAACTTTATGATGCAGGGTCATTAATGTCTCAACAAAAGTATTATCAAGTCTAAATTTGTAAAGACCATCACATAAAGTTCTAGTTCCAATAAGAGTATCACTCTTAAATAGACTGAAAGATTCAGATCCAAACTTACAATAAAATCCCGCCACATCAAGTCTTGGCAAAGAAACTAAATTGCGAGAAAATGTAGGTACATAAAGGGTTGAAGCAAATCCAAATAATGCCCAGTATCTAAGATCAAACGATAAGTGCCAATGCCTTCAATCGGAGCTTTGTCTCTGTTCCCCGTAATCATATAACTTTCATTTGGCTTTATAGTTTGGATCGTAAGAAATCCCTGCATCGTATTTGACACATGAGTGGTGGCACCAGAATCAATCTACCAAGTATTATAAGGAACTTCAAGAAAGTTTGATTCAAAACATACTAAAGCACAAGGCTTACCTTTCTTTTCGAACCAAGCCTTACATTTCAGACAATCTTTCTTTAAGTGTCCAATTTTGTTGCAAAAGTGACACTTAATAAGATTGTGTTCTTTCTTGTGGATTTGAGAAGCCTTTGAAGAGTCATTCAGGATGTGTAGTCCTTTCTTCTTGCTCCTTCCACCTTTCCTCTTAAAATTCTTTCGAACTCTTTGATGACTTGAGAGATGAACAGAATGAGCCTTTTGATTCTTTATCCTTGTTTCCTCTTGAACTAGCATACTGGCCAATTCGTTTACATTCCACTTATCCTTTATAGTGTTGTAATTCATTTGAAATGGCCCATATTGCTCATGAGGTAAGGAATTAAGTATAAATTGTACTAAAAGTACTCATCCACATTCATTCCCAAAGTCCTTAACTTTGCTGCTAAATTGGTCATTTCAAGTATATGCTCATGCATAGTACGCGAACCATCATATTTCATGGTGGTCGTGTGCTCATCGGTGTACCAGCAAGTGACTTATCGCCAGTTTGAGAACGCTCTTCCACAAATTTCATAAATTCCTTAGCATTGTTAGTCTTGGGAAGAGAAGTTTTTAAGTTGTTTGCTACTGTCATCCGCATGAACATTAAGCTCACCGTTCGATCTTTCCCAAGCTTTATGGAAAGATTTTTCATCATTGCTACTTTCATCGGTAATAGCGGCTGGTTTCTCAGCTTGAAGTGCTAAATCAAGATCCAAGACACCTAAGTGAAATTGGACTTGTTCACTCAATCAGGAAAATTTATCCCATTGAATAATGGAACGGATGAGGCGTGCGAATGGAGTGAAACAGGTACAGATAATGCAAATGTGCAAGAAAATACTCATACATTAATGCTTTGAGAATATCACCTAATCAGATTCAAACTAAACTACACATGCACATCATAGTTCTCCTTTGGGCGATCCTATGATATACAAATATATATAAACCATAATGATGTTAATAACTTTTATTTGATAATTGTAAATATATCTTATTAAAATTTATTTGTTATCTTTGGATATACAAACAAATTTAACAAATCATATTAATTATCAACCATCATGTTCATGAATTATAAGAAAATAATTAACCTTTGGGTTAATCCCTAAGTTCTTATAATAAATGAACTTCAATATACCCATAAGTCCAAAACATATCAATTTCATACATAGCATCAATTAATCATGGGTAATTGAATAAAACAATTTACAATATTAAAAATTCAAAAGACTTCAAGGTTCGGCCACTTTGGTGACTAACAAACCTTTCATAATATGAATTTTTTAATATTGTAAAATACAAATATTTACCAAATTGCACACAAGGACAAAAACTTAATCAAAGCATAAGGGTAAAATTGTAAAATCCTAATTCCATAAGGGCAGAATCATAAAGTTATAATCCAGGGGCAAAATGGTAAATCTTCAGCAATGGCAGAACTGTAATTATTAATTAAACAACGGCAGAACAGTAAATATATTGCGAGAAGGACAAAATTGGAATTTTAAAAATGGCTAGGGAAAAAAACGTAAATAAGGCCGCGTGGGGACGTCGGGCGCGTGCCTCGCACGTGCGCGTCCAACGTGCGGGCGCGTGCGTTGCTCGCGCCGCAACCGCGCGGGAAACCCCGCGCGTGGATCCCACGCGCGCAGCGCTTGCGCGCGTGAAGGCGCTTGGCGCGTGGGTTCCACATGCCTGCAACCGCAACGCATGCGTGGAGCCCACGTGCCTTCTCCCTCGCGCACGACGCGATTCTTCGCCGTTTTTCCGCCGTTCCGCCACGGTTTCGCCGGCCGTTTCTTCTCCGGCAGCCCATCCTGACACAAATAAATAATGGGTTTTGAAGAACATGCCGGCACGATCACATGCGTCCAAGTTTCGGAGAAAATGACCAAAAAATTGGCCCAAATCAAACGAAAAATTCTCAGAACACAAAACTTCCACCACCGCCGCTTCCGCCGCTCGATTAGCCTCCGGCGAACACCGATATACCGGAAAACTCATGGCTAATGTTCCTCATGACAGTGCGACGGTGTGGGTCCGAAATCAAGCGGTGGGTTGCCGGATTTTACCCGAACCGGCGAGTTTCTTCCTTGCCCTCAAAATTCCGAATTCCTCCATTTTTGTCCTTTTCCACTCGTGCACACACATTAACTTTTCTCCACCATTTTAGTCCATGAAAAACGTCCATCATTCGGATTTTCTTTAACAGAAACTTCCAAAACATTTCAACAACAACAAATGCTACGAACATGATCATTCAACAAATCATCATACATAAACTATAATATTTCTTTAAACGGAAAAATCATGAGATCATAAACCAAACGCTCTGATACCAACTGTTAGACAATTCATATAAAACCTGATGCGGAAATTCATAACAAATCAAGGATCTTTGATCTTCATGATTCTCACAAATAGATGAAGACATACCTTTATCCATAGCGCTACGCTTGAACTTGATCCAAAAGAAGAAATCCGATTTCTCTCCCTTAACCCACTAAACCTTAATGTATTCAATTGATGGAGGAGAGAATACGTTCTTTCTGTTTTGTTGTTCGTATGTGGGTGGAGAGAGGACCGGACTCTATTTATATGTTCATTGAAAAGGTGCCTTCCATCAAAGCGATATACCCTTTCGTTTTATTAGAGTCGTACCTTCTCATAACCAATATTATTTATAGCATTTCAATCATTATTAAACCATATAATAAATCACATAATATGGGCCACAATAATTCTTACACGAAAATCCAAATCTAAGATCTGTCGCCCCCCTCCCTTCTCTCTCTCTATCCCTTTTCTCCCTCTGAATCAAGCACGGCAACTCTAGTCTGGCGTTGCCTAAGACCGGGAACCTTATGTTTGATGCCGCGACACGAATTCAAGGCAGATGTTGCAAACATAGCGAGGGGAGGATCAGTGCACCGTGGTGTTACATGACTCAAAGGAGGTTGGTAGCGATGATGAATTAGTTTATAACATATAAGTGGATATTTTATATAATGATAACATAATGTGGCAATGATTCGTGACGCGATAAGTCAATTCAAATTGAATGATTTCAAATTTTAAGAACTACAGATGATCGGATGCGTATTGCTCGGAAAACGTAATTGGTCAACCGTGCCGACCGTGCCAACCGTTTGACTAACCCAGAAACCAAATTTCTGTTAGAAAGCGTGGGGGGAGAATAAAAAAAGGGAAAAGGGGCAAAAGGAAATGGTCAAAAGTAAGCTGGAAGGTCCAAATGAACATATTTTAATGTGACGGTCAATGAGAAGCCATGAGCGAGGCTCAACCTCATCGAATCTGGCAAAGTGGAGCATTGCCCAAGGCCAACAAGGTTGATCTTGGCCAGCTTTGGGCAAGGGTTTAGCTTGCCAAGATTTAGAGATCTCAAGCATCGCCAACTCACGCCTATGGCTAGTCACTGGTCATCACCAAGGCCTGGCTATTGGCAGAGGAAGAAGAAACAAGAAAGAAAAGAAAAGAAAAACAAAAAAGAAAAAGAAAATAAAAATAAGGAAATTAGAGAAGAACAATTCCAAAAAATGTTTTCACCTATTTAGATTTAGAAATTTAATTTCCTACTCTTATGCATAAATATTTTGATGACTATAAAGTATATTCAGTTAACTAGACATTTCAATGAACTAAACGAGTAAAAGTTTGAAAAACTAATTTTTGGAAAACATTTCCACTCAAACAAACACACCCTTAAAAATTTATTAAATCATTTAGCAAATTTTTATCGTAGGTCAGTCTTTAACTTGTTGCATAGTATTTCTCATCATCTGTTGTTGTACTATTGTCTGAACTCTGAACTAATTTGATATGATCCATTATTTGTGACCATTGTGTATACTCTAGTTGATTGACACCATAGCGTTTCCCTATGTGAATACAGATATGCTATGCATGAAATAATGAAGTTGCAGTCTACTCTGAATCAATGTGTATTTTGTTTGTTATGTACCTAAGCTAAAAACCGACTCTCTTGCGGATATTTTGGACGGCAGCACGCTTATGTAGACTCTATTCTATTTAAAAATATACCAACATAAATGCAGGCACATTTTCCAACTAGTAACTTATGTGGAGGTTTGAGGAGGGTCATCGGCATCAATGCGAAGATGGCGGTGGTGGATCTTCTCTCTCTTCTCTAGCTATGCATCACAACAAAGACAAAAGGAATAAATAACAAACAAATAAATAAATGTTGAACTTCAAGTGTCATAACTTTTATATAACACTTACTTGAGGGTCACAACTTTTTTTCGCTTACTTAAATGTCACAAATTTGTAAAATTGATAACTTGAGTATCACCGGTAGTTTGCCTTGTTGAAAAAGCTAACGTGACACTAATTTATGGTACATCATCCGACATGGTGTGTCGGGAAGCTGAATTTAGCACTGGGGAAGGTAAACGATGTCACTTGAATGTCTAATTGAAGGACAACAAATGTTCCAATAACTTCACAAACACTCATTTTAGTACCCTAATTTTTTAGAAGTGAACACTAAGGTTCATCAATTTTTGAAAGAAATGGCAAGAAACGATGAGTTTGTTATACTCTTGCCATGCTAGACAAAGTTTTCAATTTTGAACTTCAGTTTATTTTTAAAAATCTACATCAAAATGGAAAATTAAACAAAAAATCCACATATGACAATTTGTTGAAAATGACATTCAAGTGATCAATCGGTATAGTACTCAGGTGATTGAAAAAAATTATAATATTCAAGTTAGTATCATACGAAAGTTATGGCGTTCATAATGAACTTATTGCTATTAGACTTTAAAGATAAACCCACAAAAATAAGTCTATCAAACGATGTGAAAAGTTTAATAGGGTTTATAATTTTAAACTAGTTAATGGAGTTTTTTTTTTTTTTTTTTTTAAAGATTTCTGTTAATTACAAAAATGATACATTAAAGATTCAGATCTAAAAAGTCACCATAACAAGGCAAGCTCATAGAGCTCCAAAACAAATCAAAATACCAGAAATTAAGGTATATCATCATAGCATAGTTGGTAAAGTTAATCACATGCTCGTCCTTATCCAAGTGAGAGGATTGGTGATTAATCACCAAATACACATCATTATCAATGATGATCACATACCGAGATTTCCATCTTTAGTTGCAGCTTTTCCTTTTGGCAGTGTACACCTAGATTTGGCCTTTCCAATGCCATCACCATGCGTAGACAATATAAAACTTGTTGAACAAGCTCAAATTTGACATTTGTGAGAAGCTGAAACTTTTATATAAAGCATAGATTTGACAATGAAGCTGCTGTGAACTATGAAGCACCAACACTCTCCAAAACCTCCGTGTTGTGTCGAACACTTCGACACATATGCAACACTCTATGACACTCTCCGACACTCGGTCAACACGTGTCGAAAAATCCAACACCTGATCAACTTTCTTGACACTCTTTTACACTTGAGTTGGAATTCTGACATACAAATTTCTTACATGTGATTTCCATAACGAGGTCAATTTTAAAAATTCAATAAATGAGAGGTCAAAATATATGTGTATGTGTGCGTGAAAAAATAAAACACAAGAATAAAAATAATAAATGGAGAAAGAAGAAAAACATAGTCTTCTCTTCTCTTCTCTTCTGACTTCTACTTCCTATAATACACAATTCACTTCTTAAGTTTTTTTGTCCTCTTCCAACATATCTAACATGCGAATATGGATTGCTTGTTTTTACTCCAAGTTTTATGAATTATTGAAATAGAATTAAATTTGTCAAATTAAAACAATGAATGATATTAATAAATAATGTATTAATGTTTTTAGTGCATATTCATTCTAGGCTTTTTAAATTATTTATTTATTTATGAATTTGATTCAAATTAATTTGATTGAAATAATAATAACAATGATAATTTATTATGTATATATAAAAATATATATTTAATATACAATATGTCCCAACATATCAGGAATTCTCTGTTTTTTGATAAATAACGTGTCGGCATATCGTATCGTGTTGTGTCGCGTGTCGCGTGTCGTATCGAGTCTACTTAGATTGTGAACACCATTAAAACTAGAGACAAATTACTTACTCATTAAAAATCTAAATCTATAATTATATCAGAGAGAATATGTCACAAATGGTTAATTGTTTGTTTAAATTTATAAAAGTAAATCTTTTACTCTTTTTGTCAAAATCTAAAATTTTTCAAATATTAAAAAGTATTAAAAAAATTTATAAAATAATTTGCGTGTCAATATTTATATATTATAAAACTTCATACGCCTATATCTAAAATAAATTCAAAATTCGTGCAACACAAGATTTTAAAAGATAATTTTTTTTTTTAAAAATAGTTACTTGAGATATAACTCATGAATTTAGTCAATGTATTCAAACTTATCGTAAAGGATAAGGCCTGGGTTGGATAAACTTTTTTGTGCATTTTGGGCGGTCGTCGTCAGGGGATATGTATAGACTTGTAGTAATTAATTTGGTGGGCACCACATAAAAAGAAGCCGAAGAAACAGTTTTATCCAAATTCAATTATGAGGTAAGTCCTATCCAACAGGCTTTAATTAGCTGATTGCACTGAACACTGTAACCTCGGATCAAAACAAACGAAACACGACAAAAAAATTGCCCAATGGAAAACTTCTAGAAAGGCTAGTGGTCAAATGTAGGACCACATAACGCGTGAAAACAAAGATTCAAGGACCCACGATAACGAGCAATTGTTTTGGGTTTTCCAAAGCAAAATTTGTTCCTTTTCCAAGTCACTCAGAGATATAACTCGTGAGTTATTCAAATTCATCAAAGCACCCTCTGCAATAATTGCGACAATACTCTCCGAGACTTACAATCAGAATCTCATTTTTTTTTTCTCAAAAAATAAGTATAAGAAGTAAGAACGAGCTCTTAGAGTGTCTTGATCAACTTGGGCAACCTTTGATAACATTTTGATGCATTGCTCTAAAGAATCGATACTTTTCAGAAGCTTTTGAGTTGTGTCCAACACTTTGACACGTGTTCAACACATTTGGACACATAATCAATGAGTATCAAAAAATTCAATACATGGTCGACTCTCCTCGACACGCTCCAACATGCAAGTCCGGAATTCCGACACGCGATTCCAGCATGCATGGGGTCAATTTTTAAGATTTTCAATACTAAAAGTGTCAAAATGTAAATATATATATAAAATGGGGGAAAAAGAGGTAGGGATGGTGGCTAGGTACTGCTGTTGTTGCCATCGTCGGAGGGGGCTTGTGACCTCATCAGCCCTAGGTGTTGGTGGGGGGGCCTCGCAGGCTCAAGTGAGGCCATCACCGGCTAGGCAAGGGTCAGTGAGGCTCGCCTAGATTTGGGTGATTCTTTGGCAAAGGCCTGGGTGAGGCTCGCCCAAATCTTGGTGATATTGCGCCCTTGCTCAGACCTAGCGATGGCGCTCGCCCTTGCGTGGGGCTTGTGAGGCATAACCTAGGGTTGGGGAGGCTCACTAGCCACAAGTGAAGGTCGACATTGCCTAGATTTGGGCAAGCCTTGCTGGCCTTATTTGAGGCATTGTCCAGATCTAGGTGAGCCTTGCTCAGATGTCGCTTGGGCTAGTGAAGGCCCCCCTCCGCTACCTACAATTGATGACCTTGCTTGCTATGACATCCTGAAATTTGACCCCGTCCTGATAATATGAAATGAGCATTTCGTTGACGCACCTATGGTCTCATTTCTCTGAGTTGGCTACTCATGAGTTAACTAACCTATTAGGTGAAGCCATCAAGGGATATAAACGCGACAAACTTGAGAATTCGATCGGAAATCGATCACTCGACCATGACAATCGGCAAGGGCCAATACTACATCGTTATAATTGAAATGTGATTGGATATCGGTTGATTCGACGGAAGCACGTCATTGCGGATGATTCCGCATGATTACGAAATTTACGTCAAACGACATTAACCCGATTTTTTGTCGATTTTATACTCGGTAACCGTAATTGAAACATTGCGATTTTTACGACAACTGAGAGTTGACTACGAGTTGAAGATGTACAAACGTGGATTGAAAATTATCGACCATAGGTTAAATGTAATAAAATCCCTAAAAACTACCCGATATGTTAGGTTGTACTAAAATCACGTTTGATCGATTTTAACCCCAAAATTAAATTCAGTTTTGAGAATCGAATGTTCGAGCATGTCACGATTCGTTTTTAGGACATCGTCTTATATTTCGGAGAAATTTCATCGAGCTTGGGATTTTGCGGAAAAATAAAAATCGGCAAAAAGAAACGTGAAGAAATTCGTATGGGCTTCTGAATTTCTGCATTTGGCCACCAAAAAGGCCTTAAATGGTGAACAAAGAAGATGAAAATTGCAATTGGATTGAGCCTTGACTTTGGGGGCATAACACTTAGTGTTTAGGATATTTTCCCTTGAGTTCTTGGCTTCCTCTCTCTCTCAATTTTCCCTTCCCCTTTCATGCGTACACACCCTCTGTCGCCCACCTCCCTTCTCTCCTTCCTCTCTTCTTCTCTTCTTCTTCTTCTTCTTCTTCTTCTTCTTCTTCTTCTTCTTCTTCTTCTTCTTCTTCTTCTTCTTCTTCTTCTTCATTTCTTTGTTGCTACATCTTCATCTCATCTTCACCGCTACTGCCCCTCTTCCATTATCCACCACCATTTAATTAACCACCAACCCTTCTCCAGTTCCCTTTGTTCTTACTGCCACTGCCACATCCCACCATCTCATACTTCACCAGCCCACCAAACAACCCACAACTCTTCTTCTTCTTCATTTCTTTGTTGCTACATCTTCATCTCATCTTCACCGCTACTGCCCCTCTTCCATTATCCACCACCATTTAATTAACCACCAACCCTTCTCCAGTTCCCTTTGTTCTTACTGCCACTGCCACATCCCACCATCTCATACTTCACCAGCCCACCAAACAACCCACAACTCCACGCCAACAGCCCCTCTTGTCCAGTGATCTCACCTCACGGCCATAGCAGCTCACCCTTCCACCGGTCTAGCATCCTCCTCAGCTGCAGTCAGCTCGGTCCAACCCTCCAAGCTGAACTGACCAGCCACCTTAGCCCTTAATCCAAAGCAGAAGCAGAAACAGTTTTTCTAGCAAACTGTGAGCTTACAAGGCTTTTTCAGCCTCATCCGGGCCTCCATTGGTGACGCCATAGGCTCGAGTCTTGGTTGCCTTCGCATCACCATTGTGTGAACCCGTCACCTCACTAATTCGGTGAGTTAACTCTTTAATCCTTGATTAAGTTATTAATTGCACTTAAGGGGTTAGATGAGTTCTAATTAGCTTAGTTTAATTAGCATTAAGTGATATTAGCTTTAAGATGGATTAGTGTTAATCTAGTTTGATTAGATAAGCTTAATATGAATTAATGTTAATCTAATTTGTTAGATTATCACTAATGAGGGTAGTTTAGTCTAATTTGGTGGATTTCTCCCGAATCAATCTACTGGACGCTCGCCGTTTGCCATTTTTGTGGATCGAAATGTGCTATGATTTTGAAGTTAACTCATTCTTGAAAAGTGTTCTAGACATCTTCAAATATGGCATATATTTTACTCAAAATTTTATGGATTTAAAAGAATGAGATTGCAGCTTCGTTTTAATCAAAACAGAACTTTCGTTTGTGTTGGAACTTGTGACCTTTTAGTGTTCAATGGATTTTTATCAACTTTTAGGGTTCGATTTTCGAAAGGTTTCCTTTACAAAATATTTTTTTTCACATTTTGTAATTTAACATAGTCAAATTTCAGATCAAACAGACAAGTTTTGGATTTCGAACCAAGCTGGTTTTGGAAAACATGATTTTTTTAAATGGACACAGTTTTGGTAACATATTTAGTGAATTACTGCTCTTAATCTAGAAAGATCTAGGTTAAGGTGTCTACTTGAAAAATTTTCATTTATGCGTTCTTTATAACATATTCAAATTTGAGAATTTTTCAAGCTTGTTTAATTATGTTTCTGGAATTAAATTCGGAGGCGTGCAAGTGGCCTAGTTTCTGCCGGTTAGGACCGATTGTGGTTTTGTAGTTGTCGTGGGTATCTTGCTTGTTGGGAAATGAATATGTTGTCACTTGGTTGATGTTTGGTATGCCGAGAACATATGTGTGATATCATGAGGTTGATTGCTCCATGTTGGTTGTTTATTACTATTGCAAAATATGACCTCTTGGACTATTAAATAAAAAATAAATGAGGCGTCGGGTCTAGACACCAAAACTTATTTGCCCAATAAAATAACGAGGTTTTAAACTAGATATGTGAAAATTTTAACGGATTAATTTTGAGTACGTGAGCACCTAGAATTTATTTCTAAAGGTTTTGAACAAAAAAAAAAAAGGATTACTAAGGTTGGTTTTTAAAAGAGGGTGGTTGGAAAAGAAATTATAAAAAAAATATGGTGTCGAATTTGGATGCAAAGTTTTATGTGCTCAACAAAACGATGAAGTTTTATACTAGATGCGTATAAAGTTTTGCGAGTTAATTTCAAATATGGGACCCTGTGCAAATTTATTTCGGAGAGTTTGAACAAACAAAAAAGGGTGCCAAGTGAATTTTAAAAAGGGAGGTTTTTGGGGTTCTTGGCTACATGTTGGAAGCTAAGAGTTGTCTTGGTTGATGAGGCGCCTACATGGTTAGGTTAATTAAGTAGTTCAGTTTAGTTAATCGTGATTTATCTATTTAATTGTAATTTATTTAATTAATTATAATTAGCATAAATTGTGACGGAATAGCTGTTTTGCACAATTTCACGCTGATCGTCATGGTTGAGTTTATATGTGAAATTGATTGCTTATTTGTGTAATTGTCATTGTGGATTATTATTGCAAAAATTGGATTTATGTTATTTAAATAGAAAAATACCGGGTGTCGGTTTTTGACGCTAAAAATATTTTATGCACTATATAAAATTGTGGAATTTTGAAAAGAGAGTATATTGCATTTTATAATTCGATTTGATCATGTGACCATGCGCAATTATTTTACTTGGTATTTCTAATATGAAGAAAATTGACCAAGTTAATTATTTGAAATGAGAGTATTTAAGTACAAAGTAGATGTTCTTGGCCAAATATGGATGTGCGTGTGATCATTGTTAGAACCTGTCACCCAGCGGGAGTTTGGGGATGATGCCTGATTTATCAAATGCCCAGTGGGGGTCCGGATGCCGAGTCGCGGTTGAGGCCCGACCGATACTCCTTTATGGAATGCCGTTTAAGTGGGGGTCCTAGACGTTGTCGTGCTCAATGAGGTGGGACAGTGCTCGATTTTTATCGGATGCCCGGCAAGGGTTTGGATAATCGCCGACTGGGAAGTTGGTTGTGGCCCGAGGGGTCGTAATAACTGAAACACGCCTTAGTGATGTGATAGTTGTGCCTTATTATGGGGTAAAATTGTGTGGCATGGAATGGGATATGTCATAACAATTTTATCTTATAATCGAGAGCCATGTGATTAATTGATATGTGAAAGTGAGGTGTTTCGGTTGTTGGTTACACTTGCTGCGTTTATAAGTGCATATGTGTTGAACTAATGTGCAGGGATGTGCTGAAGTGAGGTAAGTCGGTGTGCGATGTCTATCTTAGGCCGCCTCTAAGTGAATTCTCATCCTAATCGAGGTTTAGGGTGTTGACTCGCTGAGATATTGTCTCACCCCGTTGTGGTTTAAATTTTTCAGGTCTCTAGGATGGAGAATCCAGAGTCGGCATCGAAGGGATCTGAGTATAGGTCGGTTAGGACTTCTTTTGGGAGACAAACCTTTGTATATGAACCTGTAAGTTTAACTCGGTTTGTTTTTTTTTTTTTTTTTTGTGACCCAGGGAACCTCTGTGCGCCGTCTTCGCTTGGAGTAAACCCTGAAGGGAGTAGAGTCACCACCACCCTTACTCCTTGGATAAGTCATGAGTTCCTTTCCAACAAGGCAGGCGACGTAGGGATTCAAACTCTGGACCTCTCGCGAAAGGAACCAATGCCAAACCACTACGCCACCACCACGGGTGGTTTTAACTCGGTTTGTTTATAAAGTGTGGTTTGTGAAAATTATTGTCTTGCTTTTACTATCTCATGTGTTTGTTTATTGGTTGGGTAATTATGAGTTCTCTTTCGCATGTGCATAAAATGAATGGGTCGGCGACGAGTCTTGGGAATGTCACAATTTAATCGACTGTTGAGGGATGTGCACGTGCCTGGGGTTGGGGCATGACACTAGCCCTCTTCAACGGTGGCTGGGCATGCCCTTGATGGCAGCAACGGCGTGCCTCAGCAACAACCATGCCATATAAGATAGTCAGTATTTACGTTATTAATTTCTAACTAAAATTGATTAGAATGACTATATTGTCATATTGTCAAATAAATAAATAAATAAATAAATATATATATATATATATAATTAAATTGGCTAAATTAAAATATTCATGATTAAATTGGCATTTCTACACTAGGTTTAGCTATTTTTTTAAAATTCCTAATTATTTGAAAAGGGACATCCAGCCCTTGTAAATAATGCAATATAACTTGTTGAATCACAAAATTATCACATTTTTATAGATACCCCACTTAGTATTTTTTAAACACGAAGTTCATGTATTAAAATTCATTTCCCCTTAGAAACCAGAAATCAAATTCCCTGGTTTCAAATAATGGAGGAGACGGTTCGGTCGCTACAATAAAAGCAATGGAGCCATCGTCACATTTTCATTTACCTTGCATTTCTTTTTCAATTTGGAAGAGAGAGTGCTTCTCAGCCATGCCACGCTTGCTTAGGCCTACTCTCCTAATGTTGATTGCTTTCCTTTTAAGGCCAATAGTAACCGTCAAGCACTACTGATTTTTTTTTTCTCTCTCTCTTTCTTCTTTATGTTTTCCTTCCATCTGAATGGAAGTCGAAACTAACGATTGAAGGTCCTAAATCTTCGGGAGTCTCTTGGTTTCAACAATTTCATGATAGGAAAATTGATACATATGATCTTCAAACTTTAGTCCAAGTGCAATATCACTCCTAAACTTTTTATTTATTTAATGTGGTCATTGAATTTTAGCTCAATATGCAATGTCATCCTTGACTTTTAATTTGTCAAATGTGATTCCTAAAATTTTAGTATATATTCAATTTAATCCCTAACTATGCAAAAATGTTCAATGATGTCCTTTCATTAAATATTTTCATAGAAAACTTAAGGAATAAATTGAATATGTACCAAAAGTTCAAGAACCATATTGAACGAATTAAAACTTTATGAATCACGTTACACTTCGTATCAAAAGTTCAAAAATCACATTTAATAAATAAAATTTCAATAATAACATTGTATATTAGGCCAAAATTCATGGATTATTTTTGTAATTATCCCTTGATAATAGTGTTTCAATCAATGGGAAGGACAGGTGCAATTTGTCTTCTAGTGAAATGGCCAAAAAAGGAAAATCGACCTGTTTAAGAAAATAAAAATGATCGGAGACAAATGAGAGAACTTTACGCAGCTCCTGGTATATTGTGCATAAAGCAAATTACGTATCTCCTCTGTCCCGTATTTAATTTATAATTTCAGTAAACACCAATAAGATGCAATAGCTAGTAATATATATTAGTTGAACAACACATAAGTACCCGACTTTCATAATGAGATTGCAAAATGGCACTTTCTTGTAACCAAAACATAGTGAAAAAAAAAAAAAATCAAATATTAGCAACATTTTCAGTCTTCTTATTCCGTTCCTTGTTTTCATCCTCCAAATGGTTACCGCAAGAAATTACTCTTTCTGCTTAAAGTTGGCTTAACACAAACTGAAACACTCCACCAACTTTAATCATCCACCACTCTTGCAGTCGAAGCATTTGGTGGCGATCTCACACTAACCTCATCCCCACCGACGCTATTCCTTTGAGACTTCAACTTGGCATCATCCAAATAATGTTGGTACACATAAGAAGCGAACCCCCAAATGGCCAAGATCATAGCCATCACCTTGACCCCATCCATCCTCTCCCCAAAGAACACGGCCGCGAAAATGGGCAAAATTGGCAACCCCACTGCACTAATCGAGTTCGAGAACAAAGACGACACGTCTAATATCAACCCCATCATGCCGATCCTGAACACTTGCCAAGCAACTGCTATCCCGACCAAGTTCATCACATAGCTCACCTTCCCAAGCTCATACCCATTCATCTCTCTCCCTAAATGCTTCCACTCACCACTCCCAAACAATCCTACCATTATAATCACACTAGCCACTAAAGATTGGCACACAAGCATGTCCAAAACTGCCCTAAATATCTCCTTCTTGATGACCCTCCTAAAGAAAAATTGGGTCAAGGATAGTAAAAGACCATAAGCAACTGATGCCCGATGGTGCACACAAACCCCAGTGCATATTTCGCTTTGGAGACCCCCTTGGTGTCTTCTAAATTTGATTGGCACGCAAGGAGGGTTGAGGAGATTGTCAGGAGGACTAGGGAATTGGTGATGTATGGGGTGAACTTTTAGGCATTTAGGAAGAAGGAGAATAGGGCACTAAAGACCAATTGGGAGGAGCGAACGAGGAAGTAGGTTGAGACAGGGAGGTACAAGAGTCCAAGTGAGCATAAATAGCAATGTAGGGCCAGAATTATGCCTAGAGAGAGGTACACGAGAGCAAGTCTCTTGAGAGAGGGTGATTGGGAATGAGATTGAGCTTGTGGGTGTGGGTGTGGGCGTGTTTCCATGTGAGGGTTACTGGGGTTTCTAGGTGTGGGGATCAAGTAGAGAAGGAGGAGGATTGGGAAGCCCACTAGTGGGACAAGTGTGACAAGCCACTTGCTGTTGCCTCCTTTGTTGTAGTAGAGCCTCCCAAGGAGTGTGCCCACCGATTGGCCAGAGAGCACAAAGAATGAGCAAAGAGCCACTCTAATCCACCACTAGAAGTTCTTGGTTTGAGGGGTTATTGTTGCTTGATTATTGTTAATGATGCTTGTGGGGTGGGGTGAGTTCTCTCCTTTGTTTCTTGCATCACCTGGTCATAAATTGAATTGCAATTCAATTAAGGATTTTAATTAGTAAGAGAAAAAGAAGGTAAATGGCATATAAACGGAAATTGGGTCCAAATAAATTTGATGACTAGCCACAATAAATCAAAAGGCGTGACTATTCTGTCTACAACCTGGTTCATTATTTAGTGAGCACATTACATCTTCTATCAAACGCATGAATTAATTAGTCATATACTTGTAATTTATGAGCAAGCAAAGTAACATGCATCAAAACTAGGCAATCGTAGTTGATGAATGATTACGAGCTTTCTCGTCAAATGCCAGCCATATATATATCTACCAAAAATTTCAGATCATTGCCATATAAAGTGAAAGCACATATACTATATTGTAGACATGTGCGTGTACTATGCATTTATGTATAAATTACGTATAATTGGAAATATATATTTATAGTAGCAAGAATATATCCTTCAATTCTAGTGAAATAATATAATAAAGGTTACCTATACGAATACATCAATTTTATTGGCCATGTGACCCCAAATTTAAGGGCTTTGGTATAAGAACCGTCTACGAGTTTACCTTGATCATGCAAAAAGGATGACATTTGCTGCGGAAATGATGACGCAAAGGAAATCACTTTCCCGAAAGACTTTCTAATCAGTTGGCAGAGTCAACATGTAAAGGGTATTTATCAAATTATCATAATGAATATTGATCGTTAAGAAGTCTATGATGCTAATCTTAGTTCCATCCATTTGGAATAAAATAATGGGCAAATGATTATGTGTTAATTAAATTTGACAAACTTTCAGACAAACTGTAACTTTAAAATTGTCAATCAAGCATGTTCTAACTCTTTTAACTGAGTATAGTTTTTTACTTTAACAATGAGAAAGCCTGCCTTCCTTCTATAGTCTCAAACCATGAAAATGGCCCAAAAATAAAATTATTTATATTTAATGTTGTCGAAAATCAAATCCGTACCATGGCCTACCCATAATACATCATGTATAATTTTCTTGAACTAATATAGAAGTTGAGGTTGGTCGGCAATAATAGTCTGCAAAATTGTCACTTCCTATCAATTTTGAGTTAAATCATGTTGTGTCAAGTCATATATTGAAAATGATTCATTCGAAAGTTCATACAAAATATCAACAAAATTGCATAAAAACCAAGATAAGAAATTAAAGAAAGACGGTTCACTGGACAACCTACCTAGGACCCACCCTAGAGATCTATGAGAAAGCAATAAAATAGTATAGTAGGCACACATGGTTGGTAAAAGGCACTTGTATTTTGGCTTGTCCAGGAGAAGAAGCAGGAGTTAAAAGTCCTACGATTCATCAGAAGTCCAGGAGTAGGAGCTCATGGTGTTGACGGGATTAGCTCGTTCAAATTTTCATACATTAGTAAATTCTTCAAGAGTTGGACTTACCCACGATGTGGAGTTGTAGTTCTTGAGGACGATGATGAGCTAACTCTCCCATGAGAACCCAGAAGAGAGCGATAAGATATTATGGAAGCTGAGAGAGGGTTAAAGCAGAATCCAACGAGAGATGAAAGAAGAGGAGGTGATTTATATATGCTTGATAATTATCTTGTTTCGTCAAGGAAAAAAATTATTAATCAGTCAAATGGAAAATGAAACTCGTATCTCCTTTACTGCTAGTCACTTTTTACGGAAACATACAAACTTCCAAATTGTTAGGTGAAACATTCAAGCTGCACATGCACTGTGATTAACTTATGGTAGTGACCCTCGATAATTAAAGAATGACTGCACCATGTGAACATTGTGAAGTCAGCCCATAATAGCCTAAAAGGGCTGCATTTAGTAGTCCCAAGTTCAATCCAGATAAGATAACAAATATCTGGTGTTTGACGATGTCTTTCACGCTGGAAATTCTTGAATAAAATGCTATATAAGAATCTCAGAACAAGAGTGGGATAAATCCGGATTGGATAAAAAAATCTCAAAAATATATTAACAAATTATGTTATCTTCCGACATGGAGTGACAGAGTGAAGCTTCCAGCTAACATCAAGGACCAACCCACAATTCTTGTCACTCTTGCGGATGTTTCTTTGCTCTCCAATTGATCCATTCAGGAACCATCAATTATTCTTAACCTGCTTGTGTTCTTATCAAAACAATTTTGAACCTCTCTGCAGTTCGATTACCCAAAATGAAGAATCCATTGAACTGACCTTCTCACCAGAATGATCCTCTCCCCCTCCTCCACCAAACCCAATTTACCGTTATGATCGTTCATATCATCAAACTCCTTTGATAAATTGTCGCTATTAGTTTTCCCAGATTCAACCCTGTCCTAAACTCCTCCATTGTTGTTTTCACCATTGCCGCTGACAGCCCCCATGATGCGATTGTCATCACCCTAGAGATGCTGAGAGACACGATCGAGAGGAGGGAGGGGGAGAGGGATGAAGCCAACTATTGGCGCACGATAGATGGGGCAGGTGGTATAGGCTTAAGCTAGTAGGACGGAGTAGGCAGTCGGGGGAGCAGAAGTCGGGGCAATCGTAGAGTCAGGAGGCATCACAATAGCTCAGACATGAGGCGGTTCGATTTGCCCAAGAGGCTACGAGAGAGAGGAACTTCCGCTGGCTCATCGCTCTTACCAAGACAGTAGGCCTCGAAGAGTGAAGGTACAATGTACAAGGTCGATCACTCGGAAGATTTTTATAGATTTTAAAAAATTCTCGATTCTATTTTGAGTTGCACTAAACATTTCGTGAAATTTTTTACAACTTGGAGAATATTTGAGACTTTTAATTCCACTTTATCATATAAAATCTAAATTTTAAGCACCAAATAGGATGGTATGTATATTGCTCGGGAAATGTAATTGGTTGGTCATGTTAACCGCGTGACAAACCCATAAACTATTTTTTTAGCATAAAAAACCATAAACTATTTTTGTTATGTAGAGAGACAGGGTGAAAAGGAGAAGGAAAGGAAAAAGAGAAAGTAAGTATGGAACGTCCAAATGAACGAACTAACATATCAAATCTGAAATTATTAACTTAATATCCATATCTTTCAACTTTTTAATAGTCACGTGTGTTGGAGAAATATCTCAAAGAATTTTGATGATCCCAAAACTATTGTTAGTATAATATTTATTATGATACTTGTAGATGTTCGTGATAGAATGTAAAAATAGAAGTGATATCTAAGACGGAGAAAAGATCACAAATCTGTTCAGTTCATAAACAGCATCAACAGATTAAAAGAGCAGTTGATGATAATATTTATGTCAATGTTATAGATATCATGCCATTGGTGATGTTGGAGCAACGACCATTCCAAATGATTGTTGCGTAAATCCAATATAGCCATTGTCATTTGAAGATGCACACCAAAAGAACCGAAAGATATTAGAGAACTAGAAACAAGCTTTCTATCAGACTTGTTAGAGCCATTAGCAATGGGACAGTAGCAGAAGCTATTTCAAGCAAGCTTGCAAATGTTTAAGAAAAAGGATTATAGGGGCAATTGTAACTCTAAACAACAGCCCTAACAGAACTCTAACAGCTCCTTAATTCTGTAAGAAATCTCCAACGGGAAGATTGAAGATGGGAAGATGGCTATATAATAGAAGATCCTTCAAACCAAAATGTTAGATGTGCAATATAAAAAATCCAAAATTCTTTTGAAAGCTGTGTTCTTAATGAAAAGCGTTTCATTTAAGATATTAACTATAGTGTTCTCATGTGACATCCTGAAATTTGCAATTCTGTTTTCAATTTAATAAATCGGGCCTTTCATCGACGCGCTTATAGTGCTATTCTCAGAGCTGATCACCCCGAGATAACTAAACTATTTGGGGGAAGTCATTAAGGAATTTTAATACAATAGACTTGGGAATTCGACCATGAATCAATTACTCGACCGTGCTCATCTGCAGAGATCATTATGGCATAGTTAAAAGTCGACTAGAGATCAGAGATAGGTTGGTTTGATTGAGATATATGGTTAAACGTGGGTGATTTGACCAAATTGAAAAATTCTCATTGATCGGCACTAGACTGATTTTTTTGTCGATTTGGTACCCCTGTGTTCGTATTTGAATCCTTGAAATTTTCACAACCACCGAGAGTCACCAATGTGTTGAAAAGGTTCATTGTGGCTTGAAGAAAATCTACCACGGG
This sequence comes from Eucalyptus grandis, assembly GCF_016545825.1. Taxonomy (NCBI): domain Eukaryota; kingdom Viridiplantae; phylum Streptophyta; class Magnoliopsida; order Myrtales; family Myrtaceae; genus Eucalyptus; species Eucalyptus grandis. The sequence continues at coordinate 6,872,152 of NC_052615.1, forward strand.
TTATTTGCACAAAAAATTTATGAAAGCTACCCAGTAGCCAAGGTTACGCTAAAATCGTGTCAGATTAAAATTAACCGTGAATTTGAATCCGATTTTAGAAATTGAAAGTTCTGTCATGTCATGAGTCATTTTAAGAATGTCGACTTAGTCTCCGAAGATTTTTCTGCAAATCGAGGTTTTGTTGGAAAAAGTCGATATATGGCCGCTTTCGACCATAAAATGCATATGGCTGTTTTTTTTATCATGAAATTAGGATGCGATTGGGATTAATTGGTGAGGAAAAATATCAATTGGATCCATGACTCGATAATAGAATTTATAGAAACCAAAATGAGTTGATTCAATGAGGATTGAATTTCAATTTAAGCCAAAAGCCTTCAAAGTTCGTATGCCCCCCTTGCCCACAACTTATGGACCAACTCAAGACTTCTAGATGAAGCAATTGGTCTGGAAAATCTGAGGGAAAGCCAGCCATGGTGGTAGGACCCTTCAAGGAGACCAAAGGGATAGGAAGAGAGCACATTGGACCCCCCCCCAAAGCAAGCTTGTCCCCTTCTCCCCCTCCTTCTCTCTCACATCGTCGAACAGCCCCCATTCCAACTGATGAAGCCTTAAAAAATTCTAGCAAACCGAGCCTCCCTCCTCCCTCCTTCATCATAACCACCCACCAAGCCGCTAGACAGCCACTGCGAGCCGTTGCGTCACCATCACGCCTCGCAAGCCAGCCACTTGTTCGCGCCCATTGTCCCGCCTCTCTGCTCGATGTCCCAGCACCTCCGTCCGTCTTGGTTGCTGCCTGAGGCCTTCGGACCACCGTACGCCGCCGTTCTGCCGCCGTGAAGCCCCGCTTGGTCTCTGTTGCAACCTTGCCATTCATCCCTGCCCGTCTCCGCCTTAGTTGAGTCACCAACCAGCTTGTTTAGCTAGCCACAGAAGCGAACAATAGTGGGTCCCAAGCCACTGTTTGACCCGTTTTTGTGGCCTTCCGAACCTCGAAAGGCACACCCGATTTGGAGTTTCTCAACCTCGTCGCATCCCTGTCGTTTTGATTTGAGCGGATCTTTAATCAAGTGAGTTTAACTCACTAATCCTCACTTAGTTAGTTAATGACGTTTAAGAGCTGATTAGTTTAGACTAAGTATGGATTAAGTGGATAGTTTAAATAGATTAACAATTTAATTGATCGTTATTGCATGTTAGGTGGTTAAAGTAGTGTAATTAGAACCTAGACAAGTTCTAGTATTTATCTAGAGTGGTTCGAAAATTTTTCAGGCTTGTCTCGGCTTTTATTTAGGCTTTTCCAGCCTAAGTTGCTATTTTTGGTATTTAATAATTAATTTCCGTAATTATTTAATTAATTAATTATTTTCCGGAAATTAAACCGGGATAGCCGGTGACTGGAATTTTATGTTGATTGCAGTGGTGTAATATGTTTATTTGATTGACTGTTATTTTGTGCTAATTGGGTGTTGTTTACAATTTTGGGAAATTATCCCAAAATTTATTAATTTCAGTATTTAATTAAAAAATCACTGGGCGTTGGTTTATAGTGCCAAAAATGTTTTTATCGATTATATAATTAGTGGGATTTAATAAAATAAAGATATTCTATTTTTTGCAGAGGCCGATTGTGTACTCATATACGATTATTTTTATCAGGTATGATAAAAGTGGTGAAATAATCGGGTTGGGTAGAATGGTATACTATATTAGCCAAATGGCTTGATATATCAACTTAGAGTGAGTAGTATACCCTAAGTATCGCACAGCTTTGGTGAGCAATTGAGTATCGTACAACTTTAGTGAGCAATTGAGTATCGCACAGCTTTGGTGAGCAATTAAGTATTGCACAGCGTTGGTGAGCAATTAAGTACCGCACATCTTTGGTAAGAATTATCCGTATACTATATCAGTAGGAGGGCTTAGATATATCAACTTAGAGTGAGCAGTATACGTGGTTGTTACCTTTTGGTGAGCATTTCTATCTATCTTCAGCTTAGGGTGAGCAGTCCTGATTTGATAGGACCTAATAGATAGTATTGAGTGGTTTGACCGAGAAGTGATCATGATAACATAAAATCGACTGAGTCGATTGATCGATGGCTCGATCTGATTTGATTGGATGATATGGTTTGTGAGTATTTGAATTAAATTAATTTGCAAGAAGGAGTGGAGGCACAGGTAAGTCCTTTGACTCGTATTTGTGCTTGGGCAGCTCTTGGGGAATATTTTTTTCCTAGTCGGGACTTAGGGGATTGAACTCGCTGAGAAGTCGTCTTACCCCGTTATGGGATAACATTTTCAAGTCATTAGATGACAGTTCCTTCTGATCATTTTGGATAGTTGAAGAAGGTCACAGAACATAGGTCTTACATTCCGCTGCATGGGAGCGCTAGGGCCTAGACCTATGAGCTGGTAAGGTCCATAGTTTGATCGATGTAGGTCTACCTAAAAAGGTACCCCACCGATACAAATCATGGTATCGCTAGGCTCAAGATGGCTAGAGAGAAGGTCCTATACCGGAATCTAAGATACCTCTGTATGTGCTGGAGGTTGCTTTTGGGAAAGGCATAGCAGATCCTTCTAGAGGTTCGGTGGTAGACACGGTAGACCTGAATCTTGAAGATCTTGGAAGTTCGGTGTATTCAGCTACAGGCTCAAATGTTAGTGAGGATGTGGAGCAGTAGGAAGATTAGTAGCTGTTTGCAAACCTCCCCTTGTTTTGTAGACTTTGCATCTATATATTGACTTGGTTTGTATATGACTTGTTATGATATGTACATATAAGTGTGTTGTTGGTTTTCAAAATTGTGACCTTACTTTCTTAACCCATCTTATTGTTGTCTGGGGATTATTTATTTGCTTCCACATGTGCATTAAAATGAGGTTGACGACGCGTCTTGGGATATTGCTATTCAATTGACTGGAAAGGGATGGGCATGCGCTCGGAGAATTGAGGGCATGACATCTCACTAGCTTATAATTGTGTAAAAGATCACATGTTTACAATGACAGCAACACCTAAAACCTGATAGTGTGATCTATTATGTGATAGGATTGGTGTTTGTTGATTATAACTTGTCTTGTAGATTACTAGTACAATTTAGACCGTCTTGTGGTTGTTAGTGTGGATAACAGATGTAGGATTGAAGGATAAAGTAAAATCACTTTATATTGTTATGTGCTCTTATTTCTCTCACTCTTACTTGCACTGGCACTCAACTCTTTCACGATTTTTTTAAAATATCTGCTCGACCTAATCCTTAAAGAGTAGCTAACAATTTCTGCATAACTATCAAAATATTTCATAACCCATTTACCCCTCTTTTATGTTGCATTGTTAGCCCCAGAAACGTGTATGTAAAATTTTGCTGTAGAATTGACGTGTTAAATAACAAGATGGGCCAAAGGTTGATATTAAACATGCGGATGATATTCAATCCTTAGTAGAAGTTCGTTAAATTATTCAAGTATATTAACGTGGTAGGTCAATCGTAACTTGCCACCTAGCGTTTCCCTTTATCTGTTGTTGCAGTGTCCGAACGCTGAACTAATTTGATAGGAACAATGATGTTTGATTTTAAAACTGTGTATATTTCCTAGAATTTTAGGTAAAGTAGAGTGATGTTTCTGAGGTCACGCTCAAACCAAGGGAAATGGACCTCAAAACATGTAATGATCTTGATAGTTGTCTTGTTAGTTCATGTGAGTTGAGATTTACACGGATGTCATTATGCCAAACAGATTTATCCTTTTAATATAAAGATGATCTCAGTAGCTCAAGATTAGACGTTATGTTATGAAAGGTCAAACCACATGAAGGCTAGGCAAAAGCTCATTCCTAAGCGGAAGCTTTATCACTTGGCCTTCCCCAATTTTCTATCTCATTGAGCCAAAAAAAAAAAAAAAAAAAAAAAAAAAAACAAAGTAATAAAAAGTAAATAAGGGTGCGAGGTCAAAAGATTTCAGTGGTCACAATTACATCGTTAATGATAGGAATTAACCGCACCTTCCGTAACAAGATTCAAAATGCAAACCCCCGAGAAATGCAGGGAAAAGTTTGTTTGTTTGTTCTTTTTAAATAAAAAAGATGCATTTCTAATGAGAGGAAATTCCAACTCATCACTTATGTCCTATCACTGCTGACTTGGTGATCCACATTAGCTAAAAAACCTACGTGACTTAGTGCTCCACTTTCACGGGAGGTTTACATTGATTCTAGGTTTGGTGTTTTATCTAAGGGATCAAACAAGCTCTTAACTATTCGTTTTAGTGCTCTATCCCCTTAGGGGAAGTTGAATCCCTTCCACATCTTCTTGAAAGAGAAAGGTCGCCCTACATTTCAACACTCTATACCCTCTTCGGTGTTTCCTCCAAGCGATCAAACAAGCTCTTAAACAATTTGTTTTAGTGTTCTATCCCCTTTGGGAAGTTGAACCCCTTGCACATCTTCTTGAAAGAGAGAGGTCGCCCTTGTATACAGAAAATTGGGTTCTCTAAACTCTAGATCATTGGAAAATCGAGCCCAAAATTATTGTACACTGTGACAACCCGACCAAGTTCATTCCATAAGGCTGAAACTCATTCTCGAATTGGAGGCAATTTTAATGACATAGTGTAACTTACTTATGCTATTTATAGTTATTATAAGCACTAGTTGAGCACGATCCTTTATGCTCTAATAATGGTTATCTACTGAGAATTACAACTTTTGTGATCATCGGGATAATTAACTTACAATCATACATTCGTGTCAATCAATTATATTTCCAACACTCAGCTAAATTTTCAATAGCTGGCTGCCAATGACCTCCATCAACTAGTGAAGGCCCATTTTGATAACTCCTGCGTTATTCACTGTCCTTCGCTTCACTAGCGAGTTGCCGATCCCTTTTAATTTGTCGACTGTTTTATTCATAGATGACTTATTGTTTTGATCAAACTTTGCTTTTATAAACTAATATTTGCTACTTGTCGATAATATTTTTGATAATAACCATAAGTTAATTATTTTTTAGTGTCAATAGATCCTAACCTGGAATTATTCTTGTTAATTCTTATACATCATGTTAAATTAGTTATTCAGTACATAATGCTTATAATGGACTTAAAGTAGGAACAAGTTTTGCTAAGGAAAAATCCAAAACATTGGCTCGTTATCATGTGTGTGGTCCATACACTTCTTGTTTTTACACAAAATCAGGTCCTACAATTTACCAACAGCTTTTGTAGATGCAGTCTTGTGGTGGGAAATATTTTGTTTTGTTTCGTTTGTTTTGTTCGGTGGTTACGGTATTCGGTGAAATAGCTAAAACTCAAGTAGATTGGATAAAACTTAGATTATATTATTTTTTTTTATCTGACCTATCATTTATTTATTTTACAAACTACTGCATGTGTCATGTGCTGTGAATAGGTTGCGAATGATTTTTACCTTTTATTATTTTAACTTTTCAAATCTTGCCCTGTAACCACTGGAATTCGTCCCAGTGGCCACATTTCCAATATGGAAATGGGAGGTGAGGGTTCAAATCCCCACCTTCTCGGGAAAGATGGGGTGGGGACACGTAAGTTTTAGGAGTGGGTTTCGATTCCCACGCGCAAAGAGCAAAGCGAGACAAAAGTCCGAGAGTGAGTAGGAATAGAGTATGTAATAAAAAAAAAAAAAAATCTTGCCCTGTACATATTTTGATTTTGTTTAATAGTTAAGCATCTTAAATTTTCACTATATGCAATTGTTTACACATAAGTAGCTTGTAAAATTTTTCCAATTTTTAAATATTTGAATAATATTCTAGATTCTGACAAAAAAAGTAAAAATGTTGTTTTTATAAGTCTAAACAAACAATTGATCGATTATAACTCAGATCTCTTGAATTGTAATTCATACGGAATTAGAAAGAATGATGGCTTATTTTTATTTTTTATTTTTACTTATGAGTCTCACATTTTATTTTTAATCTAATAAAAAAATACTTGAACCATTTTAAAATATGCTAATTAATGACTTCGTCAGATGTCAAAAAAGCCTCAAATTTTCTATTTATTACGATGCCTTATATTCTAACTTAGAAATAAAAATAAAATGAATCTATCAAATACATTGAATTTATAAAATATGGTAGGAGAATATAATAAGTGTTATATTTAAAAAGTGTTTATTAATTTCTTGACTTGAAAATTAAATCGTTAAATTTCAAACCAGTCAATTACGTCTTGCACCATCCCTGCTAACTAGTTCAAAATTCAAAACTCTTTGAACTATTCAGATAGTCAAACAAGCTGACAACAGTGGATTTTAGGGATTAGCACTGAAAGTCTTAAATTTGTCATAAAAGTGTAATTGAATACCCAAAATTTATAAAAAGTGTAATCAAATTATAAATTTATTAAATCAGTTCAATTAAGTCCTCCAATTTACTCCATCCAATTTGATTAATGGAAAACACTAACGTAGATTTTATTTTATTTTATTTTTTCTAATAACAATAACCTGGCTAAAACAAGAATCATAAGACTGAAACAATATTATTTTGGTCTAAATCTAATTTTTAATGCAATTTTTATTTAAATTAAAAATGAAAAGAAAAAGAAAAAGGATTTCGAATTTGTTGTTGCCGCCCCATCATTGCTTGCAGGCCCTTCCCCACATCTGAGCAAGTGTCCCTAATTTATATTTGGACCAAAACAATATCGTTTTTTTCTTGGGATTAGAAATATATTTTAGAATTTGACCAAAAAAAGTTAACGGAAGCGTAATTTAAAATATATTTCTAATCTATCTACTACCAAGAAATATAGTTAACGGAAGCTTAATTCTAAACAAAGAATTGACAAAAAAAAAAGAAGAAGAAAAATTAAGCTTCCGTTAACTATATTTCTTGGTAGTAGATAGATTAGAAATATATTTTAGATTTTGACCCAAAAAAAAAAGTTACTTCTATAATTCTAAACAAAGAATTGATCATTTATAGCCGAGATCTCTTAGTTTTTTTTTTTTTTTTTTTTTTAAAAATTTCTTTGGGGGAATTTCATGTGGAACAAAATGAATTATGACTTTTATATTTAATATTTCACTTGCGAGTCTCACATTTTATTTTTATCTAACTCAAAATACTTGGACCCTTTTGAAATATGCTAATTAATGAATTCATTAGACGTCAAACGAATTAAGTTCAGGTTTATTGCGAGTGGCTTAATATTCTAACTTAGAAGTAAACTAGATCTATCTAATACATTGAACTTTATAACATCTTAGGGGTATGTAATAGCAGTTACATTTAAAAGTTGTTTATTAATTTCGTAACCTGAAATGTAAATCGCTAAAAGTTGTTTTCTAAACCAAAAAAGTTGGTGGAGTGTGTCAATTTTGTCAACCTGAGGTATTATTAACCTTGCTAGAAAGACGGTACTGTTATTTTCAAACAATAATGGTGGGATTGTGATCACAATAAAAATCAAAAGAAGGACAGTACGAAGAGTTTTGGAAAACGTAAAGTATCTTCATACAATTAAAATGATCGATACTTTTCATGTATTATGAAATATTAGGGAAAATTTTAAATAAGAGTCTGAAATACTCTCATTTTTTCAAATAAGGGCCAAATGTGAATTTTGCCTTAAATAAGAGCCTAAAGTGGCCATAGTTGTTTCAAATAAAGACCTAAAATGACCATGATGGTTTCAAATACAGGCCTAACCTCACTAGTTGCCGGCTGACTAAATATTTCAAATAGTCAATGGCATTTTCGTCTAATTGTAATTTTAATTTTAAATCAATTTTATTCTTTTCATTTCCTTTTTCACTTTTTTTTTTGGCCTGGATAGGGCTAGTAATTGTTCGGCAAGGTTGGTCATCGGTAAGGGTGGGCGAGGGCCTACCAACCCTCACCGACTATGGGCGAGGCCATCCTCACCAAATCTAGCTATAGTCAGCCTTGCCTGGGGCCAACAAGGGCTTGGAGACCCTTGTCGACCACTGGTGAGGGTGGCCTCACCTAGGGCAAGGCTTGCCTTGCTTGCCTCGCCCAGGCAAGGTAGTCCCTCACTAGTTGTAGGCCAGGTGATCCTCACGTAGATCTAGTGAGGGGCTGACCTTGCTGATGGTTGTGAGGGTGACCTCACCCAGGGCAAAGGTCACCTCGCCTAAACAAGGCCATCTCTCGCTAGTTATTGGCGAGGGCCGACCTCATTGATGGCTGCGAGGGTGACCTCACCTAGCCCTTTACGGCATCACTAGTGGCTGGCCAACCACTAATGAAAGAAATTAAACCAAAAAAAGGAAAAAAAGAAAAGAAAGAAAAAAGGAAAAAAATCAAAAAAGAAGGTAAATTACTAAAATGTCATGACCAGCTGAAAAGTTAAGCCTTTATTTGAAATAGAAATAGTTATTTCAAGCTCTTATTTGAAACGAAATCTATTTCAGGCCCTTGTTTCAAATAAGGTATACTTCATGCCCTTATTTGAGAAAATGAAAACACGTTGGGCTCTTATTTGGAATTTTTCCATTATAAATTAACTTAATATTTTTACAAATGTTTGCATGGTTAAGGCAAAAATGCTATCACAAATAAAAGAATCACATTTGCATGTGATAACAAAACAAATTTTAAGATGTTTTGGTCTTTAGTTTCGACAGGCAAAATATCTTAAATTAAGAAATTAATAAATGTATTAACCATTTGTCTAATGTAGTAAAGTTTGAAAAACCGGTATTCTACGATGTTTTATGCTTGATTGCGGTGAAATGAGTTACGGCCTTCTTTAATATGCCCATAAAAAAAAAAATCATGTTTGGCATCTTGTACTCTATAATGTCAGCAAGATTTTTTTTTTTTGATCGAGGAACCGCTGGAGATCACCTTTCGGGGATCACACGACCCTCTAGTACCCGGTGGCACCATTAGGTCAACAAGATTTTGACATGTGGTAACACGATAAATCATCCTAAATTGGGTAATAAGCTATCCATGCTTACATATGATTAATCTAGTAATTTGAAAAGGGACATCCAACCCTTGTAAATAATGCATTATAAGTTGATGAATTACACATTATTTACACTATTCTTTTGTCTTTTGAGAAACGTCATGTAGTTTTTTTAATACAAATTTCATGTATTATAATTCATTTCACACTTGAAATTGGCTAGGTGGACCCTCACTGCCCTCACCTGTGGTAGGTTGTGAAGGTCAGGCGATCGGCCGGTGACCGACCAAGGAAAAACGGAAGAAAGAAGAAACAAAGAAAGAAATGAAAAAGGAAAAAGAATTTTATAAAAATATAAAAAATTCAGAAAAATTGAAAAATGTGAAAAAAATGTTTATATTATCGCTAACCATACTACATAAGACAGATGACATCCACATCAATGATTTATAGCCAAAATTGATTACTAGGACTATATTAGTAAATGATAAAAAAAAGTAAGACTCAATTGGCCAAATTAAAAAAATTATGATTAAATTGACATATTTACAATATGATTATGACTCATTTTTTTTTTTTATAATTATCCCTAGTTATTTGAAAAGGGACATCCATCCTTTGTAAATAACGCAATATAAGTTGTCGAGTTACACATTAATTATACAATTTTTAGAAACCCCACTTAGTTTTTGTCGATACAAAGTTCATGTATTATCAAATTACCTAATTTCAAATAATGGAGGAGAAGGTTCCGTCGCTCCAAAAGCGATGGAGCCAATGTTACTTTCTCATTTACCATGCATTTTACAGAAGCTTAACTTTTTCTTTTTCAATTTGGAAGAGAGAGTGCTTCTCCGCCATGCCACCCCTACGTAGGTTTATTCTCCTAATTTCGACTGCTTTCCTTTTGAGGACCAATAGTAACCGTAAAGCACAATTTTTTTTTCCTTTTCCTTTTCTCTTTCTTTTTATGTTTTTCTTGCATTTGAATGGAAGTCCAAAATAACAATTGAAGGTCCTAAAACTTCGAGAGTCTCTTGATTTCAACAATTTTGTTTTAAGAAAAATGACACAGATGATCTTTCAACTTTAGTCCAAATGCAATATCACTCATAAACTTTTAATCTATTCAATATAATCTTTAAATTTTACCCCAACATACAATGTCATTTCTAAACTTTTAATTTGTCCAATATGATTCTTAGACTTTTAATATATATTTAATTTAATCCCTACCTGTATGAAAATGGTAAATGGTATCCTTTCATTAAATATTTCATATAATCTATGGAATAAATTAAATATGTACCAAAAGTTCATGGCCCATATTAAATAAATTAAAACTTTATATTATACTTCAGATTAAAAGTTCAAGAATCACATTAATAAATTAAAAATTCAAGAATGACATTGCATATTAAACCAAAGTTCATGAATTATTTTTGCAATTATCCATTGATAATAGTATGTTCAATCAATGGGAAGGACATGTCGAATTTGTTGTGTGAGAAAATAAAAAGGATCGGAGATAAACAACACCAATATACTAGAAAAACTCCTAGTTTTTTTTTTTTTTTTTTTTTTGTGTACAAAGCAATTTAAGTATCTCCTCTGTCCCATATTTAATTTTATAATTCCAATAAACATCAATAAGATGCATTAGCTAGTAATATATATTAGTCGAATAACACGTAAGTACTCGACTTTTAGAATGAGATTACAAAATGGGCACTAAAGAGAGAATTCCCTTTCCTGTAACTAAAACATAGTGAAGAAAGCAAATATTAGCAACATTTTCGATCTTCTTATTCCGTTCCTTGTTTTTATTCTCCATATGGTTATGGCGAGAAATTACTCTCTCTACTTAAATTTGGCATAACACAAATTGGAATACTCCACCAACTTTAATCATCCGCCAACGCTTGCAATCGGAGCATTTAGGGGCAATCTCCCACTAACCTCATCCCCACCAACACTATTCCTTTGGGACTTCAACTTGGCATCGTCCAAATAATGTTGGTACACATAAGAAACGAAACCCCAAATAGCCAAGATCATAGCCATCACCTTGACCCCATCCATCCTCTCCCCAAAGAACACGGCTGCAAGAATGGGCACAATTGGCAACCCCACTGCACTAATAGAGTTCGAGAACAAAGATGACATGTCTAAAATCAAACCCATCATGCCGATCCTGAACGCTTGCCAAGCAATTGCTATCCCGACCAAGTTCATCACATAGCTCACCTTCCCAAGCTCATACCCATCCATCTCTCTCCCTAAATGCTCCCACTCACCACTCCCAAACAACCCCACCACTATAATCGCACTAGCCACTAAAGATTGGCACACAAGCATGTCCAAAACTGCCCTAAATGTCTCCTTCTTGATGATCCTCCGAAAACAAAGTTGGGTCAAGGACAGTAAAAGACCAGAACCAGCTGATGCCCCGATGGTGCACACAAACCCCAAAGCATATTTTGCTTTGGAGACCCTCTTGAGGTTTTGCGAATTTGATTGGAACACAAGGAGGGTTGAGGAGATTGTGAGGAGGACTAGGGAGTTGGTGATGCAGGGGGTGAACTTTTGGGCATTTAGGAAGGAAGAGAAGAGGGCATTGAAGGCCAATTGGGAAGAGCAAATGAGGGAGTAGGTTGAGACAGGGAGGTACAAGAGGCCAAGTGAGTATAAATAGTAATCTAGGGCCAAAATTATGCCTATAGGGAGGTACACAAAAGCAAGTCTCTTGAGAAAGAATGATTGGGATTGAGATTGAGCTTGTGGGAGCGGGTGTGCTTCGATGTGGGGGCTACTGGGGTTTTTAGATGTGGGGATGACGTAGAGCAGGAGGAGGATTGGGAAGCCAACTAGCGGGACAAGTGTGGCAAGCCACTTGCTGTTGCCTCCTTTGTTATAGTAGAGCCTCCCAAGGAGTGTGCCCACCGATTGGCCAGAAAGCACAAAGAATGAGCAGAGAGCCACTCTAATCCACCACCAGAAGTTCTGGGATCTAGGGGTTATTGTTGCCTGATTGTTGGTAATGATGCTTGTGGGGTGGGATGAATTCTCTCCTTTGTTTTCTGCATCCCCTGGTCATAAATTGAGCAGCAATTCAATTAAGAATTTTAATTTGTAAGAGAAAAAGAAGATGAATGGCACATAAATGGAATTGGGGTCCAAAAATATTTAATGACTAGTGACAATAAATCAAAAGGCGTGACTATTCCGTCTATAGTCAGGTTCATTATTTGATGACATCAAACGTATTAATTTATTAATCATATACTTGTAATTTATGAGCAAGCAAAGTAACATGGATCAAAACTCAGTATTTTTTGGGGAAAATAGCTAGGATGTAGACCTTTTAATTTTGGGAGAACATGTAGGATCGACAAATGCAATGCCATCTTTACTAGATTCACCACGACGTGTCTATAGAGTCTCACGTGGGACCATAACCAAGTCCATCTCCAATTATCAGTGATGTCCACCAAAGTTGGCAATCTTGGGTGTTTACTTTGCCCACCACAAAGAGTTTTCATCGGCATTATAATTGTAATTGATTACGAACTTTCTCGTCAAATGCCAACCATATGTATCTACCAAAATTCAGATCGTTGCCAAATAAAGTGAAAGCATATATACTATATTGTAGACATGTGTATGTACTATGTATTTATGTAAAAATTACTTATAGTTGGAAATAAATATAGTAGCGAGGATATATAGTTCAACCCTGGTGAAAATACGAATAACTCAATTTTATTGGCCATGCCACCCCAAATTTAGGGGCTTTGGTATAAGAACCGTCTTTGTGAAAAGAAGATGGCATTTGCTGCGGAAATGATGATGCAAAGGAAAACACTTCCCCAAAATACTTTCTAATCGGTTGGCAGAGCTAACATAAAAAGGTTATTTATCAAATTATCATATTGAATATTGATCGTTAATAAGACTATGATGTTAATCTTAGTTCCATCCATTTAGACTAAAATAATGGACAAATGATTATGTGTCAATTCAATTTAGACATATTGTAACTTTAAAATTGTCAATCATGCATGCTTCTAACTCTTTTAAATGGGTTTAAATTTTTACTCAACGATGAGAAAGCCCGCCTTAATTCTATAAATCTCAAACCATGAAATTTCTAATGGAAATCATAGATACGTAAGACTCAAGTCTAGACCCATGAAAATGGCCCAAAAATAAATTTATATTAATATTGTCCAAAATCAAATCACTACCATGGCCTACCCATAATAGATCATGTATAATTTTCTTGAACTGATATAGAAGTTGAGGTTGGTCGGCAATAATAGTCTGAAAACTTGTCACTTCCTATCAATTTTTGAGTTAAATCATGTTGGGTCGACTCATTTATTGAAAATAATTTATTCGGAACTTCATACAAAATATCAGCAAAAAAAAGGAAAGAAAAGATAAGATATAAAAGAAAAAATTGGTTTGTTGGACAACCTACCTAAGACCCATCCCCAACAGCTAGAGATCCGTTGCATCGAAAACTAAAAACAATGAAATGTTTTAGTAGGCACACATGGTTGATAAAAGGCACTTTTGAATTTTGGCTTGTCCAGGCGAAGAAGCAGAAGCTAAAGAAGTCCTAGGATTCATCAAAAGTCCAGGAGTAGGACCTCATGGTGTTGAAAGGATTAGCTTGTTCAAATTTTCAGATATTAATTCTTCAAGAGTTGTACTTACCCACGATGTGGAGTTTCATTTCCTGAGGACGATGATGAGCTAACTCTCCCATGTCGGTGAGAAGAGAGACAACCCAGAAGAGATCGATAAGATATTATAGAAGCTGAGTGAGGGTTAAAGCAGAAACCAACAAGAGATGACAGAAGAGGAGGTTTATGTATCCGTGATATATATCTTATTTCGTCAAGGAAAAATGATATTAATTAGTCAAAGGGAAAATGAAACACGTATCTCCTTTACTGCTAGTCGCTTTCTATGGAAACATACCCAGCTTCCAAATTGTTAGGTGAAACATTGAAACTGCACATGCACTGTGATTAACTTAGGTAGAAACCCTCTATAGTTAAAGAATAACTGCACCATGTCAACATTGTGAAGTTAACCCATAATACCCTAAATGGGCTACGTTTGGTAGTCCGAATGTTATCTTATCTGGTGTTTGATGATGTCCTTCAAACCAGAATAAGAGTGGGATAACCCTGGATTGGATTTAAAAAAAAAATCTTTAAAATAATTTTACAAACACTGTTATCTTCCAAGATGGAGTGATGGAATGACGCATCTAGCGAACAATAGTGACCAACCAACAATTCTTGACACACTTGCATATGTCTCTACTCTCTAATTGCTCCACCAAGGAATCCTCAATTGTTCTTAACTTGCTCGTGTTCGCATCAAACGATTGCGATTTTGAACCTCCATGTAGTTCAATTACTCAAAATGGATAATCTATTGAAACCGACCTTCTCTCCAGAACGACCCTCTCCTCCTCCACCAGACTCAATTGACCGTTATGAACGTTCACATTGTCAGTCTCCTTTGATAAATTGTCGCTATTAGTTTTCCCCGACTCAACCTCGTCCTATGCTCGTCCATTATTGTTTTCACCATCGCTGCTGATAGCCCCCTCCATGTGATTGTCGTCGCCCTGAAGACGCTGAGAGACACGATCAAGAAGAGGGAGGGAGAGAGAGATGGTGCCAACAATTGACACACGATAGACGGGTTGGGATAGAAAGGCTGAAGCTAGTAGGACGGACTAGGCGGCCGGGGGAGTAGAAGTCCGGGCAATCGTAGAGGAAGGAGAGGTTGCAATAGCTCAGACATGAGGCGGTTTGATTTGGCCAAGAGGTCACGAGAGAGTGGAGCTTCCTCTAACTCATCGCCATTAGCGAATCGCCATTAGCGAAATATTGAAGGCCTCGAAGAGTCGAGGTGTGAGGACGATCCAAGAGAGAATGAAATTTTTTACTATCCGCACGATATTCAAGAGATTTTTAATTCCACTTTATCATATGAACTCAAATTTTTAAGCACTACATAGGATGGGATGTATATTGCTTGGGAAATATAATTGGTTGGTCATGTGAACCGTGTGACAGACCCATAAACTTTTTTTTTTTTTTTTTTTTTGGTTATGTAGAGAGAAGGGGGTGGAAAGGAGAAGAAAAGGGAAAAGGAAAAGTAAGTATGGAACGTCGAAAATGAACAGAATTTGAAAGTACTAGTATGAACACCTAAATGTGGTAAATAGGTGTTTAAAAATAAACATTGGCAAATAAATGTAGAATAAAATAAATTTCGAACAAAGTTCGAATAAGGATCTGAGTCTGATTAAATGAGCAACTAGACTTCTGGTAAATGTTCAGAATCTGTTATGCGATAGAATAAACTTCTGAAATAACCTGTAACTATGTAACAAACTTAAATATGAAAAGTTAAGGAAAGAGAATGTTGCACATGAAATTTATAGTGGTTCGGCTTAGATCAAGCCTACGTCACTCTCCTACACTAATAACCTTCTGGTTGGATTCTACTATACAATTAATAAGAAATTACAGTTTTGAGTGCAAACACTTAAAGGTAGATCACACTATCTCACTAAGTCACTCTTTTAGTATTTCTTTCACGATCACAAACATTTAAGCTCACCAAAGACAAGTGTATAATCGAAAGTTGCTTAGACATTGGAATTATAAATTCTACGCTCCGTCTCTTACTTGCTCATCAATCCTTGGTCTCCTTAAATACTCATCCACTTCTAAACTAGCTATTGAACAGTATCTAAAGGATCGTCTGGACAGATCTGTATCTATAAGATTTAGGCCCCATTTGGTTCGGCTTTGGAGGAATGTCCTTGGGAAATGCACAGGCCTTTAGTCTAAAGGGGTTTGGCGAAATGCAAATGCTGTTTGGTAAACAAAATTAAAAAGATGCATTGAGATGCAACTTGGGAAAAATGCCGTTTGGTAAATGCATTACATTTGGAAAGTCCTTTCATGTGCCAATTATTAAAATTTTGCAACTTTAATTTGTTTAAAATCAAAAACAAAAATCAATGACCTTGACTTTTATATATTATTTTCAAGTTGAGAATAATGTATAAGAGACATAATAATAAAATTTTAAATAAAAAAAATCACATCAAGCTCAATTAAAAATAGAGTAATTTCATGACAATAAACATGATAACAACATATGTCTGAAAGAAATAAATAAATAGTTAAATATTACAAATATCCTTAACTATTTATCAAGTTCATACCTATTTTATCACGTAAATGTGACATGTCAGGGAATACATTATCATTTGAAGCACTTGTCCCCTCATTTACAACATCATGGCCGATTGAATATCCATACTCAGGATCCAAATCTGCTGTTTCAAAATCCGTATTAGTTACGGCATTTTTTCTTATAAAATTATGCAAAGCCATTGTAGCTATGACACTTTGCACTTGCTTTTCATAAGGATAATTTGGCATAGTAGTTAAAATCTTTTACTTCATTTTTAATATGCCAAAGACTCTTTCAATTTCTTAGCAAAGTGAGGAATGTGCACGGTTAAACACTTCTCGATGACTCGTAGGTGTAGGACCTTGTCAAAATTCTGGCAAATAATATCTAACTTTTCTATATGGCTCAAAATAACCCGTGAGATTTGGATATCCAACATCTACTAAATAATATTTTCCTACACAAATATAATATAAATTTAATTAAATTAACATACACACACACACACACACACACACATGGATATACATAAATCATTAATTAACCAACCTGGAGGTGGATGGGGAAATTGTGTATCAAGTCTTCCAATGGCATCATAGAAAACACGAGTATCATGAGCTTGTCTCTCATAACCAGCACAAATGTAAATAAATTCCATATTAAAATTACATACAGCTAACACATTTTGCGTAGTCTTTCCTTTTCGACCAATAAAGCGAATTTGATCATACGTCGGTAACACTGCTTGAATATGTGTATCATCCATAGCTCCAATGTAATCCTAAAACAAATAATGTAAAAATTACATGATTTAAATTTAGTTTTTCATTTTTATTATACAGTCATAACTTACCTTAAA
This sequence comes from Eucalyptus grandis, assembly GCF_016545825.1. Lineage (NCBI taxonomy): Eukaryota > Viridiplantae > Streptophyta > Magnoliopsida > Myrtales > Myrtaceae > Eucalyptus > Eucalyptus grandis. The sequence continues at coordinate 6,889,178 of NC_052615.1, forward strand.
ATATGGATAAAATCATCGATCTTTCTTAATCTTCTCTGGAACTTCCCGAAATTGTCGATCAATTGGTTGGATAAAATCTTTTCCCATATTGCATACTTTATTTAAAACTAAACTAAAATGCCTACTTATGATTTCCCCAGAGCATTGAAATTGTTCTTGTGCTACCCTATTACCTATACCATGTCCCAACATATAAAGAAATATTCCAACCATTTCTTCAACATAGTATTCCTAAATCCTTTAAGGCCATAGCATGTTACTAAATCACGTGTTAAATTATTAAATATATCCCTATGTATTCTAAACATATTATAGCATCTTATTGGATTAGTATCTTCAGCCATTAACTCTCTCATCCATGCATGACCTGTATATCCCTATGAAGAGGTTATAGAAGGTTGTTTGCTAAGGTACATTGCTTGAAAAACAATTGAAGTATTAGCAATTGAAAGCAAATCCAGGAATTCATCTTCCTCTTGTTCACGATTTTCCTTTTGTTGAGAATCATCCATAATTGCCTAACGTAACAAAATATAGAGTAAGAATAAGAAAAATCATGAATAATATTGACAATCCATTAAGAAAAACAATAGTATCAATTAACATATATATGCAAAGTCAACCACATAAAGCGAACCCCAATTAGAAACAATTCTCACATTAAAAACATTAATATAAATTAGGTCCATACATAATTTAAATAGAGTTCGTATATAAAAATAAAATAGAATATTCAAGAATTCAAATAAGCAGCTATGACAATATCTTAGTTATGATTAAGTTCTTCCATCTCAAGCTTGAGATACTTCACCTTTAGGGCATCGGTACTCAAGCTCATGAAGACCTGCCTATTGTCCACCCTGTCCTTAAAATGTTTAATTGCAAAAAAGTACAACTTTTCATCTTGCACAATCTTCGGTATGGCATCCAACATAGATATAAGGTCCTTGTAAGGACCGAATTCCTCATATGCTCGAGAGGCAACATCATCAGCGCTCCTACTAGCACTCCTACTTTCAACAGCAGAACAAAGCCTGTTAATTTGGCTTCCAAGCAATTGTGCGGGCTCAAATTCTTGGCTTTCTTTCCTTGAGTTTCCCTCATTGAAGTTTGCGCTACTCTTTTACGAGCCTGAGTTTGAATTGGTTTATCAATATTTTCACCCACATCACATTCCAAATTATTATCAGTAGATCCTATGGCATCATCAATATTGGGTTGTGTGGCATCAACATTCTCATCAACATATAAACCTTGTGCAGGATTCCAAGTATTCCTCCAATAGCAACCGTATCCCTGAACATTCTATCTAGCAACACTTCAAGATCATGAGGTATGCCTTTCGTCCTAAAAACCTTAACTTTAGGATTGTCTTGTTATAAAAAGCGTTTGAGTAAGTTGTATATAATTGAAAATAAAAACTTAATCGAAAAGTAAAAGAACAAATGATAAACACCTGGATTTTGCTCTCCCACCATTCATCACTCGCATTGATGGTTTTCTTCCTTGGATCGCATCCTAATCCCGTTTCACTATAAACCAATGTCCTCCATCTTTTCCATTCTTCCTTAAGATTATCCCACTTACTCTTCATTTTAGTTTTATCGTACTTTTTGTCCCTCAACTCCTCGAACTTATTAATTATGATAGTCCATCCATCTCTCTTGTTGGTTGCCGGACGATTACCCTTATCGATTTGTTCAACACACAACTTACAAAATGTTTCCACGTCTTCAGCGGTCCAATATGCCTTTTCCTTTATTGAACTCGCCATCTTTCAATAATATGAGCATGAACAGATTTGAGAGATATATAATAAAGAAATAATTCAGCAATTGAATTAGAGACAAATAAATGTGAACTAGTAAAGAACAAATCAATGTTAAATTGTATTAGGTATCGGCCCAAAAAACAAGAAAAAAAAAACCAACAACATATCAGTCCGGGGCTGTACAAGATACAAGGTGGTGGTTTTCGCAATATAGAGGTAGAGGATCCACCAAAAAAAAGGGAAAAAGTAACCTTTGGATATAGAGATAAGATCAAGAAACAGCTTCACATCTCTTCACACCAAAAAAATATTAACTAAGCCCCAACATTAGAAATTGAAATAAATAACATAGCCTCAAAACCAAATTTCTAAAACTTAGATGATAAGAATGAAGTCACCACCGCCATAAAAGCAGGAAATGGAACTCGAGAGAGCGAAAGTGCGAGATCAGAAGGCAAATGTATATGTCTAGTAAAAGCAAAGGAACTTGAATTCAGAATAGGCTCAAAATAACCAATCAACCACCAAACTCCCATCAAATTCAGAATTTTGTATACTGAAAATGCAGTTAAAATGATTGGAAGACAATTCAGTTCGATGGGCAACCGTGGATTGAAAAAATCTGACCTGGACAGAAGCGAGCACGAGCGTGAGCGTGACAGGAGAGCTTGAGGGTAGCGAGCATTAAGGAGTGACGCGAGGAAGAGAACTCAAACCCCTGCACATACGATAAGGCACCAAATCTTGAGAAGTACATTTTTTCACAAGCAACAACCATTCAAATGTGCATTTGTATGTTAGTGAAGAAACAAAATTTTAGGTGACATCTGTTGACTAATTACCGTCCTCCAACAATTATCAAAGACTGGCATGTTTTCCATGCTCTTGGACAGACTTTGTCATTAGATTATTTAACTCCCAAATGTGAATTTTGAACTCAAATTCTGCTTCGTGATTTCATGAACTGATAGTTACTCTTTCTGTCAAATTTGTTAATATAAGGTAATCTATGTATCAAATTAATGGCCATCCACAAAAAGAGAAGAAAACAGTTCTCTTTTATTTATAATCTCAATTCCTTATTCTGATTAGAAATTGCACTTTCGAATGGCAACATCAGCTATGTAGCGAGCCTTCACAAGTCTATAGTTGTTCTTACTTTCTTGGTTGCATAAAAGTAGTCTTAGATGTTGAATTGCTATTCAAAAGCCAGATATCCTCTACCAGTGTAAACTTCTAATTAAAAACTCAAAACAATAAAACTTGGATGATACATAGCAAAACTTAAGAGATCCCTACAAAAAGCAATAAGCAGCCAGGAAGTATGTACCTATTTAGGAAGAATCTCTTTATGAGCTTTAAACGATAGAATCACATTCCAAACCAAAGCAATAACATTAACGGCAAGGACCTAAAATTATATTTGTAAAATAAGATCTGAGATACATTCAATAAGCAAACTTATGGCAATAGATAAGAGCTCGATAAAAACCGAATAACAAGCTGTTTTCCATGCATTCCATTTTGCTAATATCATCCAAACATCACCAGCTATTCATGAAATCTATTGAAACTCGAGAATCAAAGTGCTAATCTTTATGCATGATAGACAAATTGAGAGCAATTACTTTCTCTCGGTGAAGATAAAGGAGCTTATCAGTTTGAATATGGAGAGCAGGACCTTCTCTTGTCCTTACTTCCCAATATCATAAATGATTTTGTTATATATAAACACCACCATAGACAAATTTATAGTAACAAACTATAAAATGGAGCACATTATATACTATGCTTTTGTTTCAATATTCCAATTCCAGATTCCCTGTGAGTCTAGATGCTGACTAATTCATATATGTGGCACAAAAATTTCATCTTTCTTGCCAAAAATATGTTACTTTCTTTATCCCCAAATATTTTTATAGATAAACTTACAACTAACAAGAATCTTTTCACTCTTACTGGAGAAAATGGATGAATTCTAAATAAGTCGGTTTGGTTCAACCGATGGAGGGGACCAAGCAAAGCCAGTTTGGTTCAGCTCACATAAAAAAAAAAAACAAGCAATGAAAGGTTTGGACTGAACTAAGTGCGAAAGCGAACAAAACTTGACAGTTGGCGATTGACCAAAACACAAAGGCCGAACTGAAGCCAACTTGAGGCCGCAGCACCATAAGGCGGCGGCACTAAGGAAATCTTACCTGGAGAGGCGAGTGTGAGAGCAGAACGGCGGGAGGCGATCTTTGAGGTTGGGATGGCTGATCTTGGATGAACACCAGAGAGCAGCTTGCGAAGGAGACGGTGAGGGACAATGACGAAATCTTCAGTGGTGATCACGAATCGGATGAACGAGCAATGGAATCGAAGCTTCTGAGCTTACCCAACTGCCCTGCTACGAGCGCGACGCGAGCGCGAGAGCAGAATGGCGAGAGGCGATCTTCGAGGTTGGGATGGTTGATTTTGGATGGACACTGGATAGCAGCTCGCGAAGGAGATGTTTAGGGACGATTGAGAGAGGCGTGAGAGTGTAGAGGAGAGGAGGCGTGAGGCTACGGGAGGCTTTTAGGGTTTTCTTTAGAAAAGGGCAAAAACGAATATTGATTAATAAATGAGGGTAAAATTGGCAACTGACATATTTTCATTAAACAAAGCCCTAGCATTCTGAAAATGCTAATCTCAAATGCACCTTGGACCCTCCATTCCCCTAAAGCCCCTTGAAGCCCCTTGGAGATGCAATTGCATCTCCCCAAAGTCCCCAAAATATTGAACCAAACACCACCCGCTTTTGCCTAAACTCCTTTAGAGGCCAAAAGCCCATTCTAAATGCCAAACCAAATGGGGCCTTAGTAGCCATTAAGTAACAAAAGTAGAATCTTAAATTGATTATGATCGTTCATACAAACAAAATCTTAGTTTCCATAAGTAGAGCTTCTTTGTATAGAAAGTTCTTGTCTTCCATATCCAATTGTCAATCAATTAGATTGAGTCAATCAAATCTATCTCCATGTAGAATCTAAACTAGATCACTAGCTGTTATATGTTTGGGGCTTGTGTTACATTCTGTCAAGTTGTTTCGTTCCAAACATGCTTCGTTCTGATTCTGCTACGTTTTGAACTTATGTCTCGTTTTGGACCTTGTCACATTCTGGACTTATGTCTCATTATGTATGTAAAGTCTGAGAGTATTCTGTCTGAAGTAAAGTCTGAGTGTTTTCCATCTGAAGTAGACTTTATAATCTGGACATAAGTCTAAACATATTTAGCTTCTGAATATATTTAGCCTTAAGATCTAGACACAGTTTGAATAAGTTTAGCTTCAGCATAGAACCTATCTTTTGGTTCTTCCAAGTATAGACTTTGGTAATATTCTTTACATGTTCTATTATCCGCATAGTCTATTACTTACCAATTAAACACGTTAGTAGCATTTGATTTATTTTGTCATCTTCAAAACATTATAAAGGATTTCCCTAACAGAATTAACATACCAAAGCGGAATGGATTAACTTCATATCCAAATCTTTCAACTTTTCAATAGTCATGTGTACGCAAGAAACTTATGTAATATTGATGTGTTAAATAACGTAATGGACCATAGGTTGATATGAAACAAGCTGATGATATTCAATCCATAGTAAAAATTCATTAAAGTATTCAGGTATATTAACTTCGTAGGTCAGTCGTAGCTTACCACCTAGCGTTTCCCTTCATCTGTTGCTGCAGAGTCCGAACTCTGAACTAATTTGATAGGACCCATTTATAATGTTTGGTTTGCAATCTATGTATGTACTAGATTTTTTGGGTAAAATAGAGTGATCTTTCATAAGTCACACTCAAATCAAGGAAAAGAGACCTCAAAAAATGTAACGATCTTGACATTATCTTGTTAGTTCAAGTGAGTTGAGATTTACAAGGGTATCATTATGTCAAACAGATTTATCTTGTTAATATAAAAGGGGATCTCACTAGCGCAAAATAGACTTTATGTTATGAAACGTCACACCACATGAAGACTAGGCAAGAGCTCGTCCCTAAGACGAAGCTTTATCACTTGGGCTTCCCCAATTATCAATCTCAGAGAGCCAAAAAACAACATAATTAAAAATAAATAAGGGTGCCGTATTACTAGCAAGGTCAGAAGATTTTTCTGGACACGGTTACATCGTCATTAATAGTAAATAACCGCACCGTCTTCCTAAAACGATTCAAAATGCAAATCCCTGAGAGAAAAGGAAAAAAGTTTTTTTTTTTTTTTTTTTTTTTTTTAATGTAAGAAAGTGCATTTTTAATGAGATGACATTCCACCTCATCAATTATGACCAGCCACTTTTGACTTGGTGCTTCACGTTGGCTACAAAAACCCTATGACTTAGCGCTCCACTTTCACGGAAGGTTTACATGGAATTCAGATATGAAAGTTTAGGAACTAAATTAACTAAAAAAGAATGTTCAAATATGAAATGAATATTATTAACAATGTCATTACCCTAGATATTCTTATCCTTTTCCACCCTCGAGGTCAGATAATATTTGGGGTTCTATTTGAACTTATCCCGATCCAATGATATCTCTAATCTAATCATCTTTGGTGTAAGCGATCAAACAAGCTTTTAACAATTCGTTTTAATGCTCTATTCCCTTAGGGGAAGTTGAACCGCTTCCACATCATCTTGAAAAAGACAGGTCGCCCTACGTTTCAGTTCTCTATCCCCCATGTGGTGTTTCCTCCAAACGATCAAACAAGCTCTTAACAATTCATTTTAATATTCTATCACCTTGGGGGAAGTTGAATCCCTTCCACATATTCTTGAAAGAGAAAGGTCGACCTCGTATACCGAAAGTTGGGTTGTCTAAACTCTAAACCAATAGAAAATTGACCTGAAAATTGGTGTACATTGTGACAACCCGACCAGGTTCATTCCATAAGGCTGAGACTCATTCTCGAATTGGAGGCAAATTATATTAAACAGTGTAACTTACTTTTGCTATTTACAGTTATGATAACCACTTGTTGAGATCCTTACGATTCTTTATGCTCTAATAATGGTTATTTACTAAGAATTACAACTTTCGTGATCATCGGGATAATTAACTGACAATCATACATTCGTGTCAATCAATTATATTTCGAACACTTAGCAAAATCTTCAATAGCTAGCTGCCAATGACCTCCTTCAACTAGCGAAGGTCCATTTTAATAACTCTTGCCTTATTCACTGTCCTTTGATTCACTGGTGAGTTGCCAATCCCTTTTAATTTGTTGATTGTTTTATTCATAGATGACTTATTGTTTTGATCAAACTTTGCTTTTAGAGACTAATATTTGCCACTTGTCGATAATATTGTTGATAATAACCAAAAGTTAATCATTTTTTAGTGTCAATAGATCCTAACCTGGAATTATTATTGTTAATTCTTTTTACATTATGTTAGATTAATTATTCAGTACATAAAATGCTTATGATGGACTTGGAGTAGGAACGAGTTTTGCTAAGGAAAATCCAAAACATTTGCTCGTTATCGCGTGTGTTCCATAAATTTTTTTGTTGTTACACGAGATCAGGTCCTACAATTGACCAACAGATTTTGTAGAGCAGTCTTATAGTGGCAAATTTTTTGTTTTGTTTCGTTTGGTTTGTTCCGTGGTTACGGTGTTCGGTGCAATAGCTAAAAGTCAAGCAGATTGGATAAAACTTATCTTATATTATTTTTTTTAGTCTGACCTATCTTTTATCTATTTTACAAGCTACTCCGTTGTCATGCGCTGTGAATGGGTTGCGAATGATTTTTATTTTTTTTAATATTTTACCTTTTCATATCTTGCCCTGCACATATTTTGATTTTGTTTTATAGTTAAGCCTCTGAATTTTCATAATATACAATTGTTTACACATAAGTTAGCTTGTACAATTTTTCCAATTTTTTAATATTTGAATAATATTCTAGATTCTGACAAAATAAAGTAAAAAAGTTATTTTTATAAGTCTAAATAAACAATTGATCAATTATAACTCAGATCTCTTGCATTGTAATTCATACGAAATTAGAAAGAACGATGGCTTAATTTTTTTTTTATATATATTTTACTTGTGAGTCTCACATTTTATTTTTTATCTAATAAAAAATACTTGAATCATTTTAAAATATGCTAATTAATGACTTTTTCAGATGTCAAAAGCCTCAAATTTTTCATTTATTATGATGGCTTATATTCTAACTTAGAAATAAAAATAAACTGAATCTATCAAACACATTTAATTTTATAATATGATAGGGGATATAATACATGTTATATTTAAAAGGAGTTTATTAATTTCGTTACTTGAAAAAATAAATCGTTAAATGTCATACCAATCAATTACATCTTGCACCATCCCTGCTAACTAGTTCAAAATTAGAAACCCTTTGAACTATTCAGATAGTCAAATAAGCTGATTACAGTGGACGTTAGGGATTAGCACTGAAAGTCTTAAACTTGTCATCTGTGGCCGGTCACCAGCCATTGTCGTGGCCGGCGGTTGGCTGAAGAAGAAGAAAAAAGAAAAGATAAAAGAGAAAAAGAATAAAATAATTATTAAAAATTAAAAATAAATAAAAATTATATTTACAAAAATTAAAAATTCGATTTTAAAAAAAATATTTAAAAAGAATTATAAAAAATTTCCATTAAATTTGTATTGCATAAAAATTGTTAAAAAATTTGTATTGCATAAAAATGTTTTTAAAATATTTTTTTTAAAAAATCATAAAAATGAGCCTTTTTAGGTTTAGTTAAAAAATTTAATGTTGCAGTTTTTAGTTATTCAATGGTATGTTCACTTCAAATAAGAGAAGTATGTGCATGGTCTAATTCTTTATAAATATTTCAATTTATAGGTTTTTTTTTTTTTTAAACTTTACTTTATTTTATTTACTATTTTTAATTTAATTTGAAGTTTTAATCCAATTAGCATATAGGAGAGGTGGGTTTTCCTAGAATATTAATAGGTTTTAGTAATACGGGTCGTGTCAAGTATGGGTTGGGTATGGGCTGGGTCAGGTATGGGTCACTTGATTTACACTACATTAATATAGATCAAAACGGGTTAAATTGGTCAAATATGGGTCGATCCGTTTTGACCCGACCCAAACCCGACTTGACCTACCCATTTGATGGTCTAACTAGTGTGTGTAGACAATATAAACATGTTGAACAAACTCAGATTTGACATCTGTGAGAACGAGCCCGTGAGAAGCCAAAACTTTTATATACACTAAATAAGCACAGATTTGACAATGAAGCTGCTGTGAACACCATTGAAACTAGAGACGAATTACTTACTCATTAAAAATCCTAAATCTATAATTATATCAGAGAGAATATGTCACAAATGGTTAATTGTTTGTTTAAATTTATAAAAGTAAATATTTTTACTCTTTTTGTTAAAATCTAAAATTTGTTCAAATATTAAAAAGTATGAAAAATATTTATAAACTAATTTACGTGCCAATATTTATATATTATAAACATTCATACGCCTGTATTTAAAATAAATTCAAAATTCGTGCAACACAAGATTTGAAAAGATAAAATTTAAAAAAAAAAAATTAGTTACTTGAGTCAATGTATTCAAACTTATCATAAAGGATAAGGCCTGGGTTGGATAAACTTTTTTGTGCATTTTGGGCGGTTGTCGTAGGGGATATCCTAAAGAGTACCGACACTAATACGCGACACGTGACACGATACGACATGACACGCCGGCACGTTATTTCTCAAAAAACAGAGAATTCCAACATGTTGGACATTAAATATATATTTTTATATATACATAATAAATTAATATTTTTATGTTTATTTCAATCAAATTTGATTCAAATTCATAAATAAATAAGCCTATACTGAATTTACACTATAAACATTAATCCACAATTTATTAATATAATTCATTGTTTCAATTTGACAAATTTAACTCTATTCATAATTCATAAAATTTGAAGAAAAGACAAGCAATTCACATCATAGACTCGCATGTTAGATATTGTGTATCATAAGAAGTGAGAGTCAAAATAGAATAGAAGACTAGGTTTTTCTTCTTTGTTCATTTATTATTTTTATTATTGTGTTTTATTTTTTCACATATGTACATTTTGACCTCTCATTTATTAATTTTTTTTTCAAATGGATCTCAAATCGGGAAAGTTGTATGTCGGAATTCCGACTCGAGTGTCGGAGAGTGTCGGGAAAGTTGACCAAGTGTCGGATTTTCCGACACGTGTTGACCAAGTGTCTGAAAGTGTCGGAGAGTGTCAGACACATGTCAAAGTGTCCGACACGACACGAAGGTCCTTGGAGAGTGTCGGTGCTCCATAGGGGATATGTACAGATTTGTAGCAATTAATTTGGTGGGCACCACACAAAAAGAAGCCGAAAAAAACAGTTTTATCGAAATTCAATTATGAGGTAAGTCCTATCAAACAGGCTCGGACTAGCTGATTGCACTAAACACTGTAACCTCGGATCAAAACAAACGAAACATGACAAAAAAAAATTGCCCGCTGGAAAACTCCTAGAAAGACTAGTGGTCAAATGTAGGACCACATAACGCTTGAAAACAAAGATTCAAGGACCCACGGTAACGATTTCCAAAGCAAAAATTGTTCCTTTTCCAAGTCACTTAGAGATATAACTCGTGAGTTATTCAAATTCATCAAAGCACAATCTCGTCTTGTTATTATAATTTGTTCAAACAAATAAATCACATCTCTCGACATGCAGAGCATCGCCTACCCACTGATGGTAGTTTACTGCTCCATCGCAACCCTAATCTCCCTCTAATTCCTCCGCTCTCCTTTCAATTTCGTGGGTTGTTCTTCACCCACTACAGATGCCGACGAACATGTCTCCAATTTGTCGCTTCATCGCTTCTCTGGACTGGTTGTCGTTTTCTGATTCAGTAAGAAAGCTTGAACTACATGGTTTCTGCTTGTGAATCTGGTAGGGTAATAAACACTTCAATTTCAATATTCTACTAAGAATTCAGTCTTTCCCTTGGTTTCTAGAGGATTCTTGTATAAGATATGAAATTCCTTATCTGAAGTAATGGGTCTTTCTAGTCGGATAATCTGAATAGATTTTCTGCCATCGCCAAGTTTGTATTGCATGAGGCGCGATGTTTTCCCCTGTTTACTTCTGTAAAGTCATACTGCCCTGCTCTCATTGATACCATTTGCGTTGAGGATCATGGCTTCGGATAATAGTGCTGATTCCTTGTGTATAGTGGCATTGTGTAAACGATTGGGAAGGCTATGCCCTGCACAGGAAATAGACATTTTGGAAGAGGAACTCCAACCTGAACAATTAGAAGAATGCCGTTTGCTCTTAGTGGGTAAAGTACTATGTATATCAGCTATTAACTTTCCAGCACTCCAGAGTACTTGAGGTGAGTATGGCAGATAGACCAGGTTGACTTTTCACTGCGAGAGGAAGGCCTATATACAGTAAAATTTCATTATGAAGTTGAGAAACAGCGGATTCGGGAAGGTGGACCATGGCTTTTTGGCAATCGGTTGGTAATCCTTAAACCATGGGTTCCTAACACACCCTTACATCTCTATGACTTTAGTCGTTGTGCTTTCTGGGTCCAAATCTTTGGATTACCTTTGGAATGGAGTTCTGAGCATGTTATTAGCAAGGCTTTAAAATAGGTAGGAGAAGTCTTAGAGATCAAACCAAGTTTTCATGATGGCTCATCATTAAAAGCACGAAAGGTTAGGGTCGAAGTCAACCTGAATGAACCTTTACAATCCGGCAAGCTGCTTCGCCTAGATGGCAGAACTCTATGGATCGACTTCCGATATGAGCGGCTTTCCCACTTTTGTTACTCTTGTGGGAAGATAGGCCATTATGCCTCATACTATCCTACGTATCCTTTTGAAGAGGCTAAAATGGACGGTAAACTCAAGATGGCTTATGGTCATTGGTTAAGAGCGGAGGTAGGAGAGCATAGTCCTTTCTAGAACGTGTTCTATAATCCACCGGAGGACGCTAAACTGAATGATGAAACCGTTCCTGAGACGCCTCCAATCTTGATACCCACGGTCCCAATGTCAACTCAACAAGATATCGTTGTTCCTCTGCCCTCATCGACAGCTTTGCATATCTCAGATAAAGGAGTGACTGCTCCGTCTATTCAACCACAGTTGATGCAAATTGAGAAAGGAATAACAACAACCAAGTTTCCTGTGAGTGCAAAACAGAAAGACGTCATCAACCCCACCATGGACAACCAACAAACAAAAAAACAGAAAGGGACTATGGCTCTAACAAAGGTGGGATTAGCAAAAAAACCAAAGAGGTATTCCCCATATAATCTAAAACTTTCAGTTTGTAGTGATTTTGATGATTCTCCGTTTCTGGATACACCAATTCTAGAAGCGTGTGAGGTGACTTAGTGGGCGATGGTGGCTGGCCCTAAATAGCCACTAACGCACAAATGAAGTTAATATGTTGGAACTGTCAGGGTTTGGGCAATCCCCTGACGGTTCAAGCACTAAAGGCCATGACGGCCAAGGAAAAGCCCGACATTTTGTTTTTAATGGAAACTAAGAATCAGGAATCAGTGCTTCACATAATGCAACGTCAATTATATTTCAGCAACTCTTTTATGCGCAACCCGATCGGTATAGCAGGGGGTTTAGCAGTTTTTTGGAATGACTCAGTATCTTTAGAGTTTGAACAGTGTTCGGAGTACCTTTTTGATATGCTCTGTTGTGACTCCATGGATGATAGGCTGACGAGGCTGACCTATCTTCATGCTCCTTCATCTTTCCACAATCGCTAGTTATTTTGGGAGGACCTTAGAAGAATCAGCAATGCAATACTCTACCTTGGCTCTACGCTGGGGACTTTAATGAGATCCTCTATCCTTGGGAAAATGTTGAAAGCGACAGTCAAATTGGAACCGTTTAAATTCTTTCTGGACTGTAATCAATGACTATGTTTTGCTAGAGTTAGAGAGTAAGGGTTGCGCCTTTACCTGGATGAATAATAGGGCCGGGGATGACTTAGTTAAGGAAAGACTGGACCGTGTTTTGTGCACAATGGACTGGAGACTTCCATATCCTGCTATGGAGGTGTTTGCTTTGCCAGCCCTGGGCTCAGATCATTGCCCACTTCTTTTGACCAATTCAGCTCAACCTAAAATGGGCATTAGGCCGTTCATCTTTGAAGCTTACTGGATCCAAGACCAAGAATGCTGAGATGTAATCTACAAAGCATGTAACTCAATTAAGGTACGTAATTCAAACATTATGCATAAACTACTACTGGTTTCTCGTGCATTACATGTTTGGAGACGTTCAAAATTTTCTAACGGCCATTTGAAGGTTCAACAATTTCAACAACAGCTTCAAATCATTATCAATCAACCATACAATTCTGGAACGGACACAACGGTAGCTTCTCAGATTCGGGATGAGATTAAAACTATATGGTAGCAAGAAGAAAAGTACTGGGCTATACGCTCTAGAATAAACTGGTTGCAATGGGGGGATAAAAGTACCAATTTTTTTCATGCAACTACGATTCAACGATGATAGAGAAATAGGATAGGCATGTTCAAGACGAGACTCACAACTGGGTGAGGGACAATCAGGCCTTAAAGGAGCTAACAAATGCTTACTTCTCACAGTTATATACAACATGAGGCCCTCGTAACTATGCTCCAATTCTGGATCAATGTCCACAGATTGTATCGGCTGATATGAATGATAATTTGATGAGTCTAGTCACTGCCTTTGAGGTGAAACAAGCAGCCTTTCAGCTGGGGAAATCCAAATCACCGGGTCCTGATGGGTTAAATGGCCTGTTTTACCAAACCTATTGGGATATCCTCCAAGATGATTTGCTTAACTTAGTCACGGAATTCTTCCGCTCCGGGGTGTTGCCTAAAGACATTAACAAGATCATCATTGCTCTCATTCCTAAGACCACTCATCCTGAAAACCTTGACTAGTTCAGACTTATCAGCCTCTGTAACTACGCATACAAGATTATATCCAAGGTATTGGCCAATCGACGGAAACCATGGCTTTGTGAGCTTATCTTAGAAGAGTAGGCTGCTTTTGTTAATGGGAGACAAATACAGGATAATGTCTTCATTGTACAAGAGGTACTACATCAATTTCGAATGAGGGAAATGAAGAAACACTTTAATGTACTCCTCAAGACAGATATGCAAAAGGCTTATGACAAAGTTGAATGGGACTTTCTATAGGACTATCTACTCCGATTGGGATTTCATTTCCAATGGGTGAAGCTACTAATGCAATGCATAACCACAGCCTCTTTCAATGTTCGCTTTAATGGAGAAGAACTTTCATATTTTCAGCCATCAAGAGGACTTCGACAAGGCAACCCGCTTACCCCTTATATCTTCATATTACTGACGAATCTTCTATCCACTCTCATTCACCAAGTGATTCACATTGGCCATCTTATAGGTATAAAGCTGAACAACTCATGCCCTTGACACTATCGCATCTCTTTTTTGCCGATGATTCCATTTTCTTTCTCAAGGGCACTTTGATGGAATGTCAGAATCTTGCTAATATTCTTAACCAATATTGTATGGCAACGGGCCAAGTTATAAATTGGAACAAATCAGGCTTATTTTTCAGCAAAAATTGTCCGATCACCTTACAGGAAAACTTGGCAGGTATTTTTAGAATGCCGGTGTTACATCGATATGGTAAATATTTAGGCATTTCATCCAAGTGGGGTAAATCTAAAAGGGAGATGTTTGGTTGGATATTAGGAAGACTACATTCAAAACTTGAGGGCTGGAAAGAAAGATTCCTGTCTAAGGGCGGAAAGGAGATCCTAATTAAATCGATTGTACAGGCAATTCCTCAATATGCTATGTCCATTTTCAAGCTGCCAACATCTTTGTGTAAACTTGTTGAACAGGAAATTTCCGGATTTTGGTGGAAAACTGACCCAAACAAGGTTGGTGTGCATTGGAAGAAATGGGATTTGCTAAAAACTGATAAGGATGGTGGAGGACTCGGATTTCGAGATTTGATGGCTTTCAACAAAGCGATGCTTGGGAAGCAGGCTTGGCGACTAATCCACCAACCTGGCTCGTTGTGGGGTCAAGTTTTTAAGGGGTTGTATTTTCATTCGGTGAATTTCCAAAAGATAGCTAGAGGTACACGACCTTTATGGGGATGGCAGAGTCTCCTTCTCGGCCGAGAGGCCATCCTACCTCATATCAATTGGTCGGTTGGGGATGGCATGCATATACGGATTCGGGAAGATAAGTGGCTACCTATCGGCACAATAGGTGGACCGGTAACTAGGGAGGAGCCAGAACGGGTGGCCAATCTTATTGATCCTCTCACCCAAACATGGAATCTTCCTCTGATTCAACAGCTATTCAATACTCCGGTAAGCACCGAAATCGTTAAAATTCCTATACGACCTGCCTATGCTAAAGATATGTTAGTTTGGATGCCTACCAAGGATGGAAATCACACGGTAAAGAGTAATTATAGATCAGTGGTTAGCATGACACGCACATCAATGGTTCCCTAGGCATCTTCATCACATCAGAACCCAAAAATATTGTGGCGTAAGATCTGGTCTACGCATACAGAGCCCAAAATTCACACTTTTATGTGGTCCATTTGTCATAATGCCCTTGCAACTAAGGCTAATTTGTTTCATCGACACATTTCTCCCTCTCCCATATGCAGTCTATGTCATCTCAGGACCCCTAAAACGATTGAACATCTATTGTTTTTTTGTCCATTGACAATCGACGTATGGAAGCACCCTAAGGTTAACATTTCAGTCTCATCTACTACAATACAGAGGATTGATGTATGGATCACGGAACGGGCAACAAATCAAAGGCTCATACCTGGTTTGGCAACAATAGCACAGATCTTGTGGCAAGTCTGGTGTATGCGCAACAGCTGGATTTTTCGCCATAGACCACCGGATCCCCATCGAGCGGTGGATGACGCCCTTGCCCTGTCCAGCCTCCAATCTTCCTCAGTTGTGAGCAACTTTAGCACAGGTAGATCCAGAACAGGGGCGGCTATTGTTGACACCGTCCATCTGTGGAAACCTCCAGAACGCGACTTCCTCAAATGCAATATCGATGGATCTTACTACCCAAGTAGCCAAGAAGGAATGATGGCATGTTTTAGTCGAAATCATCAGGGTATCCTAACAGATGTCTACACCAAGTGGTTTCTAGCAGCCTCAGCATTTCAATTGGAAGTTCAAGCGCTCACCTTCACTCTACATCATCTGAGGAATCAAGGCATCTACATGGGAAAGATAGTAATTGAATCTGACAGTCAGATCTTGGTCGATATCGTCCACGGGAAGAAGAAGTCACCATGGGAAGAAAGATCGCTCTTCAATGAAATTGCAGCTCTGCTCCCCGGATACCCTAGCGTGCGTCAGCGGTTACATTGCGGGGAGGCCAATGGAGCAGCCGACTGGGCTGCCAAGGCCCATGGCAGACTTGACCTAGCCCATAATTGGAACATCTTTACTCCTTACATTTTGCAGGATCTTGTTGCTGCTGATGCAATAGCGTCGGGATGTACTTTGACGAATGCATAAATAATACTTATATGTTTCGATAAAAAAAAATCATCAAAGCACCCTCTACAATAGTTTCGACAATACTCTCTCCGAGAATTACAATCAGAATCACAATTTTTTTTTCTCAAAAATTAAGTATAAGAAGTAAGAACGGGCTCTTAGAGCATCTTGATCAACTTGGGCAACCTTTGATAACATTTTGATGCATTGCTAATAAGCATCGACACTTTTAAGAAGCTTTCGATTTATATCCAACACTCTCACGTGTTCAATACATTCCGACACGTGATCAACAAGTATAAGAAAATCCGACACATTGTCAACTTTCCCTGACATGCTCCAACACACAAGTCCGGAATTCTGACACGCATTTCCAATATGCATGGGTCAATTTTTAAGATTTTCAATACTTAAAGGGTCAAAATGTAAATATATAAAAAATGGGGAAAAAGAGAGGTAGGGATGGTGGCTAGGCGCCACTACTGCTGCCACTATCGAAGAGGGCTTGCGACCTCATCAGCCCTAGGTGGTGGAGTGGGGTGGGGGTCCTTGCTAGCCCAAGTGAGGCCATCACCAGCTAGGCAAGGGTCGGTGAGGCTCGCCTAGATTTGGGTGATGCCTTGGCAAAGGCCCGGGTGAGGCTTGCCCAAATTTGGGTGATGTTGCGTCCTCGCTCGGGCCTAGCGATGACGGCGGCGGCGCTCGCCCTCGTGTGGGGTTTGCGAGGCCTAGCCTAGGGCTGGGGAGGCTCACTAGCCATAAGCGAAGGCCGACGTCGCCTAGATCTAGGCAAGCCTCGCTGGCCTTAGCCGAGGCGTCGTCCAAATTTGGGTGAGCCTTGCCCAGACCTTGCTTGGGCCAGTGAGGGCCCCCCTCTGCTGCCTAGGGCCAATGACCTTGCCAGCCCCCTTCGACGATGGCTGGGCATGCCCCTGACAGCAGCAATGATGTGCCTTAGCAACAGCCATGCCATGTAAGATAATCAGTATTTACGTCATTAATTTCTAACTAAAATTAATTAGAATGACTATATTGTCATATTGTCAAAAAAAATGTTTATAACTAAATTGGCTAAATTAAAAGATTTATGATTAAATTGACATTTCCACAATAGGTTTAGCTATTTAAAAA
Organism: Eucalyptus grandis; assembly: GCF_016545825.1. Taxonomy (NCBI): domain Eukaryota; kingdom Viridiplantae; phylum Streptophyta; class Magnoliopsida; order Myrtales; family Myrtaceae; genus Eucalyptus; species Eucalyptus grandis. The sequence continues at coordinate 6,906,679 of NC_052615.1, forward strand.
AAAAATCCTAGTTATTTGAAAAGGGACATTCAGCCCTTGTAAATAATGCGATATAACTTGTTGAATCACAAAATTATCACATTTTTATAGATACCCCACTTAGTATTTTTTAAAGACAAAGTTCATGTATTAAAATTCATTTCCCCTTAGAAACCAGATAATCAAATTCCCTGATTTCAAATAATGGAGGAGACGGTTTGGTTGCTACAATAAAAGCAATGGAGCTATTGTCACATTTTCATTTACCTTGCATTTCTTTTTCAATTTGGAAGAGAGTGCTTCTCAGCCATGCCACGCTTGCTTAGGCCTATTCTCCTAATGTCGATTGCTTTCCTTTTAACGCCAATAGTAACTGTCAAGCACTACTGATTTTTTTTTTTTTTTATTTTTTTTTTTTCTCAATCTCTTTCTTCTTATGTTTTCCTTCCATCTGAGTGTAAGTCCAAAATAACGATTAAAGGTCCTAAATATTCGGGAGTCTCTTGGTTTCAACAATTTCATAATAGGAATAATGATACATATGATCTTCAAACTTTAGGCCAAGTGCAATATCACTCCTAAACTTTTTATTTATTCAATGTGGTCATTGGATTTTAGCTCAATATGCAATGTCATCCTTGACTTTTAATTTATCTAATGTGATTCCTAAGCTTTTAGTATATATTCACTTTAGTCCCTAACTATATGAAAATGTTCGGGGTAAGTACACTATTAGTGCCAAAAGTTGTGTACGGCGCTCACTTTGGTGCCAAAAGTTTCAGTTGGATCACTTAAGTGTCAAATCAAAGAAAAAATGATCACTTTGGTGCCACCAGCAAGAGATTCCGGCCGAAAGTTCAAGAACCATATTGAACAAATTAAAACTTTATGAATTACATTACACTTCGGATTAAAAGTTGAAAATCACATTAAATAAATAAAATTTCAAGAATGACATTGTATATTATGCCAAAGTTCATGGATTATTTTTGTAATCATCCCTTGATAGTATGTTCAATCAATGGGAAGGACATGTGCAATGTCTTCCAATGAAATGGCCAAAAAAGGAAATTCGACCTGCTTCAGAAAATGAAAATGATCGGAGACAAATGACAGAACTTTACTCAGCTCCTAGTATATTGTGCATAAAGCAAATTAAGTGTCTCCTTTGTCCCGTATTTAAATTTATAATTCCAGTAAACACCAATAAGATGCAATAGCTAGTAATATATATTAGTTGAACAACACATAAGTACCCGACTTTCATAATGAGATTGCAAAATGGCACTTTCTTGTAACCAAAACATAGTGAAAATAAAAAATCAAATATTAGCAACATTTTAAGTCTTCTTATTCCGTTCCTTGTTTTCATCCTCCAAATGGTTACCGCAAGAAATTACTCTTTCTACTTAAAGTTGGCTTAACACAAACTGAAACACTCCACCAACTTTAATCATCCACCACTCTTGCAGTCGAAGCATTTGGTGGTGATCTCACATTAACCTCATCCCCACCGACGCTATTCCTTTGAGACTTCAACTTGGCATCATCCATATAATGTTGGTACACATAAGAAGCGAACCCCCAAATGGCCAAGATCATAGCCATCACCTTGACCCCATCCATCCTCTCCCCAAAGAACACAGTCGCGAAAATGGGCACAATTGGCAACCCCATTGCACTAATCGAGTTCGAGAACAAAGATGACACGTCTAATATCAACCCCATCATGCCGATCCTGAACACTTGCCAAGCAACTGCTATCCCAACCAAGTTCATCACATAGCTCACCTTCCCAAGCTCATACCCATTCATCTCTCTCCCTAAATGCTCCCACTCACCACTCCCAAACAATCCTACCATTATAATCACACTAGCCACTAAAGATTGGCACACAAGCATGTCCAAAACTGCCCTAAATGTCTCCTTCTTGATGACCGTCCTAAAGAAAAATTGGGTCAAGGATAGTAAAAGACCATAAGCAACTGATGCCCCGATGGTGCACACAAACCCCAGCGCATATTTTGCTTTGGAGACCCCTTGGTGTCTTCTAAATTTGATTGGCACACAAGGAGGGTTGAGGAGATTGTCAGGAGGACTAGGGAATTGGTGATGTATGGGGTGAACTTTTAGGCATTTAGGAAGAAGGAGAACAGGGCACTGAAGACCAATTGGGCGTAGGTTGAGACAGGGAGGTACAAGAGTCCAAGTGAGCATAAATAGCAATGTAGGGCCAGAATTATGCCTAGAGAGAGGTACACGAGATCAAGTCTCTCGAGAGAGGGTGATTGGGATTGAGATTGAGCTTGTGGGTGTGGGTGTGGGCATGTTTCCATGTGAGGGTTACTGGGGTTTCAAGGTGTGGGGATCAAATAGAGAAGGAGGAGGATTGGGAAGCCCACTAGTGGGACAAGTGTGACAAGCCACTTGTTGTTGCCTCCTTTGTTGTAGTAGAGCCTCCCAAGGAGTGTCCCCACCGATTGGCCAGAGAGCACAAAGAATGAGCAAAGAGCCACTCTAATCCACCACCAGAAGTTCTTGGTTTGAGGGGTTATTGTTGCTTGATTATTGTTAATGATGCTTGTGGGGTGGGATGAGTTCTCTCCTTTGTTTTCTGCATCACCTAGTCATAAATTGAATTGCAATTCAATTAAGGATTTTAATTAGTAAGAGAAAAAGAAGGTAAATGGCATATAAACGGAATTGGGTCCAAATAAATTTGATGACTAGTCACAATAAATCAAAAGGCGTGACTATTCTGTCTACAACCTGGTTCATTATTTAGTGAGCACATTACATCTTCTATCAAACGCATGAATTAGTTAGTCATATACTTGTAATATATGAGCAAGCAAAGTAACATGGGTCAAAACTAGGCAATCGTAATTGATGAATGATTACGAGCTTTCTCATCAAATGCCAGCCATATATATATACCAAAAATTTCAGATCGTTGCCATATAAAGTGAAAGCACATATACTATATTGTAGACATGTGCGTGTACTATGCATTTATGTATAAATTACGTATAATTGGAAATATATATTTATAGTAGCGAGAATATATCGTTCAATTCCAGTGAAATAATATAATAAAGGTTACATATACGAATAAATCAATTTTATTGGCCATGCAACCCCAAATTTAAGGGCTTTGGTATAAGAACCGTCTACGAGTTTACCTTTTTTTTTGGGTCGAAAACACAACTTACATTTAAGATAATGTAAAGTTACAACCTAAAAGGAAAGCATCAATGGTTACAAGATCAAGTAAAGCCAACGGGGGAAAAGATAAGCTGTTATGAGCCAAAGCTGATTTGTGGGCCTTCGCAGCCTAGTTAGCAGCTAGGTTAGCATCACGGTAACAATGATGTAGCTTCAGGTTCGGGAACTTGGCAAGCAAAGTGGCAGCTTCATCAATCACCGATCGAAGCTCCCATGGTGGCGCTCGATGCCCTTGTACGACTTCAACAAGATTCAAGCAGTCAGTTTCCATTTCTAGAGAAGCTCCGTGGAGACATCGATCGATCAAATATTGCAGAGAAGACGTTAGAGCCCGGATTTCTGCTTCAAATGCAGAGTGTGCGAGGACTCGATTTGTATACACATCGGTAAGGCGCCCTTGATCGTCTCTGCTAATACAGGCTATTTGACCTTCAACACTGCCCGGCTGATAGTTAGCATCGATATTACATTTTAGGGTGCCTTTTGCAGGGGGACGCCAGAGGTGAGCCCGATCGGTGGAAACCAGACCTCATCTCAGTTGGGATGAATCTGAGTGGAGTTGATAAGTGGAGTTAATACGCATTCATGTGAGCCATTGCTGTCTGTACAACCATTGAGGGATCCGGAGGTTGATTTCGAAAAATAAAGTTGTTCCACAGCCGCCAGATCTGCCAGAGGATGTTAGCCACGAGGAAGACGAGGTGAATGCTGAGAAGCGGTTGCCCTTGCTGTAAGCCAAGTATCCAAACGATCACTTGTGAGCATCATCGTGTACAAATTGATATGGGGGTCTGTCCAAATAGCATGAGTCCAATTACATTGTAAGAATATGTGCTATGTGGTTTATGGAACATGCTGTTAACATAGATAGTACCGAGGATCCGTAATTATATGCCTGTGAAAGAGGTTTGCTCAGGATACCAGGGCGTTGTGGCAAGTAGACCATATGAAAAGTTTAATTTTTGGTTTTGTTTTCATAGTCCATATACTTTTCCATAGTACTGAGGATTGCTGAGTAGAGGTAAAGGGTCTGTTGTGTTGTTGAATGCTACATGATTGCCTGATAGAATGGTAATTGCTGTGCACCATATGGTTGCCATCTGCATTGGCCGACCAAATCAGTTTATCTTCTGAAAAAATAGGTCTTATTGGGATAGTAAGAACCTCTTCAATGACCTGTTCTCCGAAAAATTGCTGTATCAAAGAAAGATTCCAATTATGGTGGATGTGGTCAATAAGATCTGCCACCATAAGAGGTTCTTCCTTAGCTCTAGGTCCATGGAGAATGCCCATTGGTAACCATCTATCAGCTCGAATTCCAATCTTGTTACCATTCCCAACTGACTAGCGAATATGAGGTAGAATAGCTTCTCTTCCCATTAGTATGCTTTGCCATCCCTAGGATGGCCTAGTGCCTCGATTGGCTGAGAGGAAATCGGTCGAATGGAAATATAAACCTTTGAAAAGTTTGCTCCATAATGACTGAGGTTGTTGTAGTAATCGCCAAGCCTGTTTGCCAAGCATCACTTTATTAAAGGTGATCAGGTCTCGAAATCCCATACCTCCTTTCTCTTTTATAGCTTTCATAAGGTCCCATCGCAGCCAATGTATACCTACTCTATTTTGATCATTCCTCCACCAAAAGTGAGCAATTAATTGTTCAATAGATTTGCAAATAGAAAGAGGCAATTTAAATATAGACATGGCATAGTGTGGAAGAGCCTGAACGACAGACTTTATGAGAACTTCCTTACCCCCTTTTAATATAAATTTCTCCTTCCAACCCTCTAGTTTAACATTAACTCTAGCCAATAGCCAAGAAAACATTTCCTTCTTTGATCGGCCCCATTCTGATGGTATGCCTAGATATTTACCATAGCGTTGCATGATAAGAGTTCTTAGTTCTCGAGACATATTGTCCTGAAGAGTAGTAGGGCAGTGTTTGCTGAAAATCATACCTGATCTATTGCGATTGACAAGCTGTCCAATTGCCGAGCAATAGAGGTTTAAAATGTTTGCCAAGTTTTGACATTCTGAGATGGTACCCTTCAAGAAGAAAATCGCATCATCAACAAAAAGGAGATGGGATAGAGTATGACACCTTCTATTTAACCGAATTCCCTTCAGATGTCCAATATCAACAGCTTGTGTAATTAGGTTCGATAGGACATTAGCCATCAGAATGAAGAGATATGGTGATAGTGGATCCCCCTGTCGAAGGCCACGAGATGGATGGAAGTAAGGTAATGTTTCCCCATTGAACTTCACATTGAAGGCCACTGTTGTAATACATTGCATAATCCAGCTCACCCATTTGGGATGGAAGCCTAGTTTAAGGAGGTGGTCCTTGAGAAAATCCCATTCCACTCTGTCATACGCCTTTGTCATGTTCGTTTTTAAAATTGCATTGAATCTACATGTCCTCTTTCTTGTTCTAAAATGATGAAGAACCTCTTGTACAATAAGAATATTATCCTGGATCTATCTTCCTTGCACAAAAGCTTATTGTTCTTTAGAAATAAGAATAGGTAAACAAGGTTTGAGACGATTTGCAAGTACCTTAGAGATGATTTTATATGCAAAATTGCTTAGGTTGATGGGGCGATATTGCTCAAGTTTCTTGGGTTGAGGTGTCTTGGGAATCAGCGTTATAATAGTATGATTCAAACCTATAGGTAATACCCCTGATATCAAGAAATTCTGAATGAGGAGGAACAAATCTTCTTTGACAATGTCCCAGTGCTTTTGATAGAATAATCCATTCAAACCATTAGGCCTAGGTGCTTTATTTGATCCCATTTGAAAGGTAGCTTGCCTCACCTCTTCCATTGTAAGTGATGCAGTTAACTGATCATTCATTTCTCTAGTGACCACCTGGTTACATTGAGCAAGTAAAGGTTCATGGTTCTTATAGCCATCGGATGTATATAGGTGTGAAAAGAAAGTGGTGGCCATATCTTTAAGAGTAGGGATATCACGAACCCATAGCTTATCCTTAGTTTGCAACATTGTAATTCAGTTTTGTTGCCTGCGTTGTATCAAAGTAGCATGGAAAAATCTTGAATTTTTGTCGCCCCATTTCAACCATTGAATTCTGGAGCATAACGCCCAATATTGTTCTTCCTGTTTCCAAGTTCGAGAGATTTCCTCTTTGATTTTGGAGGCCTCTACTTTGTCATAATTGAGATGTGGCTGGTTTGTCAGGTTCTTTAACTAATTTTGTAAGCTAAGTACCTTGCTATGTCGATTAGAAAATTTGTTCCGACTCCATGCAGATAAAGCCTTTGTGACCCGCTCCACTTTTGTAAGAAAAATGGGATATAACTGACAATGTGAGTCCAGGCTCAAGAGATAACTTCTTGGCACTCCTCATCCTCGTTCCAATAACTCTAAAAAAGAAAGGATTTCTTGATGTGATGATAGCTTGCTAAAGTATAAATAAGTAGAGGGCTATGGTTAGACCCCACTGCTGGAAGTGCATACACTCTTGCCCCTAGAAATAAGAGACGTCATTCCATAGTACACAACACCCGATCCAATTTCTCTTTCACAAGCTCCTCACCCTCTCTATTGTTCATCCATGGCTTTCAAGCTCAGCGAACTCACAATCATTAATAAAAGATTTGAAGGACAGCATCCGAGATTGGTGTGCAGGACATTTCCCCATTTTTTCCCAAGGATAAAGGATCTCATTAAAATCACCCGCACATATCCGTGGTAAACTATTGCTAACACGTATCTGTCTAATCTCATCCCACAAAAGCTGACGCTGCTGATAGTTTGTAGGGGCGTGGATAAAAGTAATACTAATAGGTCTACCTCTCTTCCCTTGACAACCACTAGTATGAAACAAGTATGGATTAGAAGAAAGAACCTGGAAATAAGCCGTCTCATTCCAAAACAACGCTAAACCACCAACAAAATCAATTGGGTTGAGGATATGAGCATGTTGGAACTTTAACCTGTGCTGAACACGTTGAAGCTTCCCTTCAAGTTGCTTTGTTTCCATTAAAAAAAAATACATTGAGCTTATCTTTGGCCATAATGGCCGTTAGAGCCTAAACTGTCAGGGGACTGCCCAAACCCTAACAGTTCCAGGATAGTATTCTCATTTGTGTACGGGTGGCTGTTTGGGGCCAGCCACCAAAGCCTGGACTTCTGCTCCATCTACTGTCAATATGGGAGTGTCCATGAGATTTGAGTCATTGTGGTCCTCGATCATCACACCTTTTGCTTCATAAGGGATGTATCTGCGTTGTTTTTTTGCCAAACCCAAAGTGGGTTGTGACCTAATGTTCTTGCCCCTCTTTGTTGCTTGAATATCCATTGACTCAGTCTGAATACCTTTCATTTTTGTGTTTGTAGGTAGAAGTGCTGTATAAACAGGGGATGGATGTGCTTCTGAGTGCTGCCAAAAAAGTCGATTAGCTTCAGCTATAGAGTCTTTGGATCTCAAACCTACAATAACTGTGGTTGTTGCTATAACCTTTGGTGGTGGGGGCAATAAGGGAACCGTAAGAAGCTGTGAATGAGGAGTTTCAAGTATGACATCTTCTGGTTGGTTTGACTGGTCTTAAAGATCATAAAATGTATGCCAGTATGGACTATGTTCCTTTACATCAGCACGGAGCCACTGGCCATAGGCCATCTTCTCTTTGCCCTCGTGTTTGGCTTCAGTATATGGTATGTCTTTGCAGTACATTGCATAGTGGTCAAGCTTGCCACATGAATAGCAGAAATGCGATAATCTTTCATAGCGAAAGTCAAGCCAAAAAGGTTTACCTGCTATCCTTATCAACTTTCCTGTTTAAGAGGTTCTTTTAAATCTAATTCAACCCGAACTCGGCCTGCTCTAGGCACTGTTCCATCCTTCGAGTCAACCTTAACATCTATTACTCGACCAACCTGTTGCACAGCCTTGATGAGCAGCCACTCAGAATACCACTCTAAAGGTAAGCCGAACACATGCACCCAAAAAGCACATGTAGAGAAATCATAGCAATGTAAGGAAGTCTTTGGAATCCAGGGTTTAAAGATAACGAGATTGCCCGAGAAAAGCTAAGGGCCACCTTCCTGAATTCTCTGTTTGTCAGCTGCAGAGTGAAATGTTGCAATGTATATCCCTTCCTCTCGCTGTGAAAAATCAACTAGATCAGTTCTCCAGGCTTTTTTCAGTGTGCTTTGAAAGGCTGGAAAATTGATGGATGGATTGGAAAGGATTTTGCCAACAAGGGATAATTTGCATTCCTTTAATTTTTCAGGCGAAGGTTCCTCATCCCAATCATCTATAATCTGTTCAGTGGTGAGGTAACCTAGGCTATTACAGAGAGCTGCTAGGCAAGATGAATCTGTATTGGCTTCTGACGCCATCCCAGCTAATGACAGAACACAGATTGGAATAGGTACTTTCTAAACCTTGTATAAACTAGACATTGCTCCCCAAAGCCAATCCAGAGAATTGCGAGACAAATTGGAGCCGAGACAATATCATATGGATAAAGACTACCCCTTGACGAATAAAATATCCACAATTGCAGGTCAAATTGATGACAATCAGAAACATGCAAGACCACGATGAAGACACTCTAGTGTGAACCTATAAGCGGAGACCGATGGGGTGAATGGTGCAGAGAATCGCGACCAAATTACAAAGTGAGATGAAGGTTGAGGAGGAGGAAGGAAGTGGGGTGAAGAAGGCGTTAGGGTTTAAGGAAAGGTTGGTGAAACTATTTGATGGGAAAGATTGAAGAGAAACAAGCGGATTCCATAATTTGTACTTGTAATGAACTAGGTGAAGGCAAATGAGGTTATTGTGAAGGAAGATGAAGATTACCGATGGTGGACATTAAGGGTTTCTGCGAAAAGAACTACCATAAAGGTAGAGAGCACTCTACATTTCGAGAGGAGGGTATTTATCTTGATCATGCAAAAAGGATGACATTTGCTACGGAAATGACGACGCAAAGGAAATCACTTTCCCGAAAGTCTTTCTAATCAGTTGGCAGAGCCAACATGTAAAGGGTATTTATAAAATTATCATAATGAAGAGTGATCGTTAATAAGTCTATGATGCTGATCTTAGTTCCATCCATTTGGAATAAAATAATGGACAAATGATTATGTGTTAATTAAAATTGACATACTTTCAATTTAGACAAACTGTAACTTTAAAATTGTCAATCATGCATGGTTCTAACTCTTTTAATTGAGTTTAGTTTTTTACTTTAACGATGAGAAAGCCTGCCTTCCTTCTATAGTTTCAAACCATGAAATATTTAATGGAAATCAAAGACACATGAGACTCGAGTCTAGATCCATGAAAATGGCCCAAAAATAAAATTATTTATATTTAATGTTGTCAAAAATCAAATCCATACCATGGCCTATCCATAATACATCATGTATAATTTTCTTAAACTAATATAGAAGTTGAGGAAATCACTATCAATATTGAGTTAAATCATGTTGTGTCAAGTCATGTATTGAAAACGATTCATTCGGAAGTTCATACAAAATATCAACAAAATTGCATAAAAACAAAGATAAGAAATTATAGAAAGACGGTTCGTTGGACAACCTACATAGGACCCACCCCTAGAGATCTATGAGAAGGCAATGAAACAATATAGTAGGCACGCATGGTTGATAAAAGACACTTGTATTTTGGCTTGTCCAGGCGAAGAAGCAGGAGTTAAAGTCCTAGGATTCATCAGAAGTCCAGGAGTAGGAGTTCATGGTGTTGAAAGGATTAGCTCGTTCAAATTTTCATACATTAGTAAATTCTTCAAGAGTTGGACTTACCCACGATGTGGAGTTGCAGTTTTGAGGACGATGATGAGCTAACTCTTCCATGAGAACCCAGAGAGAGCGATGAGATATTATGGAAGCTGAGAGAGGATTAAAGCAGAAACCAACGAGAGATGAAAGAAGAGGAGGTGATTTATATATGCCTGATAATTATCTTGTTTTGTGAAGAAAAAAAATTATTATTTAGTCAAAGGGAAAATGAAACTCGTATCTCCTTTATTGCCAGTCGCTTTTTACAGAAACATATAAAATTCCAGATTGTTAGGTGAAACATTCAAGCTGCACATGCACTGTGATTAAATTATGATAGTGACCCTCGATAGTTGAAGAATGACTGCACCATGTGAACATTGTGAAGTCAGCCCAAAGGGCTATATTTAGTAGTCCGAAGTTCAATCCAAATAAGAGAACAAATATCTGGTGTTTGACAACATCTTTCACACTGGATATTCTTGAATAAATGCTATATAAGAATCTCAAAATAAGAGTGAGATAAATCCAGATTGGATAAAAGAATCTCAAAAATACTATCATGACCTAATTTTCGGGTGAATCACCTGAGGTTTGGCTAATGGATTGTTAAGCTTAGACTTAACAATCCATTGAACGGAATTAGAAAGCCGCCTGCAATAACTGTGGTTTCAACCAAAAATTTGCACCATTTTTGGCTAGGCTAATGGCAAGGACAAAAAATCTGCAGAGCTTATCTCCTGCAATAACGCGGAGCGTTCCCCCTCTCTTCTCTCTCCCCCCTTACTCGGTTTCTCCCCTTCTGCCAATGAACAACAGCCGAGAGAGAGAATAGGCGGTGATCTTCAACCGGCCCCCCTTCGCTCAACGCACGCCCGCACGCCACCGAAGTCCCTCGCCGTCGCCGTTCATCCATGCTTGCCGCTCCGTTCGTCTGCACGCGTGCTGCTCCGCTCGCCTGCTTAATGCTCCGCCTTCATCCACCGTCTAGCGTCGTCGTTCAGCGTTGCCAGTAGTTGCTTGTCGTCGCCAAAATTATGACATCTAAGAATTTCAACAAATCCTTGGATAGGTGATGGTCATGACCAATTGATAAAAGTATCATCGAACTATGGCATTGGTATCAATTACGAGCGTAAGGGCAAGCCTTGCCGCCCAATGCGAGGCCACCCTCGTGGCCACTGACGAGGTGGCCGATGAGATCAACCTCGACCTCGCCGGCCATCGCCTCTAGCCGGTCGCCGGTTCTATTGTGAGATTAGGAATGAAGTGCCTGTGTAAATAGACCATTTGTTTTGGATCAAGAATGTAGGCAGAGTTGGACGTTGTAATTGCTTTGTGAGAGTTTTTGTGTCAAGACTGCTCTGGAAAGATGGAGATCCCTCACTGGCACATTATAGCATGATTGACAACACTAGCTCATAGCCTATCACATAAAATATCCACTAGCACATGTGCGTTATGCATCAGAAAGGTAATGTTAACCAATTGCCTATAGTAGCACTCAAAAGGACCCAGTGAGCACTTATGGAAGCTTCTGAGACAGCCGCCCAACCGTCGCCCAACCGCCGCACGACCATCGCACGATCGCCACACAACAACCGCACGATAGCAGCACGACCGCCGCACGACATCCAAACAAAAAGGCCTCAATTGAATCACCAAAGCACCGTATACTTATTCTCAATATCCCCATTGATTTAATGCAACATCACTTTCAAGTGCGAAACAACAACTCTATCCTCTATAATGACTATCAAATCGATTTTGGGTAAATGCCCTTGGGAGAATGCAAATACCTTTGAGATAAAGGGGGGTGAACAACCTAGGGTTTGGCTAATGAATTGTTAAGCCTAGACTGAACTCAAGCTCTCCTAAGCCCATACCAATTCACGACTTATGTTTAAATTCTTAACATGCAAATAGATTTTATCTAGGAGCCACCACTAATCAGTTTACGGTAGGTCGATTAGACACCTAAGTAAAATAATGTGAAAATTATTTTACTCTTACGGACTAGAAACTAAGGGTACGGGGACTTGGTTACACTAGACTTCTCTAATGCCCTTTCGGTACCATTTTTTATTTTTATTTTCAAAGAAATGTTTTTTGAGGCAGCTTAGATTTATTTTAAATCTATTTCTCTAACATGTGAGGTAGTCATGCGAGTGCGCCATCCACCAATTTAACACCCAAGAAAGCAAATAGAAAATGCAGGACTTACCTCGTAGCAACGAAAGCATCTACGTTGTTAGATCAGAATTTACATCATTAACCCTAGATATGATTTCTAATTAACACACAATTCCTTTTTTGTTTTCATTTAATTAATGAGAATCATGCTTTATGCGATGCAATATAACTAAATGACCTAATTCTAATGATAGACAATTTTTAATTAAATGGACCTAGCAACAATCACTAAATGACATGCATTTCATGAATCTAATTCTATATGACATGCACATAATATTTTTTGTGTTTTCTTAAAAAGAATGCAATCTATCCTAGGGATTAAAACTAATTTATCCTAAGTCATTTTTTGTATATTTTTATGAAATTCGAAATTAGAAATATGTGAAAATTATCTAGCTAGAATAAGATTCTATCCAAGTTATATTAAGAATTAGGTCAGGCTAAACCTTAATTTAAATCAAGATATTATCTTAACTTAGCAATCCCTAACCTAATATGTAGTCTATCTAAATTAATCTAAACTTAAACGAAATATGCAATTTTATCCTAATGTGCAATGACGTACAAAGGATACCCTAATTCTACATGACATATGCATGATGATTTTTTTTTAATTAATTTGAAATTAAGAAAATGTCAAATAATTAAACATGCAATTTAAGCTAATGAAACAAAAATCTAAAGCAAATAAAATGCTTAACCCAAATATGCAAATAATCCTAAAGCATGCAATATTCTAACCCAAACATATTTCAAGATAAATCAAGTCAAGACAGACTATTCAAAATCACCAAAGATATCATAAATTGTTCAAATCAAGAGATAATATCTTGCTAATAAAATCGATAAATTGATCTTAAGCCTTAAAGATCAAAATATCAATTTTACTCCCGCTTGATTAATTATTTCATCTAAAGCCTTATAGATGAAATAAAAAATTTAGGCGTGGTTGCGAATTTGGCAATAAATCTTAATTGGGGGTGCACTTATCACTCAAATTTAGGAATCATGCAATATTCTCAATCAAATTCAGTCAGATTTAGGAATCATGTAATATTCTCAATCAAATTGAATCGTAGAATATTCAAATTGAGAGCAAACAAGATAATTACCTAATTCAAATTATCGTAGAAATAAGCTTCCCGAATTGGAACCAGCAAAATGGATCTTTGATGATGGATCGCGAACCATGGTCGATGATGGTTCATGGTGCTTAACGGGGAATGATCGATGACACGTATTTAGTAATCCGAAGAAGAACGGTGGCCAAATGTCTTCTCACTTGGTCTTCTTTTGTTCTCACTTGATCTTCTTTTGTTCCTTCTCTATATGAACGTATTGGAAGCTACTGGGAACCACCTTTAAAAAACTAGCTAGCCACCTGGACACTTGTAAAGACAAATCTATAAACTACCGAGATAGCCCGAACAAGAAAAGACATAGTCAGTATTGAATCTTTGTCGGATGTTGCGATTAGGGATAATGAAACTGTTGGAGGTTTGTTTGTGAAAACAAGCTGAGTATGTTTTCCTAGTCCCACATAGGAAAAAGGGGAAGAAGTGGGCTGATTTTTAAGTGAAGGGTTTCCTTGTGTACATCAAGGAATGATCAGGTGGGGCTAGACCCTACCATACCCGCGTGCGGGTGCGCGATTTTGGCTCGCTTAGCACTTAGCACTTAGCGTGTCCATGGTTTAATTAACACTAATCCCTTTGTTATTTATTTATTTTTATTTATTTTATTAATTTTTAGTAAATTCAAAGGTTGTCTTTTATTTTGAGAATTTCGGAAGCACTTAGCACTTAGCGTGCCCGTGGTTTAATTAACACTAATCCCTTTGTTATTTATTTATTTATTTATTTATTAATTTTTAGTAAATTCAAAGGTTGTCTTTTATTTTGAGAATTTCATAAGCACTTAGCACTTAGCGCGCCCGTGGTTTAATTAACACTAATCCATTTGTTATTTATTTATTTTTATTTTTATTAATTTTTAGTAAATTCAAAGGTTGTCTTTTATTTTGAGAATTTTGGAAATAAAATATATAAAATGAAATTTCGAAATTCTATTTAAAAAATTATTCCAAATTTTATTTGTGTTCTTGAGATACAACCTTTGGAAAATTACCTATTCGATTTTCAACTTTTCTTGAAGGGTTGCATTTGTTCGGTTTTCGACATCTTCCGAAGAGTCGCATTTGTTTATCCGAACAATTTTTCTAAAGGACGTGTTTGTTCATTCTTTGGCAATTTTCACGAAGAGTTGCAAGACTGTTATATATATATATACTCGTTATTTTTCGGGAAAACGCAAGTGATCATTTTTCATCTTTTTCGAGCTTTCTGTCCGAAAAAGCTATGGCCATTCTTTCAAATTGTTTCCTAGAGAGACCATGGATAAATACTAGAATTGCTATCTAGTATTCTCATCCGAGACTTTGTTGTATCCTAGAGGATTTTTGCCGATGATGATTAGCAACACTGTTGGGCAAATAAATCCTTAAAGAAAGTGATATCATGCCTCAAAGTCCGACTTGAGTACTCTGAATATCCGTCTTCATTGTTCTACTCAATTCGAAGCCATATTTTTCCAACAATTTTAAGGAGTTATTTAGCTACAATGGAGTCGGAGACAATCAAAGTTATGAATCAAGATATGGTCAAATTGGACCGGTTCGATGGGAACAAATGGAGGGACAAGATGATGTTCTTACTCACTGCTCGAAGATTTATGAATGGCGCCAGAAGATCCTAAGCCTACCGCCGAGGGAGGACAGCTGATGTGGACATCGAGTCAGGAGGAGGTGCTAGGGACCCATTGTCTATTCCCGTTCGATTTCGAGCGCGGGCCAAACAATTCAAGCAACATGGTTCGTGATCTTTGGCATGAAGATGACCTTGAATCAAATCTTGAAGAATCTTGGAAATCTTGGTGCAATTTAATTATCTTGTCACCAAATAATTGACCAAGTCAATTTATATATATATTCTTGTTTAAGAATATTCTAAAATAGGAATATTTTAGAATATATCGCATTAGATTTTTAGGGTTGGTTTTTAGGGTTTGTGTGGCAGCCTATATAAAGGATTTGCCAAATTTCTTTGAGGACGAAGATATTTTATTTTTTTTGGAGGAAAAGAATTGAGAGGTTCTCTTTTTACCGTTCTTTTGAGGACTTGACCTAATCAAGATTCTCTTCGACTTATCGAGCGAGATAGCGAATTCTTTCGCTCGTGGCGTCTATAACGTTGGTTGGTTGACACGTGTTCGTCAACAGGTCACGTTCATACCGAGGGCCAATCACAGTTTGATTGGACTTGCAATTTGCACCATATAGAAGATCCTTCCGCAACGATTCACATCAGTTTGGTATCGAGCTTGCTTCTACAAGGTCTATTTATCTTTAATTTTTCTGTTGATATTCAGCAATTTGAGATTTATTGAGTTAGGGTTTCGATTCTAGCTAATTTAGGGATCATATTGCTTTTGTGCTTCCATACGTAGTTGTTTGCTGTTAGTTTTAAATTTTCTTTTCTAGCATCTTAAATTGTATCTGAGTTCGTCAAAAAAAAAAAAAAAAAGAAAAGTAAAAAAAAAAGAGAAAGGAAACGCAAAAAAAAAGTGTGCAAGAAAAAAAAACAGATTCGGCAAAAAAAATTAGCCGAACAAAAAAAAAAAAAAAAATCAAGAAGGCGACTCGTTTGTTAGTAGACCAAATTGAAACAAAATCAGTAGTGATTTTGCGTTTCAATTGGAATTTTGAAAGTTGTACTTGTTGGTTTGAAATTGTTACTTGCTGAAACAAAATCAATAGTGATCTAATCTTGTTTGATTAGTTTGATTGATTGTCGTGAGGGGTTCAGAGACAAGTTTTGAGTCCAATAAAGAGCTTGTGAAAAGAGAATACGAGAGAAAAAAAAAAGCGAGAGTGTGTAAGCTTAATTAAGGGTGGAAAAAGCCTAGACTTGAGTTAAACACGAGAGGAGTGACAAACATCTCAAGAGAAAACACGTGAGGGAGCGATTGGTGAGGATTTTTTTAGACTAACGTTTACTTGCAGGTCTAAAATATGTCGCGCGAAGAAAGCGTGAATCAACGGGAGGTTGACTCCATACGAAGGGATGAAGCGCTCGTGGAAAGCATCCAGCAATTGAGGGTCGTAGTGGAGGAGCTTAGTGGCCGAATGATGGGGAATGGCATGAGGGTTGATGGTGACCGAGAGATACCGAGGAAGGCCACAACATCAGCGAGATGCCTCTAGAACACAACATAGAAGGCAACGACAATATGATGATGATGAGGCCGACATGGAGGATGATCGAGATGCTCGATTTGAAAGGTGGAATGGAGGCCGAAGGTCTAGACACCGAGGAGATGATGAACTTGGCAACATCAAGATGAAGATTCCTTCCTTCCAAGGGAAGAATGATCCCGATGCGTATCTAGAGTGGGAGAAACGCATGGAGATGGTATTTGATTGCCAACGATACTCCGAGCTCAAAAGGTAAAAATTGCAGCTGTTGAATTTACTGATTATGCTATAATTTGGTGGGATCAACTTGTGACTAGTAGGAGGCGCAATGGTGAAAGACCGATAGAGACGTGGGATGAGATGAAAGCGGTGATGAGAAGGCGTTTTGTACCTAGTCATTACCACCGAGATTTGTTTCAAAAGCTACAAAATCTCACACAAGGCAATAAGAGCGTGGAAGAGTATCACAAGGAGATGGAGATTGCCATGATCCGTGCTAATGTGATGGAGGACCGTGAGGCCACAATGTCAAGATTTTTGAGTGGTTTGAGTCGAGACATAGCAAGGGTGGTAGAGCTGCAACACTATGTTGAATTGGAGGAATTGGTGGACAAAGCCATCAAAGTTGAGCGGCAATTGAAGTTGGACCGAAATCACAAGAGTGGAGGAGGTTCAAGTTGGAACGAATCCGGTTTCAGGTAAAACCGAAAATCCTAACACTAGAACTCGTGAAATTAAATGTTTTAAGTGTTTGGGCAGGGGTCATATGGCGAATCAATGCCCTAATAGGAGGGTGATGATCATGACTGGACATGGTGTTATTGAGTCCGAAAGTGAAAGGGAAGAAGATGATGATGAGATGCCACCATTGGAGGATTGTAGTGATGGAGAAGTGGCTATAAAAGGAGACTTATTGGTGGTTAGGCGTTCTCTGAGTGTGCAAGTAAAGGAGGAGGAGCATCACCAACAAAGAGATAATTTGTTTCATACAAGGTGTGTGGTGAATGGTAAGATCGTAGTATGATAATTGATGGAGGTAGTTGTGCGAATGTGGCAAGTTGTATTATGGTGGATAAGTTGGGCTTGAAGACAACAAAGCACCCTAGGCCTTATAGACTTCAATGGTTAAATGATAGTGGTGAGGTGAAAGTGTCGAAGCAAGTTCGAATTCCATTTGAGATAGGGAGATATAAGGACGAGGTAGAGTGTGATGTTGTACCTATGCAAGCGGGTCATATCTTGCTTGGAAGACCATGGCAATATGATCGAAAGGTACATCATGATGGATATACTAATCGTTATTCATTGGTGATGACTCAAAAGACTTATACCTTGGTACCAATGACACCTAGTGAGGTGTATCAAGATCAATTAAAGTTACAACGAGAAGCCGAGAGAGAGAGAGAAAATGTGAGAAATCCGAGGGCTTGCGTGGTGTGTCTGAGACGCAAGGAAAAGGAGAGGCCGAGAGAAAGATTGTGGTAAAAACCGAGGGAAAAGAAGAGAGGAAAGAAAAGAGGCAAAATAATTTTTATGCAAAATCAAGTGAAGTGAGGAGAGCCTTAGTTCTAGATCGACCAATACTTGTACTTGTGTACAAGGAGGTTTTGTTTTCTACTAACGATCTTGACCCAAGTTTGCCTAGTCCTATTGTGTCTTTATTGCAGGAATTTGAAGATGTCTTTCCGATGAACTTCCCGGAGGGATACCACCTATTCGAGGCATAGAACATCAAATTGACTTGATTCCTGGTGCGCCATTACCTAATCGACCCGCATATCGAAGCAATCCCGAGGAGACAAAGGAACTTCAGCGACAAGTTAGTGAATTATTGGAACGAGGGCATGTGAGAGAGAGTCTTAGCCCATGCGCCGTCCCTGTTTTGTTAGTGCCAAAGAAGGATGGAACTTGGCGAATGTGTGTCGATTGCCGAGCAATCAATAATATTACGGTAAAGTATCGACATCCTATTCCTAGATTAGATGACATGTTGGATGAGTTGCATGGTTCTTGTATTTTCACTAAGATCGATTTGAAAAGTGGTTATCATCAAATTAGGATGAAAGAAGGTGATGAATGGAAAACTGCATTTAAGACCAAGTATGGATTATATGAGTGGTTAGTAAT
Source organism: Eucalyptus grandis (assembly GCF_016545825.1). Lineage (NCBI taxonomy): Eukaryota > Viridiplantae > Streptophyta > Magnoliopsida > Myrtales > Myrtaceae > Eucalyptus > Eucalyptus grandis. The sequence goes on from NC_052615.1 coordinate 6,925,235, forward strand.
GCCATTTGGATTAACTAATGCACCAAGCACATTTATGCGACTTATGAATCATGTTTTGCGTGCTTTTATTGGTCGATTTGTGGTTGTCTATTTCGATGACATCTTGATTTATAGCCGAAGTCCTGATGACCATATTGAGCATGTGCGAGCTGTCTTGCAGGTTTTAAGAGCCGAGCAATTATACGCTAATCTAAAGAAGTGCTCTTTTGTTACCAACAAATTAGTATTTCTAGGATTTGTTGTTAGTGCTAATGGTATACGGGTTGATGAAGAAAAGGTTAAAGCAATCTGTGAATGGCCAACGCCTAAGACCATAGGAGAGGTGCGTAGCTTTCATGGATTGGCGAGTTTTTATCGACGATTTGTGAGAAATTTCAGCACCATTGCCGCACCTTTAACTAAGGTTATCAAGAAGCACGTGGGTTTCACGTGGGGAGAAGAGCAAGAGAAAGCCTTTAATCTGCTAAAAGATAAGTTAACTAATGCTCCTTTGTTATCTTTGCCGAATTTCAGTGCTACTTTTGAGATAGAGTGCGATGCTTCGTGTACGGGAATTGGAGCCGTGTTGATGCAAGGAGGGCGTCCCATAGCTTATTTCAGCGAAAAATTGAGTGGAGCAACATTGAATTATCCTACCTATGATAAGGAGATGTATGCTTTAGTGCGAGCTTTGGAGACTTGGCAACATTATTTATGGCCAAAGGAGTTTGTGATCCACACCGACCATGAGACCTTGAAGTACTTGAAAGGACAGCAAAAGTTGAATAAAAGACATGCCAAATGGATGGAGTTCATTGAGACTTTTCCATATGTGATCAAGTACAAGAAAGGTAAGGAAAATGTGGTAGCCGATGCACTTTCTCGAAGGTATGCGATTCTAACTATTTTAGAAGCAAAGTGTCTAGGTTTTGAGCATATCAAGGGCTTATATATTGATGATGATGACTTTGGGAGAGTCTATGAAGCATGTGAACACGCTGCATTTGATAAATTTTATAGGCATGAAGGTTATCTTTTTCGTGAAAACAAACTATGTTTGCCTAAGTGTTCTTTGCGTGAATTGTTGGTGCGAGAAGCTCATAGTGGTGGTTTAATGGGGCATTTTGGCATTAATAAGACTTATGAAGTGCTGTATGAACATTTTTATTGGCCACATATGAAGAGAGATGTCACACGTGTTTGTGAGAGATGCATTGCTTGTAAGCAATCGAAGTCTACAACTAAACCGCATGGCTTGTATACACCATTACCTATTCCAACGCATCCTTGGATTGATATTTCTATGGATTTTGTGTTAGGATTGCCTAGGTCTAAGTATGGTAGAGATTCTATTTATGTGGTTGTTGATCGGTTTTCAAAGATGGCTCATTTTATACCTTGTCATAAAACTGATGATGCATCTCATATTGCTAATTTGTTCTTTAAGGAGGTTGTACGTTTGCATGGCATGCCTAGATCGATTGTTTCAGATCGAGATTCTAAATTTCTTAGCTACTTTTGGAAAACATTGTGGAAAAACTAGGAACACGATTGTTATTTTCTACTACTTGTCATCCAAAGACCGATGGTCAAACCGAGGTAGTTAATAGAACTTTAGGGTATTGTTGCGTGCTATTATTAAAAAGAACATAAAATCTTGGGAAGATTGTCTGCCACATGTTGAATTTGCATATAATAGGAGCATGCATTCTGCTACTAAATTTACACCATTTGAGGTTGTCTATGGTTTTAATCCATTAACTCCGTTAGATTTAACCCATTTACTGTTGATAAGCGTGTGGATTTAGATGGAGCAAAGAAAGCTGAATTTGTCAAGTCGTTGCATGAGAAGACGCGCACAAATATTGAGCGCAAGACTGAGCAATATGCAAGGCAAGCTAACAAAGGCGCAAGGAAGTGGTGTTTGAACTGGCGATTGGGTTTGGGTTCATATGCGCAAAGAGAGATTTCCTGAGCAGCGACATTCTAAGTTATTACCGCGAGGGGATGGACCATTCATGGTTTTGGAAAGAGTTAACAATAATGCTTACAAGCTTGATCTTCCAGGTAAGTATGACGTTAGTGCCACATTTAATGTTTCGACTTGACTCTTTTTGATGCTAGTGATGATTTGAGGACAAATCCTTTGCACGGGGAGGGAATGATGTGGACATCGAGTCATATCGAGGAGGAGGTGCTAGGGACCCATTGTCTATTCCTACTGGTTCGATTACTCGAGTGCGGGCCAAACAATTCAAGCAAGCTGTTGGCGTCATGGTTCGTGATCTTTGGCATGAAGATGACCTTGAATCAAATCTTGAAGAATCTTGGAAATCTTGGTGCAATTTAATTATCTTGTCACCAAATAATTGACCAAGTCAATTTATATATATATTCTTGTTTAAGAATATTCTAAAATAGGAATATTTTAGAATATATCGCATTAGATTTTTAGGGTTGGACAGCCATAGTGCGGAAGTCATTGAGTTCTCTTTTACCGTTCTTTTGAGGTTAATAAGGAAAAGAAGAAACGTTGGTTGGTGCGTGGAGGATGAGGTTTGATTACTTTGTCAAGGACACATTCTCAACAAACGGAACACGTGCGGAGGATGAATTACTTTGTCATTCGATCATATGTATGACTTATTCACTGAAATGAAGTCGGCCAAAGAAATTTGGAATGCATTGGAATTCAAGTACAAAGCAGAGGAGTAAGGTACCAACAAATATCTAATCGCAAAGTATTTTGATTTCAAGTTTATTGATACTAAACCCTTGCTGGAACAAGTCCATGAATTGCAAGTGATTGTGAATAAGATTTGTGCCCTCAAGATTGATACTCCAGAAGCTTTTCAAGTTGGAGCAATTATTGTGAAATTGCCTCCAAGTTGGAAAGACTATGGAAAAAGGCTGATTCACAAGTCGGAGGACTTTACTTTGGAGCAAATACAGAAACATCTTCACATTGAGGAAGAGTCATGTTTACATGATAATTATGTTTTGTACAATTCCAAGGTAAATGCTGTGGACAAAAAACAGAAACTCGGCCAGAACTTCAAAGTAAAAAGCGGGGGGTATAAATTCAAGAGAACACAAAAGAAGCAAAGGGTTGCTGTTTTGTTTGTGGCAAATAGGAACACTATGCCAAGGATTGAATTCACTGCAAGAGCATTTCAAAGGACAAGAATATTCCGATGGTGCAAGTAGATGCAAATCTAGTTGAAGAAAATTATGTAGCCATGATTTCAAACATGTTTCGAACATGGAAATTTCTGAAATCAATGATGCGATGGCTATGGTTTCTAAAATTAATTCTACCACTGTCCAATCCGGTCAGTGGATAGATTTTGGAGCAACAGTCCATGTGTGTAAGGACAAGTACATGTTCAAGCAATTTGAAGAGATTGTCGACTCAAATGTTCAAGAGGTCCTTATGGAAAATAATGCTCTTGCAAAGGTTGCTGGAAAAGGCATGGTGGAGATAGACTTCACTTCTGGAAAGAAGATAACTCTTCTCAATGTGTTATTTATACCTGAAATTAGGAAGAACCTAGTTTCTATTAATTTACTTTGTAAGAGGGGGTTTCGAGTTTTGTTTGAATCCGATAAGGTTATCCTATCGAAAAATGGGTTGTTTGTTGGAAAGGATTATGCCAATGATGGCATGTATCAATTGAGTATTAGTAATAATATTTCTAGTTCTGCTTATATTGTCGAGTCTTCAATTTTATGGCATAGTAGGTTGGCACATATAAATATTCATTATTTGAAGAATATGAGAAAATTATACTTGATAAATTTTAATGGCGAATTTGATAAATGTGAAATATGTGCTAAGTCAAAATTTACTAAGAAGCCATTTCATAGTGTTAAAAGAAATTCAAATTTATTGGATTTGGTTCATAGTGATATATGTGAATTTAATGGTATGCTAACACGTGGAGGTAAAAGGTATTTTATTACCTTTGTGGATGATTGCAGTAGGTTCTTATATGTTTATCTCATGAGATCGAAGGATGGAGCATTTACCATGTTTAAGAAATATAAGGCTGAAGTAGAGAATCAATTAGAAAAGAAAATTAAAGTTCTACGATCAGATAGAGGTGGAGAATATTTCTTAAATGAATTCTCTTCATTTTGTGAATAACATGGTATTATTCATCAAGCGTCAGCACCATATACTCCACAACAAAATGGTTTAGCTAAAAGGAAAAATCGATCTCTTGGAGAAATGGTTAATTGTATGCTTTCAAATTCAAAGCTACCAATTAATCTTTGGGGAGAAGCATTACTTACTGCATTCTATATTCATAACAAAATACCTTCCAAGAAAAATGACATAACCCCTTATGAAATATGGAAAGGTAGAAAGCCAAATTTGTCATATCTTAAAATGTGAGGTCAAGTAAAAATCTTGCCGATCCTTTGACGAAGGCTTTACCAAGACATATGGTAATAACGACCTCACAAGAAATGGGGCTGAAACCCTTTAATTAAAATCACCAATAATGGTAACCCGACATTTTTCTAGAACATCACTAGTTACAAGGTTTAATGGGTAAGAACAAGTTATTGAATGTGATTATTTGATACTAACGTAGCCCTAATATGAGAAGTTAGTATCGTCTGTTACGTTTTGTAGGCTAAATTGAATTCTTAATGAAGTATAATACAAGTTTGTAGTGTGTTGGTAGTAACAGAAACATATGGTAGATACTTCACCTATATGAGCTTAGAAGTGGTGCCGCTTCTTACGGAAGTTAGGGTTGCTTTCTAGAGAGCTCATGAAACAGGATCAAGCACAAGGCCATAATAGTGTGGAGTAATATAGAACTTCTCGCTGAAACAAGAGGTTAGTGTATGGGTGGTATGTCCGGTTCTATTACATAAAAGTACAAGTTTAAAGCCGAGCTACTTGTCACTTTGATAGAGCTTTGATATACTTGCACTAAGTAAATGTCTAACTCGATAGAAACCTTTATGTATGTATATTAATCTCACTGAAATTTTGGTTGTATGATTTTTAAAATTTTAATTTTGAAATCCTTGTTTTACAAACAAAGTGGGGGATTGTTGGAGGTTTGTTTGTCAAAACAAGATGAGTGTGCTTTCCTAGTCCCACATAGGAAAAGTGGGAAGAAGTTGGCCGATTTATAAGTGAAGGGTTTCCTTGTGTACATCAAGGAATGATCGGGTGGGGCTAGACCCCACCATACCCACGTGCGGGTGCGTGATTTTGGCGCGCTTAGCACTTAGCACGCCTGCGCGCCCGCGGTTTAATTAACACTAATCCCTTTGTTATTTATTTATTTTTATTTTTTATTAATTTTTAGTAAATTCAAAGGTTGTCCTTTATTTTGAGAATTTTGGAAATAAAATATATAAAATGAAAATTCGAAATTCTATTTTTAAAAAAAATTATTCCAAATTTTATTTGTGTTCTTTCGATACAACCTTTGGAAAATTACCTATTCGGTTTTTGACTTTTCCCGAAGGGTTGCATTTGTTCGGTTTTCGACTTCTTCCAAAGAGTCGCATTTGTTTATCCGAACAATTTTTCTAAAGGATGTGTTTGTTCATTCTTTGGCAATTTTCACGAAAAATTGCAAGACTGTTATATATATATACTTGTTATTTTCCGGGAAAACGCGAGTGATCATTTTTCATCTTTTTCGAGCTTTCTGTCTAAAAAAACTACGGCCATTCTTTCAAATTGTTTCCTAGAGAGACCCTGGAGAAATACTAGAATTGCTATCTAGTATTCTCATCCGAGACTTTATTGTATCTTGGAGGATTTTTGCCGGTGACCATTAGCAACGTTGTAGGGCAAATAAATCCTTAAAGAAAGTGAAATTGATATCATGCCTCAAAGTCCGACTTGAGTACTCTGAATATCCATCTTCATTGTTCTACCCAATTCGAAGCCATATTTTTCCAACAAAAACCTAGACAGCGACTTCGTCAAGAACCACAATAGGACACGGCGCAAGTGCAGGCGTGGCTGGGCTTGTGAATTTCTGGGGCTCTTGAAGTCGCGACAGCCGAAGCAGCAGCTTCTCAATGTGATTGTCGCAAGGCTATTGGTTGGAACAGGTGCTGCTCGTCGTTACGTAGTTGGGGGGAATCAGCGGCTTGGACTCACGGTGGATCAAAAATGGATCGGCGATGAGTGAGTCACGGTGTACTTGCAGTGCTATCTTGGTGGAGTTCGTCACGAGCGCTTGCAGTGAATGGCACGGCAGCAAGGCGCCACGACTCACGTTGGCTTGAGACAGCGGTTGAATTTTGAGTGACTTTGCCGACAAATAATCTCCACCGAGAATTCCGAAGTCACGATCCTTTGTCTCCAATCCCTCTGATGCTTCTTCCTCAAAAGTTGATGAGCAATTCTTCAACATTCACCATACAATAAAAGACAAATTCCACCGTTTTGACCAAAAGCCAAAACAACCCACGATCTTTGATGATCTGCTAGTCAACGATGAGCTGAGAGCTGGAGACTTCTAGATGCACCTGGACAACATCTCGTCTTGACATCTCGTGAGCTTGCTGGTATTTTGCAGCAGGATCACCAGGTTAGATTACAGGAGCGTTGAACAGAAGAATGCAGAACAACGAGCTGTACACGTCAGAGGACGCTCGATGAAGGTAGTGGAAGCTAGTGGTGGTTTGAGATATAACCCCCACAACAATATGGGAACGGCAGTCGCGTGAGGGCACCGCAGAATGTGATGGAGCACCGCAACACAACTACGAGATTCGTGACTTGTGTTCTCTCTCAATGTGTCGTGTCCTCTCCTAATGCTGGCCGTGTATGGAATTGTGTGGCCCCTCCGTTTTCTGTCCGCGTGTGCTCCTTAAATAGCCGATGTCCTGTGCTTCTCTTGGAAACTTGATCTTCAAAATATATTCTTCAGATCATGTAAATATTCAATAGAGCCCAACTTGCCATGATAGATATCTTTTCCCTTTTCACGAAAATCCCCACAAGATATCATCACCATTTGCTACCTCTCTCTTATTTTCTTCCCCAAATAGCTGGGCATGTATAATATATCGGGAATCCATGCTGATTGCTTTCTTTTCCTTGTTGCCCATTGAATATTTCGAAATATTCTACCATCGCATGTCTGTGATAGTTGTTTGGTAGAATTGTTTGTTTATGTGGATCGCTTGACTTCTAATTCTATGTGGAATTGGAAGACAGGTTTCAGTAGAAATTGAGGAGTGAGCTATTAGGAGCAAAGGACTTCTAGGAAATTGATTATTGGGCCTATTACTCGAGGTAGGATGCCAACGAGGATCGGTACCTGAGGAGGCTGAGGTAGAGCGCCAACACAGGCTAGCACGAGTGGAGTAGCACCACCTCCCGTTGGTGCTAAGGTTGTAGCCCCTGAAGATCTAAGATTTGCTGGGATCATGCAAGCACTCAAGATGATGGGAAACAGAATGGATCAGCAAGCACGGATCCAAGCTGCTAAGTGCCGCCGCTTTAGCCGCTACTACCAGAGCTGCCGTTAATGCCACCGCAGACGTTGCTATTGCTGTCACACTTGCCGCCATACTAGCCGAGGTTCCATTAGGGAACGTGGTCACTGGGAGACCAATACATAAGTTGGTCGAATAATTTATGAGATTGAACCCACTAAAGTTTTATGGGGCAAGAGACCCCAAAGTTGCAACCTTATGGATTCATGGCTTAGAGAATGTGCACAGAGACGGAGAAGGTTGTCCTTGCAACCTACCAATTGTAGGGCAACGCTAACACCTGTGGAAAGCTACCAGAGGCACAATATTCCTTGAAGTTGTAGCCCTAAAGTAGAACACCTTTGTTGAAGTCTTCAACAACAAATACTTCTTTGAGACTGCTAGAGAACTGAAGATAGTACAGTTCCAGAACCTTCGCCAAGGCTCAATGACGGTGGATCAATATGAGGCGAAGTTTGTTGAACTATCGCGGTACGCTCCTAAACTAATTGAGAATCCAGCAAACCGAGTTAAGAGATTCAGAGATGGACTTAGGCCAGAATTAAGGAGTCTGCTAATATTGATCAACCTGATGAATTACAACAACCTATATGAGCGGGTCCAGATGATAAAGAGAGACCATAATGAATAAGCCGCCATGTCTGGGTTGTGTTTCGGATCTAACCGACATGGGAATTGGTATGGGAAGAAGCCCATGATCGGAGGAAAATTCCAAATCTCGCCTAATAGGAAGGGTGGAGTTAGCAAGCAATGGTCAACTTAGAATGGTGTTTGTCGTTTTTGTGGACAGTGACATGGTTCAACCCCGTGCCCTCGTAGGATGGGTGCTTGCTTTGAATGTGGTCAGCAGGGTCACATAGCTAGAGATTGTCCTAGACGACCAAGAAGACAACCGCAGTTACCGCCGTCACCACCGATGAGTCAGATTAGAGGATATGTGCCGCAAAATGCACCGTAGGATGGACAGATCAGACCCCTAGCTTAGGGAACAGTGTATGCTATCACCAGAGGTCAGGCTGAGGATGTGTCTGATGTGATCACAGGTACGGTTTCGCTGAACAACCATGTTACTTATGCTTTATTCGACCCTGGAGCGACTCACTCTTTTATTGCTGAGCAATATGTTAAGCTGATAGGGTTAAGTCCTGAGTTGTTGGAGTCAGTGGTTAGCATATCTACATCGTTAAAAGATAAGGTGTTACTGCATTTGGTTGTTCGGGTTGCAAGTTAGCGATTGATGAGTGAGAGGGGATGATAAACTTGTTAGTCCTAACCATGTATGAATTTAACTTGATAATTGGCATGGATTGGCTCACCAAGCAACAAGCTAAGATGGATTGTTATCGTAAAGTGATTCAGTTTAACCCGTTAGTGGGTGAGAGTTTCGAGTTTATTGGAAGTCAAGGAAGACCCTCGATTACATTGATCTCATCGCTTGAAGCAACCCGTTTGTTAGACGAGGGTTGTCAGAGTTACCTAGCAACTGTCGTGGATATGATAGTTGAAGAGCTAAAAATTGAAGACATTTTGGTTGTGCAAGAATTTCTAGACGTATTTCCGAAGGAATTGCTAGGTTTACTACTAGAGAGGGAGATAGAGTTCGTGATTGAGTTAGCACTCGGGATAGAGCCAATCTCTAAGGCTCCTTACTGGATGACGTTTTCTGAGTTGAAAGAACTGAAAGTGCAGATGCAAGAGTTGTTGGATAACGGATTCATATGTCCTAGTGCATCACCTTGGGGAGCACAAGTTCTGTTCGTAAAGAACAAATAAGGTTTGTTGCGCTTGTGCATCGACTATTGTCGACTCAACTAGGTGACGATCAAGAACAAGTACCCACTCCTGAGAATCGACGACTTGTTTGATCAGTTACAAGGAGCGTCAATATTTTCAAAGATCAACTTAAGAACAGGATATCATCAACTCTTAAGGATAAAAAAAGAAAGACATACCGAAGTTAGCATTTCGTACTCAATACGGCCATTATGAGCTTACGGTAATACCGTTTAGGTTGATGAATGCTCCAGCTGCCTTTATGGATTTGATGAATCGAGTGTTCAAGGAATACCTAGATCAGTTTGTGATCGTGTTCATTGATGATGTTCTGGTGTATTCAAGGTGTGATGAAGAGCATGAAAATCATCTGAGAGTAGTACTGTAGACTCTGAGGATTCATGGACTATATGCCAAGTTTAGCAAATGCGAGTTTTGGTTGACTTGTGTAGCATTCCTAGGTCACGTAATTTCAAGCGAAGGAATCTCCGTGGACCAAGCTAAGATTGAAGCAGTAATCAATTGGCCAAGACTGACAATAGTGACAGAGAGTAGAAGTTTTCTAGGTTTGGCAAGTTAATACTGAAGTTTCGTAGAGGGATTATGAGCATTAGTGTCGCCATTGACTAGACTACTAAAGATGGAAGAGAAGTTCATGTGGACAAACAAGTGAAAGTGTAGTTTCCAAGAGCTTAAGCAAAAATTCACTACTGCACCTATACTGACCATTCCATCTGGTCCTAAAGGATACAAAATCTATAATGATGCGTTGTTTAGAGGACTGGGTTACGTGTTAATGCAACATGGTAGGGTTGTTACGTACGCCTCTCGTCAATTGAGACCTCATGAATAGAACTACTTGACGCGTGACTTAGAACTCGCGGCAATTATTTTCGCTTTGAAGATCTAGAGACATTATTTGTGCGGAGAAAGATTCCAGATCTTCACTAATCATCAAAGTCTCAAATATTTATTCTCTAAAAAAGAGTTGAATATGAGACAGCGCCGTTAGATGGAACTACTAAAGGACTATGATTGTGATATCTTATATCACCCTTGGAAGGCAAATAAGGTCACCGATGCCTTGAGTCGAAAGTTTTCAGTCGTACATTTGCTGGTTAAAGAGTGGAACTTAATCGAGAGAGCTCGAGATTCGGTGTTCAAGTTTGAGGTAGGCCACCTTTCGAATCTTATGGCCACCCTTAGAATTGAACCGGATGTCCAGATCAGGATCAAATTACTTCAGCTGACAGACCTAGATGTTCAGAAGATCCTACAAGAGGACACCGATAAGAAGAAGGCTGACTTTCAAATTTCTAAGGACGAAACACTAAGGTTCCGAGGATGATTGGTTATACCTGACGATGCAGAACTTAGAGAGGATAATTTATCAAAAGCTCATTGAAGCTGTTACATCATTCATCCTAGCAGTACAAAAGTGTATCAGAATCTGCGTCAACACTATTGGTGGTCTAGTATGAAGGTGGACATCGCCAAGCATGTCACCAAGTGTCTGACGTGTCAACAAGTGAAGGCACAACATTGTAAGCCGGGAGGACTTCTAAAACCTCTCGAGATCCTAGAGTGGAAGTGGGAGCACATCACGATGGATTTCATGACCGGCCTACTTAGAAGTTAGACAGGAAACGATTCCATGACCGGCCCACTTTATCGTAGTACGAAAGGACCTTAGTTTAGATAGACATGTAGAGTTGTACGTGCATCAAATCGTTCATCTGCATGGAGTGCCAATGATGATCACCTCAGACTGAGACCCGAGATTCACAGCTACTTTTTGGAAAAGCTTGCAAAGTGCCTTAGGTACAAAGCTACAGTATTGTACGACATATCATCTTCAAACGAATGGCCAATCTGAGAGGACAATTCAAACCCTCGAGGACATGCTGCGAGATTGCATATTGGACTTCAAGGGTGTTGGAGAAAACTTCATTGAGTGTTTTGAAGTTGACAAAACATTTCCATCAGTCTAGTCTGAAGACTTGTAGACTCTTTTATCAAAGTCTAAAGACCGCCGGACTCAAGACTCAAAGTCAATCCTCATTGACAGTTTCTAGACCGTTGAAGAAGACTTATCTAGAACTGAGTATTTCATTAAGGATTTGATTCTATCGACTAAAGAAGATCTGTCGGTTGGATATAGCATATCAGAATCCATTGTTCAAATTGAGATTGATTCAGGGATTTTGGATCCGTTGATTGGTGAAGTATACTTTGAAGGTTACACTTATGGAAACATAGATCCTGATTGTATGCGCGAATAGGATTGGTGGGCTATCGTCATATTCCTTAAATAACTCGAAATCTCCTTAATTGATTCTGTCCAATTGGTAGATTGGAAGAACTCCTTTAGTAAGTGCCAACGGGTGTGATGACATGAAGGAGTATATAAGGAAGATGTATCAGTTATTCGAGTGTGTGTACGATAAAAGAATTCCAAAGTCTGAAGCTCCTTATTCTTTGTCAATTCAATTGTTGAGCGAAAACTTGTACTCGGAAGAGAGTTTATACTTTTGTGAGACCTTGAGGAAGTGTAGCTAAGTCTTTACATTGTGGAATCAAGGAAGAGCTATACTGTAACAACACTTTTGATTCTTAGTAAAATCCAGCCGGTGGGCTGTCAGTGCGGAAGAGTGGACGATGGCTTGGATTAAGCCGAACCACTATAAATCTTGTGTTCTTATTCTCTTTTCTAATCTCTTTTACGTTGATCGTAATTCTATTTGATTATTAGAGTCTAATTTCCTTTTCATAATCTATTGAGTTGATTCAAAAATAAAATTATTCACTTCTCTCTGGAAAATTTGTTTTCACATCTATTCACCCCTTTTAGGTGCTCGTACTAGCTTTCACAATTGGTATCAAAACTTGTGTACTCACTTAAGTTGAAGTGTTTTTACTTCAGAATTAGAGATCCATGGGTAGTATGTTGACTCCAGGTCTGGTTAAAGGGCAAAGCAATACCATACCATCTTATTTTGATGGAAATGAATACAATATATGGAAAAACAAGATGAAGGCATTCCTAAAATCAAAGGATCCTCTGAAATGGGACGTGGTAGACAAAGGAATTATTCCTAAAGTTACAACAGTCTCAGAAAGAGAAAAAGAAGCTGTTGAGTCCAGTGAAATGACTCAAGAAGAGATAACTAAGAAACAAGCTCTTGATGCAAAAGCAATTTATTCATTATATTGTGCATTATCTCCTACTGAATATAATAGAATATCTTCTTGTGAAATAGCTAAAGAAGTCTAGGATAGATTACACATCACTTATGAAGGAACTGATCGAGTGAAAGAAACCATAATCAACATTCTGCTCGGTCTATATGAAGCATTCAAGATGAAACCAGGAGAATCTATCACTAACATGTTTAGTCGTTTTACAGAAATAGTGAATGGTCTTGAGTATCAAGATCAACCGATCTCTGGACCCATGAAGGTTAACAAGTTACTGCGTGTACTATCCAAAGATTGGAATCACATAAAGACCTCAATAAGGGAGACACAAAGAATTGTGCCACTCTCTGTTGACGAATTGGTTGGTACTCTTCAATCTTATGAAGTGGAGCAAATCAATAAAGATGAAGATTCTAAAGGTAAGAAATCCATTGCATTAAAATCTAATGATGATTCTGATATCACAGATTCTGAAGACGATATGGATGATGAAGAGCTTGCTCTCATGATAAAAAGGTTCAGAAAACTGAACAAAAAGAGAAAAAGAATCAATCCAAAGAAACAAAGTTCTCAAAAGTTACAAAATAAATCAGTTAAGGATGATGAATCCAACAAGGATGTAGTTTGCTTTGAATGCAAGAAAAATGGACACATCAAACCCAACTGTCCCCTGCTGAAGAGAAAGAAAGAAAAAGCTAAGAAATATCGAAAGGCACTTAAAGCAGAAACTTGGAGTGATATCGAGTGTGAAGAAAGTGATGATGATTATGCCAATATTTGTCTCATGGCACACTCAGAATCAGATTCAGACTCTGAGATAGACTCAGATTCAAACAGTGAAATCGAGGTAAGTAATTTAAAAATTCCTACTAAAGTCTCTAAATATATTGATGAATTGTGTCTTAATCTCAAAACCTCTCTTAAGAGGATTTCCGAACTCAAAAGGGAAAATTCTGCACTAAAGAAATAGGAAATTGTTTGGAAAGAAAAGATCAAAATTTTAGACAAAAGTATTACTACTTTGAAAGAGAATGCAGACAATTTTTAAAAAGAAAATGTATTCTTGAAAAATGATATCTCAAGCATTTCTTAAAGGTTTTCTATAGAATCTGAGAAATTGGAAAAAATTCTTTCATCACAAAGACCTTACTTCAATAAATCAGGTTTGGGAATGATTGCTGAAACCATTCCTCTAATTGATTTTCCTAAGGTAAAGGAAAGAATTAAACAAAGACCTACAAAAGATTCTTACAAAAATCATTTCCAAAATTTTTTTGTAAAACCTGTAGGCCGCAATGCTCTTAAATGTTCTAAATGCAATAGCTCATATCACTTTGAGAAAGAATGTCCTATGGTTTGGAAACCTGTTAAGAAGGTATGGGCAAAGGTAGTATATTACACTAACACTAATGGACCCAAGAAAATATAGGTACCAAAAAAAGTTTGAGTTTCTTTTTTAAATGTAGGTCACTATAGAGAAAAATGTTAAATGGTACTTGGATAGTGGATGCTCAAGACATATGACAGGAGACTCAAACTACTTCATAAAGTTTGTGCAAGTTAATGGTGGAAAAGTTTCTTTTGGAGAAAATAGCAAAGGCAGAATTGTAGGATACGGAACTGTAAAGATTGGAAGCCTCACAATCAGTAATATTTCCTTAGTGGAAGGACTCAACTACAACTTGCTGAGTATCAGCCAGTTGTGCCACATCGGTTTCAAAATCAATTTTCAAGAAGGAATATATTCAGGAACTAGTAAAGACTCCTCTCAAACTTTCACAGGGCAAAGACATGGGAATATCTACTTCTTGGATATCAAACTAGATAAAGCCCAATGTCTAATCTCAATTCAAGAGGAAGCAAACTTATGGCACAGAAAACTTGGGCACATCAACATGAAGCAAATAGCCAAGATCTCTTCAAAGAAGCTTGTTCGTGGACTACCCAAATTGACATACCAAAAGTCTGATTTATGCATACCATGTGTGTTGGGAAAACAGGTAAGAAATTCATTCAAACAAAAAAACCAAGTATCCACCAATCATGTACTGCAGCTCTTGCATATGGATCTCTTTGGACCAACCAAAACTCATAGCATTGGAGGTAAGAAATACTGTCTAGTAATTGTTGATGATTATTCACGATTCACTTGGGTATATTTCCTGGCAAGTAAGTCTGAAACATTTTCTTATTTTATAAAATTTGCTAAGAAAGTCCAAAATGAGAAAGGGTATATTATTTCAAGTATACGGACAGACCATGGAGGTAAATTTGAAGATCAAGACTTTGTTAAATTCTATGATGAATCTGGATTTTAGCATGTGTTCTTGTCACCATATACTCCAGAGCAAAATGGAGTTGTGGAAAGAAAGAATAGATCACTGCAGGAAATGGCTAGAACTCTTTTAATTGAAAGTAACATTTATTCTTGTTTTTGAGTTGAAGCAATTTCTACAGCATGCTATATTATTAATAGAGTCTTCTTAAGACGTATTCTGGAGAAAACTCCCTATGAGTTATTCAAATGAAAGAAGCCAATTATTTCGTATTTTCATGTGTTTGGATGCAAATGTTTTATATTGAAAAATGAAAATGATCGAATTGGTAAGTTTGAAGAAAAATCAGATGAAAGTATTTTCCTTGAATACTCAACCACAAGCAAAGCTTACAGAGTATACAACAAAAAGACTCAATCTGTGGAGGAATCGATGAATATCAAATTTCAAGACTTTATGCAAAGTCAATTGATTCAGACTCAACCTGAAGAATCTGAACCTGCTCCAAACTCTACAAAGTCTAAATCTCCAGAAGCAGCTCAGACTTCAGAAGACCAGCAACAAATGATCGTCGAAGATTCAAATGAAGGAAATGATCAACAGTCTGATAAATCAACCAGCAACTAGAAGCACAAGTCCAATCATCCCAAAGATCTCATTATTGGTGATATTAATGAAGGAATTCACACAAGATCCAAAAGGCGTGAAGAGTTTAGTGTTGTGGCTCTTATTTCTGAAATAGAACCCAAAAGCATAGAAGAAGCTTTAACTGTTGAAAGCTGGATTGAAGCTATGCAATAAAAACTCAGGCAATTCGGAATCAATGATGTCTGGGAATTGACTCCTAAATCGAAAGGTAAATCCATCATTGGAGCTAAATGGGTTTTCAGGAACAAGATGAACGAGAAAGGAAAAGTCGTAAGAAACAAAGCAAGACTCATGGCTAAAGGATATACGCAAGAAGAAGGGATAGACTATAATGAGACTTACGCACTAGTAGCAAGGTTAGAAGCAATTAGATTGTTATTTCCTTTTGCTTGTTATAAGAATTTCAGGTTATTCCAAATGGACGTCAAAAGCACTTTCCTAAATGGATTTATCCAAGAGGAAGTCTATGTGGAACAACCTCCCGATTTTGAAGACCCAAGGAAACTTGACTCTATATTCAGACTAAAAAAAGCACTATACCGTTTAAAGCAAGCACCTCGAGCTTGGTATGATCGACTAGGTAAGTTTTTAATTCAAAATGGCTTTGTTATAGGTAAAGTAGATACTACACTGTTTATCAAAAGAAAAAGCAAAAGTTTTTTACTTGTTTAAATTTATATTGATGATATTATTTTTGGATCTTCTAATGAAAATCTGTGCAAAAAATTCTCTAAGTCTATGCAGGATGAATTTGAAATGAGCATGATGAGTGAACTTACCTTCTTTCTCGGGCTTCAAGTGAAACAACTGAAGGAGGAAACTTTTATTTACCAAGAAAAATATGCTAAAGAACTTATCAAAAAGTTTGGACTGGAGAATTGCAAAAAGACTGATATACCAATGTCAAGTTCCTTGAAGCTGGATAAAGATGAAGGAGGAAAGAAAGTTGACCATAAGCTATACAGGAGTATCATTGGTTCACTTCTTTATCTTACTGTTTCTAGACCTGACATTCTGTTTAGTATTTGTATTTGTGCCAGATTTCAATCAGACCCCAAAGAATCTCACTTATGTGCTGCAAAACGCATCATCAAATACGTTGCATCTACTTCTAATCTTGGTCTCTAGTATCCTAAAGAAAGAGACTTTACTCTTCTTGGATATTCAGACACAGACCTAGCAGGATGCAGAGTTGATAGAAAGAGCACCTCGGGCACTTATCAACTACTTGGTAACAGGAGAGTATCTTGGTTTTCAAGGAAGCAAAGTACCGTAGCCCTTTCTACAGTAGAAACAGAGTATGTAGCTCTTGGAAGTTGTTGTTCACAAATTCTGTGGATAAAACAACATCTAAGAGACTTTGGAATTGAAGATTCATGCACCGAGATCAAATGTGACAACACCAGCGCAATCAATCTCACTAAGAATCCAATCCTTCATTCAAGAGCAAAGAATATAGAGATTCGACATCATTTCATTAGAAATCATGTTCAAAATGAAGAAGTCTCGATTCAGTTTATTGATTCAAAGAGTCAACTGGTGGACATTTTTACAAAGCCTTTGGAGAAAAATCAATTTGAAGTTATTCATTCCAAACTCAATATCTTAAAGTCTGAGGAAGTTCAGACTCAGGGCTAAAAGTCTAAAGACACTCAGACTCAAATGATCAAGATTCACGATTGTAAGTTATTTCTATTTTAGAAATTTATCTCTTGGATAAAATCTCGAAAAGGTACGATCAAAAGATTCCGTAATTGATTGATGTTATATTCCCCAGTTTTCATGATTATTGCAATCATTCCTTTTTGAAAAAGAAGTTATTTTTGAAATGACGGTTATCTATTTTTTTCTTCAAAAAGACAGTTATTTTTTGAAAAGGCATATTTATTTTTCCTTTTATGTTGTTCCGTATGCCTTGCTTCGATTGCTTTATATGCTGTTGGTTCTTCTAGGTTCTACACACAAAACTCTAAGAAAGCATAGATCTTCAACTTCTTTTTTCTTCTCTTGTTTAATCCTCGAAAAGTTTTCACCTTTCTTGCAAAATAAGCTTGGAATCTCTCAAAGACTATGAAGAATATCATCTCAAAGAAAGTCTTCGAGGATCGCGAACAGGGGACCATAGCAAATGCATGAGGGTCCTACGCATTTTGACCTCACCGAGGAAGAGGAATCTCCTAGACAGCAACAGAGCCACAACATTCTCAGTAGCATCCATCCCCTCCATCTAGACCTCAAAATATTGATCATCGAACAGAGGAAGAAGTCATCAAAGATGCAGAACCTGTAAGAACTCAAAAGCCCGCTTTTATTTTTAAGCTTTATTGTGCTTTGAAGAAGGGTGGTACTCCCTTGAACTATATTAATGAATTTTTGAAAGAAAAAGGGTATCAAAATGAAACCCACTTTTTACACACAATAGAACGATTGGGAATTGTTCCTGCGGGGTCAGCAGAAGAAGCATTTGCAAATATCCCAAACAATCCACGTGTTGGAGGGCTGAGTCAACCTGATGGGAATGATGATGATAAGATGTACACTCATTTTAAGCCTAGAATGGGTGTTGCGGCGAAAATCCAAAGTAAAATGACAGATTTGTTTCGCTCGGAGGAACATAAGCTACTGTACTCTTAGTTGCTAAAGCATGGTGTGATTAACCCTAGAAGTGTGGACTTTGATTTTCTTGATTCTCTTAATGTTAAGCCGTGAAAGAAATTCAATCTTCTTCAACTAGAACGATTTTGTTCTGAAACGATAGAGGCTCATGCTGAACTCATTGCTTACTTCTATTCTAATCTAAGTTTCTTAGATGCGAATAGAATCTCTTTCAGTGTTTGAGATCAAGACTATGTAGTTGACATGGATACATTGGCTTATGTGATTGGGGTTGAAAGAGGGAAATTCCAACCAATAGTGTGTTTATTGGACGTGCGACGGTAGAGCTTGTTCAGGATAGAATGGCGGAAGGAAAGATTTCATATTTGAGGATGAATGAATGCCTCAAATATTTTGCTTCACAAAATAGTGATTAACTGCCTCAGACCCAAATCGACTTCGAAGATCGATATTTCAAACTCGGAGGCAAAGCTGATGTATGCCATTAACGCTGGCAAAAAGTTCTCTCTTCCACACACTATCATGTTCCACATGTACAGAACGATGGTGAAAGGCAATGGCCAACTTCCTTACTTAGCATTTATCACTAAGTTATTCAGACATTTGAACATCCAGCCTCCTAGGATTCTATGTGTTCGAACATGCGATTAAATGGTGGTGGGACTGAAAATGGTCTCCAAAATGCGTCTGAAGGAACTTAACAAGGCTTGGAAGCGATTCAAGGAGAAAACCCTTGTCAAGAGTCACCCAGTATCTTCGGTTGCAAAACGGAAAGGGAAGGAGCCCATAGTTGCTCCATCCAAGAAAAGAAGAGCACTCATTCTTGGAAGATGAAGAGGATAAGGATGATATCACAATTTCTGCTCTTGCATTGAAAAACTTAAGTCGTTCTGTTCCAAACACAGAGGAGAGATAGCATCAAGACAAGGAAGAGATTGAACATAAGAGTGGAGAGAGAGAATCAATGGAGAAAGAAGTAGAGGAATAAAGGATTGCAGAAGAAGAAGAAGAAGAGGGTTGAGGTGAACAAGAGGAAACAAAGCATGAAGAGCACTTCTCACCGCCTGATGGCAATGAAACAGGAGGAGATGCTGAGAAAAGAGGTACATCTTCAATTGCTGCTACAAGTGAAGGAGTTAGTCATTCACCTATAGATCCAGAAGACATTTATGACTCTCAATTCCCTGAGGAAGGCCATGAGGTTTCATCACCAAATCTGAGTGATCGTGCTGACTTGCCATCATATGCCAATACACTTACTGATCGTGTAGAAGCCAGTACTCAGACTGATAATTTAGCAGACTTTCGCAAAGTGCTTGACGTTCTTATTGGAATGTGATGCCAAATTTATGCTCCAGGATGCGAAGTTCAGAACTTGCAAAATGCAGGTCAACCTTCTTCAGTTTCTTTACATGATCAAATTCATGCCCTTGCTCTTCAAGTTCAAGCAAATGCCAAGGGTGAAGATGTGGCTCAACTAAAGGAGGATTTGAAAAAGCTAGAAGAGATTGTCCAATCAATAGGAGATTTCCAGCTTGTTTGTGTTCCAAAGCAACCGTAATTCCTTTCTCTTTTCGTCTCTACTTTTTTAATACTGACAAAAAGGGGGAGAGATGTTGACTTTTTGATTGACTTTACTTTTGTGTTTGGCTATTTGGTTGTGATTGGATTTCAATTTGGATTGTTTGATCGTTTGTTTATTTTAAGCACTATTGGTATTTCATGGCAAAGATAGTTGCTCATTTACAGGACTAACTTATTTCCTGTGGATGCAGATTTTAATGCTATCTTTACTAAGCCAATTATCTTTTCTGAGATATCTATGTTTGCTTGAGTATTGTTTTACAGGTCAAAGATATCCAAATCTGTAATAAAGTTTTGTCACCATAAAAAATGGGGAGATTATTGGAGAAAACTTCCTTGAGTGTTTTGAAGTTGACAAAACATTTCCATCGGTCTAGTCTGAAGACTTACAGACTCTTTCATCAAAGTCTGAAGACCGCCGGACCGCCAGACTCAAGACTCAAAGTCTATCCTCATTGACAGTTTCTAGATCGTCAAAGAAGACTTATCCATAACTGAGTATTTCGTTAAGGATCTGATTCTATCGATTAAAGAAGATCTCTTGGTTGGATATAGCATGTTGGAATCCATTATTCAAATTTAGATTGTCAAGGATTTTAGATCCGTTGATTGGTGAAGTATACTTGGAAAGTTCTACTTATGGAAACCTAGATCCTAATTGTATGGGCGAGCATGATTGGTAGGCTATCATCATATTCCTTAAATAACTCGAAATCTCCCTAATTGATTCTGTCCAACGGGTAGATTGAAAGAATTCATTTGGTAAGTGCCAACGGGTGTGATGGCATGAAAGAGTATATAAGGAAGACGTTCCAGTTATTCGAGTGTGTGCGCAATAGAAGAATTCCAAAGTCTGAAGCTCCTTGTTCTTTGTCAATTCAATTGTTGAGCGAAAACTTGTACTCAAAAGAGAGTTTATACTTCTGTGAGACCTTGAGGAAGTGTAGCAGAGTCTCTACACTGTGGAATCAAGGAAGAGCTATACTGTAACAACTATTTTGATTCTTAGTGAAATCTAGCCAGTGGGCTGTCAGTGTAGAAGAGTAGACGTAGGCTTGGATTAAGCCGAACCACTATAAACCTTGTGTTCTTATTATCTTCTCTAAGCTCTTTTACTTTAATCGTAATTCTATTTGATTATTAGAGTCTAATTTCCTTTTCATAATCTATTAAGTTGATTCAAAAGTAAAATTATTCACTTCTCTTTGGAAAATTTGTTTTCGCGCCTATTCACCCCCTCTAGGTGCTCGTACTAGCTTTCACAAAGGGAAGTTGGGAAGAACAACTTCATCTCATTGAGTTTGCCTACAACAATTATCAACGGAGCATTCAAATGCCTCATTTTGAAGCATTGTATGGTAGAGCGTGCAGAATGCTAGTATGTTGGGATGAAGTCGAGGAAAGGAAGATCATAGGCCTAGAGTTGGTTCAGCAGTCAGTGGATGTAGTTGCAGTTATCAGAGGCAGACTAAAGATCGCTCAAAGTCGATAGAAAAGGTATGCAGATAAGCGCCGGAGACCATTGAAATTCCAAGTTGATGATAATGTTTTTCTGAAAGTGTTGCTAATGAGGGGTGCTTCGCGCTTTGGTAAGAAATAAAAACTGAGTCCGAGGTACGTAGGTCCATTTGAGATTCTAAAGAGAATTAGGATCCTAACATATCATCTTGCATTATCGCCAAGACTGGTGCAAGTGCACGACGTCTTTCATGTGTCGATGTTGAGGAAGTACGAGCCTGACCCGACTCACGTGCTTAATTTTGAAGAATTGGATGTGGATGACAGAGTGTCGTATGTTAAGAGCCCGGTTCAAATCCTGGATAGGAAAGAGCAGGTTCTGCACACAAAGACAATCCCATTGGTCAAAATAGTTTGGCAATACCATAGCACTGAAGGAGTAACCTAGGAGGGTGAAGAGTCGATGAGATAATTATACCCTTACCTTTTTGCTTAAGTATGTAATGGTTTAAATTTCGAGGATGGAATTTTTATAAAAGGGGAAGAGTTGTGACATCCTGAAATTTGCAATTTTGTTTTCAATTTAATAAATCGAGTCTTTCATCGACCCGCCTATAGTGCTATTCTTAGAGCTGAACTCCTGAGATAACTAGACTATTTGGAGAAGTCATTAAGGAATTTTAATGCAATAGACTTGAGAATTCGACCATGAATCGATTACTCTACCATGCTCATCTGCAGAGATCATTACGGCACAATTAAAAGTCAACTAGAGATTAGAGATAAGTCGGTTGGACTAAGATGTATGGTTAAAAGTGGGTGATTCCACCAAATTGAAAAATTCTCGTTAATCGGTAATAAATTGATTTTTCTATTGATTTGTATCATGTGTCCGTGTTTGAATCCTTGAGATTCTCACGACCACCGAGAGTTGCCAATGTATCGAAGAGGTTCATTGTAGCTCGAAGAAAATTGACCACAGGTCATTTGCACCAAAAATTTCTGAAAGCTACTTGATAGCTAGATCACACTAAAATTGTGCCAGATTGAAATTAACCACAAATTTGAGTCTAATTTTAGAAATTGAAAGTTCTATCATGTCATGAGTTATTTAGGAACGTCAACTCAATCTTTGAAGATTTTTCTGCAAACCAAGGTTTTGATGGAAAAAGTCGATATAAGGTCGTTTTTTACTAGAAAATGCAGAAGACCGTTTTTTATTGTGAAATTGGGATACTAGTGGGATTAATTTGTGAGGAAAAATATCAATTGGATCAATGACTCGATAATGGAATTTATAGAAACTGAAATGAGTTGATTCAAGGAGAATTGAAGTTCAATTTAAGCCAAAAGCCTTCAAAATTCGTATGCCCCCTTACCCACAACCTATGGACCAACTCAAGACTTCTAGATGAAGCAATTGGTCTGGAAAATCTGAGGGGAAGCTAGCCATGGTGGTAGGACCCTTCAAGGAGACCAAAGGGATAGGAAGAGAGCACATGGGACCCCTCAAAGCAAGCTTGTCCCCTTCTCCCCCTCCTCCTCTCTCCCATCATTGACCAACCCCCATTCCAGTTGCTAAAGCCTTCAAAAATTCCAGCAAACCGAGCCTCCCTCCTCCCTCATCTGTCACAGCCACCCGCCGAGCCGCCAGATAGCCACTGCAAGCTGTTGCGTCACCGTCACGCCTTGCAATCTAGCCGCTTGTCCGTGCCCATTGTCCCACATCTCTGCTCGATGTCCCAGCACCTCTGTCCATCCTTGTTGCTGCTTGAGGCTGTCAAACCACCGTACGCTGCTGTTCCGCCACCATGAAGCCCCGCCTGGTCTTTGTTGTAGCATTGCCGTTCATCCCTGCCTGTCTCCGCCTCAGCCAAGTCATCGACCAGCTTGTTCGGCCAACCACAGAACTAAACAATAGTGGGTCTCCAAGCCATTGTTTAGCTCGTTTTTGTGGCCTTCGGACCTCGAAAGGCCTAGCCACTTTAGAGTTTCTCAACCCTCGCCACGTCCCCATTGTTTTGATCTAAGCGGATCTTTAATCAAGTGAGTTTAACTCACTAATTCTCGCTTAATAAGTTATTGATGTTTAAGGTTTGATTAGTTTAAACTAAGTATGGATTAGGTGAATAGTTAGAATAGATTAGCAATTTAATTAATCATTATTGCATGTTAGGTGGTTAGAGTAGTATAACTAGAGCCTAGACAAGCTCTAATATTTATCGAAAGTGGTTTGGAAATTTTTCAAGCCCGTCTCAGCTTTTAATTAGGCTTTTTCAACCTAAGTTGCTATTTTTGGTATTTAATAATTAATTTTCCATAATTATTTATTTATTTATTTATTTATTTTCCGAAAATTAGACTGGGGTAGTCAGTGACCAGAATTTTATGCTGATTGCAGTGGTGTGATATGTTTATTTAATTGACTGTTATTTTGTGCAAATTAGGTGTTGTTTGCAATTTTGGGAAATTATCCCAAAATTTATTAATTTTAGTATTTAATTAGAAAATCAACGAGCGTCAGTTTATAGCACGAAAAATGTTTTTATCGATTATATAATTAGTGGGATTTAATAGAATAAAGATACTGTATTTTTGGCAAAGGCCGACCGTGTACCTACACATGATTATTTTTATCGAGTATGATACAAGTGGTGAAATAATTGGTTGGGTAGAATGGTATATTATATCAGCTAGAGAGCTTGATATATCAGCTTAAAGTGAGTAGTATATCCTAAGTATCGCACATCTTTGATCAGCAATTAAGTATCGCACAACTTTGGTGAGCAATTAAGTACCGCACAGCGTTGGTGAGCACAAGCCGTATACTATATCAGCCTGAGGGCTTAGATATATAAACTTAAAGTGAGCAGTATATGTGGTTGTCAGCTTTAGTGAGCATTTCTATCTATCTTCAACTTAGGGTGAGTAGTCATGATTTGATAGAACCTTATAGATAGTATTGAGTGTTTTGACTGAGAAGTGATCATGATGACATGGAATTGACTGAGTTGATTGATCGATAACTCGATCTGATTTGATTGGATGATATGGTTTGTAAGTATTTCAAAATTGTGACCCTACTTTCCTATCTCATCTTGTTGTTGTATGAGGATTATTTATTTGCTTCCGCATGTGCATTAAAATGAATGGGTCGGCGATGCGTCTTAGGACATCACTATTCAATCGACCACAGATGGATGGGCACGTGCTCGGAGGATCGGGGGCGTGACATCTCACTAGCTTATAATCGTGTAAAAGATCACATGTTTACAATGACAGCAACACCTAAAGCCTGATAGTGTAATCTATTATTTGATAGGATTGGTATTTGTTGATTATAACTTGTCTTGTAGATTACTAATACAATTCAGACCGTCTTGTGGTTGTTAGTGTGGATAGCAAATGTAGGTTTGAAGGATAAAGTAAAATCACTTTATATTGTTATGCGCTCTTATTTCTCTCACTCTTACTTGCATTGGCACTCAACTCTTTCACGATATTTTTAAAATATTTGCTTGATCTAATCCTTAAAGAGTAGCTAACAATTTCTGCAGACTATCAAAATATTTCATAACCCATTTACCCCTCTTTTATGTTGCAGTGTTAGCCCTAGGAACGTGTATGTACAATTTTGCTGTAGAATTGACGTGTTAAATAACAAGATGGGTCAAAGGTTAATATTAAACAAGCGGATGATAATCAATCCTTAGTAAAATTTTGTTAAATTATTCAAGTATATTAACGTGGTAGGTCAATCGTAACTTGCCACCTAGCTTTTCCCTTTATCTGTTGTTGCAGTGTCCGAACACTGAACTAATTTGATAGGACCCATTTATAATGTTTGATTTAAAATTTTGTATACTTAGGGGGTGCATGACAACCACCTATTTCTGTTCCAGAAACAATTTTTCTATTTTAGACTTGTTTTTGGAAAAAAAAAAACCCGTTTGATAAACCTATTCCATTTTTCTATTTATGAAATAGATTCTTGTTCTAGAAATAGGTTTGGAATAGAAATCAAAAGTAAAAATTTTCTACTTCTCTATTTCTGGAGCAAAAATGAGAAATAAAAATTATTTTCATCGTTCATCAACCGGTCCTTCATCCGTTGCCGTTGACCATCGTCCGTTGGTCACCGACCACCGCCGCCGGTGGCCGGTCGCCGGTGGCCGCCACTAGTGCCCGTGGCCGCCATGTGCCCACCGCCACCGCCGGTTGCCCGGGCCACCGCCACCGCCGCCGGTTGCCGCCGCCACCAATCGACAGTCCACCACCGATCGCCGGTCCACCACCGTCCAAAAGGAAAAAAAAAATATTATGTGTTATCAAACAAATTTTGATTTTTAGAGTAAAAATTTTGTGTCATTATCAAACGGTTATTTTTGCTTAGAAACTCTTCTAAAAATAGAAATAGAAAAATCTATTTTTCTTCAAGAAATCAATATCTAGCCAGAATGGTTATCATTCACCCCCTTACTAGAATTTTAGGTAAAGTAGAGTGATGTTTCTGAGGTCACGCTCAAACCAAGGGAAATGGACCTCAAAACATGTAATGATCTTGATAGTTGTCTTGTTAGTTCATGTGAATTGAGATTTACAAGGATGTCATTATGCCAAACAGATTTATCCTTTTAATATAAAGATGATCTCAGTAGCTCAAGATTAGACGTTATGTTATGAAAGGCCAAACCACATGAAGGCTAGGCAAAAGCTCATCCCTAAGCGGAAGCTTTATCACTTGGGCTTCCCCAATTTTCTATCTCATTGAGCCAAAAGAACAAAATAATAAAATGTAAATAAGGGTGCAAGGTCAAAAGATTTCAGTGATCACAATTACATCGTTAATGATAGGAATTAACCGCACCTTCCGTAACAAGATTCAAAATGCAAATCCCCGAGAAATGCAGGGAAAAGTTTGTTTGTTTGTTCTTTTTAAATAAAAAAGATGCATTTATAATGAGAGGAAATTCCAACTCATCACTTATGTCCTATCACTGCTGACTTGGTGACCCACATTAGCTAAAAAACCTACGTGACTCAGTGCTCCACTTTCACGGGAGGTTTACATTGAGTCTAGGTTTGGTGTTTTATCTAAGGGATCAAACAAGCTCTTAACTATTCGTTTTAGTGCTCTATCCCCTTAGGGGAAGTTGAATCCCTTCCACATCTTCTTGAAAGAGAAAGGTCGCCCTACATTTCAATACTCTATACCCTCTTCGGTGTTTCCTCCAAGCGATCAAACAAGCTCTTAAACAATTTGTTTTAGTGTTCTATCCCCTTTGGGAAGTTGAACCCCTTGCACATCTTCTTGAAAGAGAGAGGTCGCCCTTGTAAACGGAAAATCGGGTTCTCTAAACTCTAGATCATTGGAAAATCAAGCCCAAAATTATTGTACAATGTGACAACCCGACCAAGTTCATTCCATAAGGCTGAAACTCATTCTTGAATTGGAGGCAAATTAAATGACATAGTGTAACTTACTTATGCTATTTATAGTTATTATAAGCACTGGTTGAGCACGATCCTTTATGCTCTAATAATGGTTATCTATTCAGAATTACAACTTTTGTGATCATCGGGATAATTAACTGACAATTATATATTCGTGTCAATCAATTATATTTCCAACACTCGGCTAAATCTTCAATAGCTGGCTGCCAATGACCGCCATCAACTAGTGAAGGCCCATTTTGATAACTCCTGCGTTAATCACTGTCCTTCGCTTGACTAGCGAGTTGCCGATCCCTTTTAATTTGTCGACTGTTTTATTCATAGATGACTTATTGTTTTGATCAAACTTTGCTTTTATAAACTAATCTTTGCTACTTGTCGATAATATTGTTGATAATGACCAAAAGTTAATTATTTTTTAGTGTCAATAGATCCTAACCTAGAATTATTCTTGTTAATTCTTTATACATCACGTTAAATTAGTTATTCAGTACATAAAATACTTATAATGGACACAAAGTAGGAACAAGTTTTGCTAAGGAAGAATCCAAAACATTTGCTCGTTATCGTGTGTGTGGTCCATAAACTTCTTGTTTTTACACAAAATCAGGTCCTACAATTGACCAACAGCTTTTGTAGATGCAGTCTTGTGGTGGGAAATATTTTGTTTTGTTTCGTTTGTTTTGTTCGGTGGTTACGGTATTCGTTGCAATAGCTAAAACTCAAGCAGATTGGATAAAACTTATATTATATTAAAAAATTTATCTGACCTATCATTTATCTATTTTACAAACTACTGCATGTGTCATGTGCTGTGAATAGGTTGCGAATGATTTTTACTTTTTTCTTATTTTAACTTTTCAAATCTTGCCCTGTACATATTTTGATTTTTGTTTTATAGTTAAGCATCTTAAATTTTCACTATATGCAATTGTTTACACATAAGTAGCTTGTAAATTTTTTCCAATTTTTAAATATTTGAATAATATTCTAGATTCTGACAAAAAAAGAAGTAAAAAGGTTGTTTTTATAAGTCTAAACAAACAATTGATCGATTATAATTCAGATCTCTTGAATTGTAATTCATACGGAATTAGAAAGAACGATGGCTTATTTTTATTTTTTATTTTTACTTATGAGTCTCACATTTAATTTTTAATCTAATAAAAAATACTTGAACCATTTTAAAATATGCTAATTAATGACTTCGTCAGATGTCAAAAGCCTCAAATTTTTATTTATTACGATGCCTTATATTCTAACTTAGAAATAAAAATAAAATGAATCTATCAAATACATTGAATTTATACAATATGGTAGGAGAATATAATAAGTGTTATATTTAAAAAGTGTTTATTAATTTCTTGACTTGAAAAATAAATCGTTAAATTTCAAACCAGTCAATTACGTCTTTCACCATCCCTGCTAACTAGTTCAAAATTCAAAACTCTTTGAACTATTCAGATAGTCAAACAAGCTGAAAACAGTGGATTTTAGGGATTAGCAGTTTAGCACTGAAAGTCTTAAATTTGTCATAAAAGTGTAATTAAATACTCAAGATTTATAAAAGTGTAATCAAATTATAAAATTTATTAAATTAGTGCAATTAAGTCCTCCAATTTACTCCATCCAATTTGATTAATGGAAAATACTAATGTGGGTTTTCTTTTTATTTTCTCTTTCCTAATAACGATAAGGTGGCTAAAACAAGAATCATACGATTGAAACAATATTATTTTGGTCTAAATCTATTTTTTAATGCAATTTTTATTTAAATTAAAAAGAAAAAGAAAAGAAAAAGGATTTGGAATTTGTTGTTGCCGCCCCATCATTGCTTGCAGGCCCTTCCCCACATCTGAGCAAGTGTCCCTAATTTAGATTTGGACCAAAACAATATCGTTTTTTTCTTGGGATTAGAAATATATTTTAGAATTTGACCAAAAAAAGTTAACGGAAGCGTAATTTAAAATATATTTCTAATCTATCTGATACCAAGAAATATAGTTAACGGAAAGCTTAATTATAAACAAAGAATTGACAAAAAAAAAAAAAAATTAAGCTTCCGTTAACTATATTTCTTGGGATTAGAAATATATTTTAGATTTTGACCAAAAAAAAAGTTACTTATCTAATTCTAAACAAAGAATTGATCATTTATAGCCGAGATCTCTTAGTTTTTTTTTCTTTCTTTCTTTCTTTGGGGGGAATTTCATGTGGAACTAAAATGAATTATGACTTTTATATTTAATATTTCACTTGCGAGTCTCACATTTTATTTTTATCTAACTCACAATACTTGCACCCTTTTGAAATATGCTAATTAATGAATTCATCAGACGTCAAACGAATTAAGTTCAGATTTATTGCGAGTGGCTTAATATTCTAACTTAGAAGTAAACTAGATCTATCTAATACATTGAACTTTATAACATCTTAGGGGTATGTACTAGCAGTTATATTTAAAAGTTGTTTATTAATTTCGTAACCTGAAATGTAAATCACTAAAAGTTGTTTTCTAAACCAATAAAGTTGGTGGAGTGTTTAAATTTTGTCGACCTGAGGTATTATTAACCTTGCTAGAAAGACGGTACTGTTATTTTCAATAAATAATGGTGGGATTGTGATCACTATAAAAATCGAAAGAAGGACAGTACGAAGAGTTTTGGAAATCGTAAAGTATCTTCATACAATTAAAATGATAGATACTTTTCATGTATTATGAAATATTTGGGAAAATTTTAAATAAGAGTCTCAAATACTCTCATTTTTTTCAAATAAGGGCCAAATGTGAATTTTGCCTTAAATAAGAGCCTAAAGTGGCCATAGTTATTTCACATAAAGACCTAAAATGCCCATGATGGTTTCAAATTTGAGCCTGACCTCACTAGTTGTCGGCTGACTAAATATTCCAAATAGTCAATGGCATTTTCGCCTAATAGTAATGTTAATTTTAAATCAATTTTATTCTTTTCATTTCCTTTTTCACTTTCTTTTTTTTTTTTTTGGCCTGGATAGGGCTAGCAATTGTCGGCAAGGTTAGTCATCGGTAAGGGTGGGCAAGGGCCTACCAACCCGCACCGACTGCGAGCGATGCCATCCTCACCAAATCTAGCTACAGTCGACCTTGCCTAGGGCCAACAAGGGCTTGGCAACCCTCGTCAACCACTAGTGAGGGTGGCCTCACCTAGGGCAAGGGTCGCCTTGCTTGCCTCGCCCAGGCAAGGCAGTCCCTCGCCAGTCGTGGGCCAGGTGATCCTCACGTAGATCTAGTGAGGGGCTAACCTTGCCGATGGTTGTGAGGGTGACCTCACCCAGGGCAAAGGTCACCTCGCTAGCTATTGGCGAGGGTTGACCTCATTGATGGCTGCAAGGGTGACCTCACCTAGCCCTTTACAACATCACCAGTGGCCAGCCAACCACTGGCGAAAGAAATAAAACCAGAAAAAGGAAAAAAAAAAGGAAAAAAATTCAAAAAGAAGGTAAATTACTAAAATGTCCATTACCAGCTGAAAAGTTAAGCTTTCATTTGAAATATACATAGTTATTTCAAGCTCTTATTTGAAACAAAATCATTTTCAAGCCCTTGTTTAAAATAAGGTATACTCCATGCCCTTATTTGAGAACATGAAAACACGTCAAGCCCTTATTTGGAATTTTTCCATTATAAATTAACTTAATATTTTTACAAATGTTTGCGTGCTTAAGGCAAAAATGCTATCACATATAAAAGAATCACATTTGCCTGTGATAACAGAACAAATTTTAAGATGTTTTACTTTTTAGTTTCGACAGGCAAAATATCGCAAATTAAAAAATGATAAAATGTATTAAACATTTGTATAATGTAGTAAAGTTTGAAAAACCGGTATTCTACGATGTTTTATGCTTGATTGCGGTGAAATGAGTTACGGCCTTCTTTAATATGCCAAAAAAAAAAAAAAATCATGTTTGGCATCTTGCGCTTGACTACTCTATAATGTCAACAAGATTTTGACACACGGTAACACAATAAATCATCCTAAATTGGATAATAAGCTATCCATGCTTACATATGATTAATATAGTAATTTGAAAAGGGACATCCAACCCTTGTAAATAATACAATATAAGTTGATAAATTACACATTATTTACACTATTCTTTTGTCTTTTGAGAAACCTCATATAGTTTTTTTAATACAAATTTCATGTATTATAATTCATTTCACACTTGAAATTGGCTAGGTGGACCCTCACTACCCTCACCTGTGGTAGGTTGCGAAGGTTAGGCGATCGGCCAGTGACCGACCAAGGAAAAATGGAAGAAAGAAGAAACAAAGAAAGAAATGAAAAGGAAAAAGAATTTTATAAAAATATAAAAATTCAGGAAAATTAAAAAATGTGAAAAAAAATGTTTATATTATCGCTAACCATACTACATAAGACGGATGACATCCACACAATGATTT
This sequence comes from Eucalyptus grandis, assembly GCF_016545825.1. NCBI lineage: Eukaryota > Viridiplantae > Streptophyta > Magnoliopsida > Myrtales > Myrtaceae > Eucalyptus > Eucalyptus grandis. The sequence continues at coordinate 6,956,156 of NC_052615.1, forward strand.
ATAGCCAAAATTGATTACTAGGAATATATTAGTAAATGGTCTAAAAATGTAAGACTAAATTGGTCAAATTAAAAAGTTTATAATTAAATTGACATCTTTACAATATGATTATGACTTTTATTTTTTTTTTATAATTATCCCTAGTTATTTGAAAAGGGACATCCATCCTTTGTAAATAACGCAATATAAGTTGTCGAGTTACACATTAATTATACAATTTTTAGAGACCCCACTTAGTTTTTGTTGATACAAAGTTCATGTATTATCAAATTACCTAATTTCAAATAATGGAGGAGAAGGTTCCGTCGCTCCAAAAGCAATGGAGCCAATGTTACTTTCTCATTTACCATGCATTTTGCAGAAGCTTAACTTTTTCTTTTTCAATTTGGAAGAGAGTTCTTCTCCGCCATGCCACCCCTACGTAGGTTTATTCTCCTAATTTCGACTGCTTTCCTTTTGAGGACAAATAGTAACCGTAAAGTACCATTAATTTTTTTTTTTACTTTTTCTTTTCTCTTTCTTTTTATGTTTTCCTTGCATTTGAATGGAAGTCCAAAATAACAATCGAAGGTCCTAAAACTTCGAGAGTCTCTTGATTTCAACAATTTTGTTTCAGGAAAAATGATACACATGATCTTTCAACTTTAGTCCAAATGCAATATCACTCATAAACTTTTAATCTATTCAATATAATCTTTAAATTTTACCCCAACATACAATGTCATTTCTAAACTTTTAATTTGTCCAATGCGATTCTTAAACTTTTGGTATATATTTAATTTAGTCCCTACTGGATGAAAATGGTAAATGGTATCCTTTCATTAAATATTTCATATAATCTAAGGAATAAATTAAATATGTACCAAAAGTTCATGGCCCATATTAAATAAATTAAAACTTTAAAAATATATTATACTTCAGATTAAAAGTTCAAGAATCACATTAATAAATTAAAAATTCAAAAATGACATTGCATATAAAGCCAAAGTTCATGAATTATTTTTGCAATTATCCCTTGATAATAGTATGTTCAATCAATGAGAAGGACATGTGGAATTTGTTGTGCGAGAAAATAAAAGGATCGGAGATAAACGACACCAATATACAAGAAAAACTCCTTTTTTTTTGTATAAAGCAATTTAAGTATCTCCTCTGTCCCATATTTAATTTTATAATTCCAATAAACATCAATAAGATGCATTAGCTAGTAATATATGTTAGTTGAATAACACGTAAGTACTCGACTTTTAGAATGAGATTACAAAATGGGCACTAAAGAGAGAATGCCCTTTCTTGTAACTAAAACATAGTGAAGAAAGCAACATTTTCAATCTTCTTATTCCGTTCCTTGTTTTTATTCTTCATATGGTTATGGCGAGAAATTACTCTCTCAACTTAAATTTGGCATAACACAAATTGGAATACTCCACCAACTTTAATCATCCACCAACTCTTGCAATCGGAGCATTTAGGGGCAATCCCCCACTAACCTCATCCCCATCAACACTATTCCTTTGGGACTTCAACTTGGCATCGTCCAAATAATTTTGGTACACATAAGAAACGAAACCCCAAATAGCCAAGATCATAGCCATCACCTTGACCCCATCCATCCTCTCCCCAAAGAACACGGCTGCGAGAATGGGCACAATTGGCAACCCCACTGCACTAATAGCGTTCGAGAACAAAGATGACACATCTAAAATCAAACCCATCGTGCCGATCGTGAACACTTGCCAAGCAATTGCTATCCCGATCAAGTTCATCACATAGCTCACCTTCCCAAGCTCATACCCATCCATCTCTCTCCCTAAATGCTCCCACTCACCACTCCCAAACAATCCCACCACTATAACCGCACTAGCCACTAAAGATTGGCACACAAGCATGTCCAAAACTGCCCTAAATGTCTCCTTCCTGATGATCCTCCGAAAACAAAGTTGAGTCAAGGACAGTAAAAGACCAGAACCAGCCGATGCCCCGATGGTGCACACAAACCCCAGAACATATTTTGCTTTGGAGACCCTCTTGGGGTTTTGTGAATTTGATTGGAACACAAGGAGGGTTGAGGAGATTGTGAGGAGGACTAGGGAGTTGGTGATGCAGGGGGTGAACTTTTGGGCATTTAGGAAGGAGGAGAAGAGGGCATTGAAGGCCAATTGGGAAGAGCAAACGAGGGACTAGGTTGAGACAGGGAGGTACAAGAGGCCAAGTGAGTATAAATAGCAATCTAGGGCCAAAATTATGCCTATAGAGAGGTACACAAAAGCAAGTCTCTTGAGAAAGAATGATTGGGATTGAGATTGAGCTTGTGGGAGCGGGTGTGCTTCGATGTGGGGGCTACTGGGGTTTCTAGATGTGGGGATGACGTAGAGCAGGAGGAGGATTGGGAAGCCAACTAGCGGGACAAGTGTTGCAAGCCACTTGTTGTTGCCTCCTTTGTTATAGTAGAGCATCCCAAGGAGTGTGCCCACCGATTGGCCAGAAAGCACAAAGAATGAGCAGAGAGCACTCTAATCCACCACCAGAAGTTCTGGGGTCTAGGGGTTATTGTTGCCTGATTGTTGGTAATGATGCTTGTGGGGTGGGATGAATTCTCTCCTTTGTTTTCTGCATCCCCTGGTCATAAATTGATCAGCAATTGAATTAAGAATTTTAATCTGTAAGAGAAAAAGAAGATTAATGGCACATAAATGGAATTGGGGTCCAAATAAATTTAATGACTAGTGACAATAAATCAAAAGGCGTGACTATTCCGTCTATAGCCAGGATGTATTATTTGATGAGCACATTACATCTTACATCAAACGTGTTAATTTTTTAATCATATACTTGTAATATATGAGCAAGTAAAGTAACATGGATCAAAACTCAGTATTTTTTGGGGAAAATAGCTAGGATGTAGACCTTTTAATTTTGGGAGGACATGTAGGATCGACAAATGCAATGCCATCTTTACTAGATTCACCACGACGTGTCTATAGAGTCTCATGTGGGACCCTAACCAAGTCCATCTCCAATTATCAGTGATGTCCACCAACGTTGGCAATCTTGGGTGTTTACTTTGCCCACCACAAAGAGTTTTCATCGACTTTATAATTGTAATTGATCACGAGCTTTCTCGTCAAATGCCAACCATATGTATCTACCAAAATTCAGATCGTTGCCAAATAAAGTGAAAGCATATATACTACATTGTAGACATGTCGATGTACTATGTATTTATGTAAAAATTACTTATAGTTGGAAATAAATATAGTAGCGAGGATATATAGTTCAACCCTAGTGAAATAATATAATAAAGATTACTTATACGAATAACTCAATTTTATTGGCCATGCCACCCCAAATTTAGGGGCTTTGGTATAAGAACCGTCTTTGTGAAAAGAAGATGGCATTTGCTGCGGAAATGATGATGCAAAGGAAAACACTTCCCCAAAATACTTTCTAATCGGTTGGCAGAGCTAACATAAAAGGGTATTTATCAAATTATCATATTGAATATTGATCGTTAATAAGACTATGATGTTAATCTTAGTTCCATCCATTTAGACTAAAATAATGGACAAATGATTATGTGTCAATTCAATTTGACGTACTTTCAATTTAGACATATTGTAACTTTAAAATTGTCAATCATGCATGGTTCTAACTCTTTTAAATGGGTTTAAATTTTTACTCAACGATGAGAAAGCCCGCCTTAATTCTATAAATCTCAAACCATGAAATTTCTAATGGAAATCATAGATACGCAAGACTCAAGTCTAGACCCATGAAAATGGCCCAAAAATAAATTTATATTAATGTTGTCCAAAATCAAATCACTACCATGGCCTACCCATAATAGATCATGTATAATTTTCTTGAACTGATATAGAAGTTGAGGTTGGTCGGCAATACTAGTCTGAAAACTTGTCACTTCCTATCAATTTTTGAGTTAAATCATGTTGGGTCGACTCATTTATTGAAAATAATTTATTCGGAACTTCATATAAAATATTAGCAAAAAGGAAAGAAAAGATAAGATATAAAAGAAAGATTGGTTCGTTGGACAACCTACCTAAGACCCATCCCCAACAGCTAGACATCTGTTGCATCGACTCATTTATTGAAAATAATTTATTCGGAACTTCATACAAAATATTAGCAAAAAGGAAAGAAAAGATAAGATATAAAAGAAAGATTGGTTCGTTGGACAACCTACCTAAGACCCATCCCCAACAGCTAGACATCTGTTGCATCGAAAACTAAAAACATTGAAACAATATAGTAGGCACACATGGTTGATAAAAGGCACTTTTGAATTTTGGCTTGTCCAGGCGAACGAGCAGAAGCTAAAGAAGTCCTAGGATTCATCAGAAGTCCAGGAGTAGGACCTCATGGTGTTGAAAGGATTAGCTTGTTCAAATTTTCAGATATTAATTCTTCAAGAGTTGTACTTACCCACGATGTGGAGTTGCAGTTCCTGAGGACGATGATGAGCTAACTCTCCCATATCGGTGAGAAGAGAGACAACCTAGAAGAGAGCGATAAGATATTATGGAAGCTGAGAGAGGGTTAAAGCAGAAACCAACGAGAGATGACAGAAGAGGAGGAGGTTTATGTATCCGTGATATATATCTTATTTCGTCAAGGAAAAATGATATTAATTAGTCAAGGGAAAATGAAACACGTATCTCCTTTACTGCTAGTCGCTTTCTATGGAAACATACCCAGCTTCCAAATTGTTAGGTGAAACATTGAAGCTGCACATGCACTGTGATTAACTTATGGTAGAAACCCTCTATAGTTAAAGAATAACTGCACCATGTCAACATTGTGAAGTTAACCCATAATACCCTAAATGGGCTACGTTTGGTAGTCCGAATGTTATCTTATCTGGTGTTTGATGATGTCTTTCAAACCAGATATATTTGGATAAAATGCTAGATAATAAAGTCAGAATAAGAGTGGGATAACCCCAGATTGGATTTAAAAAAAAATCTTTAAAATAAATTTACAAACACTGTTATCTTCCAAGATGGAGTGATGAAATGACGCATCTAGCGAACAACAGTGACCAACCAACAATTCTTGACACACTTGCATATGTCTCTCTACTCTCTAATTGCTCCACCAAGGAATCCTCAATTGTTCTTAACCTGCTTGTGTTCGCATCAAACAATTGCAATTTTGAACCTCCATGCGGTTCAATTACCCAAAATGGAGAATCTATTGAAACCGACCTTCTCTCTAATGTTCATAAAAGAGTTATGAATAACAAACTTATTAAATTAAAAAAATTGAAATTATATTTCTCTAATTTAAGAAAATAAAAATTTATTTTTAATTAATCTTATTTTAATTTCAATTTTAATTATATTTTATAATAAACATTCTCCTATAAACCAGACTATTTTAGGTATTTTTGTATTTTAGGTATGTTTAACTATTTGATAAATTTTTATTAAAGAATTGAAAGGGGAAAAGAAATGAACGTTCACATTGTCAATCTCCTTTGATAAATTGTCCTATTAGTTTTCTCCGACTCAACCTCGTCCTATGCTCCTCCATTATCGTTTTCACCATCGCTACTAATAGCCCCCACCATGCGATTGTAGCAAACAAACATTTTCCTTTTTCGTGGTAATTTCCGTTTGCATTTATATTGACAACTTTAAATGTCAAGTATCATAAAATTTGCATATTAGTTATAGAGTCAAATAAAATTTCAAAATAAATATTATATAGGGTTCATAAGTATTTCATAACCATATTAAAGAACAATAAAAAGTAATACATTTAAAGCAAAACAACTAAAAAAGAAATTATTAGAATCATAAAATTCGAAATTCAAATTATCATCCACCAGCTAATGCCTCATCAAAGTAATCAGAGGACCTCAAAGAAATCAGAGATATCCAGGGATGCATTTGCTACTTTAGGAGCAAAAGGATTCCCACCAACGGAGATATTGTTGGCCTCAACAGTGGTTATGGCAGTGTGATTGATTTCAATGGCATGAGATTCACCACGCTTGCCTGTATTTTTTTAAGATGCCTAGTATAGGTCACCAAAGTGCTTTAGTGCACGACAAGTATGTGACCAATGCCCAGTCATACCACAGCAATGACAAATATTTTCATTAATCACCTTCTTTGACTTCTTTTCTTTGTCATGATTTGGGCCAAAGTTAGATTTCCTAGGGTGGTTAAATTTTTCTGCCATCCCTTCTACAATTATGTTCTTACCTGCGCTTATAGCCCTTAAAATGGCCAGTATTTTTCTCAAAGTTAGCATGTGCCTCAGGCAATGCTTTTGAGCTAGTAGGTCTAAGATCATGATTTTTTAGCAGCAATTCATTAGTTTGCTCAGTAGTAAGAAGCACATAAATTAATTCAGAGTATGTGGCAAACTGATGCTGCCGGTATTGCTATTGCAATACAATATTCAAAGCATGGAAGGTGGAGAAAGTTTTCTTTAACAATTTTGCATTAGCGAGTTTAATATCGCATAACTCAAGCTGAGAAACAATATCAAATAAAGCAGAATTATAGTCAGACATTAATTTAAAATCTTGCAGTCTGAGATTTTGCCAGTCATATTGTGCTTAAGGGAGGATAACAGTCTTAGTATGATCATACATATCCTTCAACTTCCTCTACAAGATCTGAGGATCTCAAATTGATAAATATTGAGTCTGCAGGCTCTCATGCAAATAACGACGAATAAAAAACAACACATTTGCTTTATCTTTTGCATTTAAGGTTCCATTATCTATAATTGCATTAGTGAGACCTTGCCCTTGGAGGTGCATTTCCATGTCAATGCACTAGGATATATAATTCTTTCCACTCACTTCCAAGATGTGGAATTTGGGCTTTTCAATATTTTCCATAACCCTTGCAAAAATAAATCCTTAAATTAATTAAAAGGATTTTCAAATATCCACTGCCACTTCAGGAGCATAAGGATACTTTTAGATTTGAAATTTGGCTTTAGGCTAAGAAAAATAAAAATGAAGAATTGATAGAAGAATATGAAGTATAAGTTGATTAATAAAAATAAAAAAAACACCTACCTTGCAAAAATTACTTACTCAGTCGATAGATCTTCGTGCTGATAACGTGTTGTAAAATATTGTGTTGCAAATATATAATAGAGAGAATAAAAAGATTGAGAAGAGAAAGTAGGTAAACACCAAAGATAATAGAGAAAGTCAGATGAAGGAATTTTATTTCCAATATATCACCGTTATGTCTATGACAAAAACTAAGCTTCTATTTATAAGAAAACAATTATGTACTTATCATTAATATCAATCTATCGAATAATACTTGTATTGGATAGAGAGATGAACATTCATTGTATAAGAAGATGTACTTAGAATGTATGATACAAATGTACCATAATAAGTACATTTGATAAAATGAATATAATGAATATTCATTCATGTAGTTGATAACAAGATTGACATTAATCAAGGGGAAGATATTTAATCCCCAATAAGAATATATTTTTATTTCGCTATATTAACATCATAGGTCAGTCTCAGCTTACTGCCTAGTGATTCCCTCCATCTATTACTACACTATTGTCCAAACTCTAAACTAATTTAATATGACCCATTGATAATGTTTGATTTGAAACCCATGTTGATCCTTTAGTAGAATTTTCAGTAGAGTAGAGTGATCTTCCTAAAGCCATGCTCGAACCAAGGAAAAAGGAACCCTTCCCCCAAAAAAAAAAAAAAAAATGATTCGATTGCTTTATCTTGTTAGTCCATGGTAGTTGAGATTAACTGGGATGTCATTATGTCATACAGATTCATCTTTTCCAAAAAAAGTGGGTTCTGACTAGGTGATGAGTCTCAAGTTTACGTAGTGAATTGTCAAACCACATGAACACGAGGCAAAAGTTCATCCCTGCGGTCTAAGAGGGAGCTTTCGTCACTCGAACTACCTCACTCTCACGGAGCCAGAAAAGAAAAAATTCAAAAAGAGGAAGATGTTCTAATAAAAGTAATGCGTACTTTGTTCGCTACGTATGTAAGCTCGAAACGGCGACACTCTAGCAGATATTATCGACGTGTAGTCCATTCAATTTTAGCTAACCTGTCAGAATCTAAAATATTGTTCAAATATTAAACAAATATAACAAATGAATACATAAATTTACGTGTTAATATTTATAATGGCGAGAATTTCACATATAAGAAGAGATGTATCGATGTGAGACTCATTGGTGCCACAGAAAAAGAGGCCAAAGACAAAACAAAATGTATTGAAACTCAATGATGAGGCAAGTTCTATTGGATTTACTTGGATCTAGCTGATTCCGCCGAACGCTGTAACCCCGGAACAAAACAAAAAAACCAAACGAAACAAAAATGTTTCGGATTTTCCTAAGTAAAACTTGTTCCTGCTCCAAGTCCATCATGAGCATTATATTTAATGAATTAATTAATTTGACATGAAGTATAGAGAATTAGCGAAAATAGTTTCCGGTTAGGATCAAAGAAGTGGTCGGCTATAAGATGCCAGTTTTCAAAAAGCTCAGGTAAAAATCACAAAACGGGAACTATAAAGCCACTTCACTTTGCATATTTAGGTTTATATTTAATGACCTCTGTTTGGAAAAACGAATTCTAAACGGGTGAAAATACTTCATTAGTTTTGACTTTTTTCAGAAAATTTCATCAGTCAAATCACGATGTAACATATCCAATCTCATTTATATAGCATATTGTTTATTATACAATATCATATTTAAACAATAAAAGAATGTCATATTAATCCTTCATTAGATGACACCAAAGAATGACAAAACTTAATTGTCAGTGCGATAACTTAAGAAAAGTCTCTCATTAGTAAAATCTATGTAAACTCATAATACATTATTTCTTGATGCTGCTAAAAAACTGCCTTTTTTTTTTAAAAAAAAATATTAATTGACTTTATATTATTGTTCGCCTTCCATATCATATAAATTTTCTGTGCCACGGATTACTAACGGGAAATGACCATGCACTTAAAGCAGTGGATAAAAGAGTAACGTCGATATTGATTGGCCTAGGAATACACAAAAATGAAACGCTGTATAGCCTTTCTTAATATACCCATAACTTAAAAATTCATGTTTGACGTCTTACACTTAATTACTATATGACTTTAGAAAGATTTTGACGCGCGCAAACACAATTGACCATCCTCAATTGGATGATGAGCTAACGACACTTGGATGTGATCGAACTAGTAGTATGAAAAGGGACATTCAACCCCGGTAATTAACACAATATAATTTGTTGAATCATAAATTAAATACATTTTCTTTTATTTTTATATAAACCCATTAAGTTTTCTTTTAACACACTGTCATGTATTAAAATTCATTTCCCCTTAAAATTAGATAATCAAATTATCCAATTTTAAGGGAAAATTGAATGTCGGAGACGGAACTTGTCTTATTCTCATTTTCTTCACATTTTACGGAAGCTTAACTTTTTCTTCTTCAAATTTAAAAGAAAAGCGCATCTCTGCCACGCCACTCCTACATAGGCATTTTCTCCTAGTTTCGATTGCTTTCCTTTTGAAGACCCATAGTAGCCGAAAATCATTATTCATCTTTTCTCTTTCATTTTCTTCTCCTTCCTCCTCCTTCTTGACTACACACATTGAATTTGGATGTCATCGTCCGTGCTAGCCTGCCAAGCCCAATTCACCAGCGGCCCCTCAATCACCGTTGTGCCATCACTTGTCGATTACCACCATCACGGCAAGTGCTCGACCTCAAACTCTTTCTCGTCCTTATTGTCTATCTCTGTTGAGAAAAATGTCTCTAGTTTGAGCGGATTCGCTAATGTTTTGTAGGTTTTCAAAGAAAAAAACAATCCTGTTTTCGAACGGAAATATATATATACATATACTACTTTGATATCAAATATGGTAGAGCACATAAGAGAAATATCAGCTTTTTTCTCTAAGAGTTTTTTGAGTGAGTCTTTGTGATAGATTGTGAAATTATACATGTGGGTTTGCTTTGGGCTTAATTTTTGTGGGAGAAACACTCAAGTGTATGAGCGATTATAAACTCCGTATTCTCTGGATTTATAGTGGACTTCTTATGGTTGGCTCTCCTCATGGAATACCTACCTATACTTGGATCGAATCATATAAATCTCTAGTATTTTTTATTATTCCTCGATTATTTCTTTGTTAATTTCACTTTGATGAAATTGCAAATTTTGGTTAGCTTCCTGCGTTCTATTATAACAATTGGTATCAAAGCTAAGTTAGGGTTTCTAGTACTGATTTGGGCTTTTGCTTGTTTGGTCACTATTTGGAAACTTTGTTCTTACAATTATGTCTATAGCAATATTTGAGATTGACAAGTTTAATAGGATGAGTAACTTTGGGTTGTGGAGCATTAAGATTATACAATATATAACAACCCAAGGTTTATTGGATGAGTTGGATGGAAGAATAAATAGCCAAAACTAATGAAAGGGGCCGATTAGGTAAAGTTGATGGAGAAAGCAAAAGTAAAATCCTATTGAATATGTTGGATGAGGTATTAATTGAAGTGGCAGAAGAGAAGGATGCCATAGCATTATGAGTAAAACTTAAGGCCTTTATCTGAAGAAGGATTTGAATAATTACTTTTATATACTGAAAAAGATGTTTGAGTTTTGGATGGTTAACCGCACATCCATCAAGGCCCACTTGAATGAGTTTAACAAACTCATGATGGACTTGAAGATTATCAATATGGTCTTGTCTGATGAAAAACAAGGTATGATGTTGTTGACGTCTCTATTGGAATTTTTTAGTACTTCACTAATTTAGTGCTACAAAGGTACAACACTACAATTACCTTTGACGAGATAAATTTCTTATTTTTTAAGGAGTGGCAAAAGAATTTACCAGAAGATAACTCAGCACAAAATACAGGGCAAGGTTTGATTATCCAAGGTATAGATGAACATAGAGATTCTAGAGGTAGTAGATGGAAGAGTTGTTCTAAATTGAGGTCTAACATTTGGAATTATCAATGTTATCTACGTGATGAGGTTGGGCATTATTGAAGAGTAAAAAATAGTTGAGGAGTTTGCAGGCGACAGTAGTATTGATACTACAACAAATAATAGTTCTAATGATGTCAATATTGTATTGACCGTCATCACAAGTTCACTTGGATAATTGGGCGCTTGACTCTGGATGTTCTTATCATGGGACTTTTCATAAACACTAGTTTATTGTCTATCAATGCACAAAAGGTGGTACAGTGCTGCTTGTAATGTAGTAAGGATCAAAACAGTTCAAATTAAGATGCACAATGGAGTGATGTGAAGTTGAGTGACATAAGGTATGTACCAAAGCTAAAAGAGAACCTTATCTCACCAAGTGCTCTTGGTGGACTCATATAATGGATTTCCACTGAAGATGGAGTTTTGAAGGAGTCTTAAGGTGAGAGTTTAATATGATGTTGATGAAAAATAGATTGCACATTGTATCTCCTCCAAGGAAAGACGATGACTAGCTCGTGTGCTAGATTCTCTAAGGCCTTAAGTTAGGACATGACATGATTGTCGCACATTAGACTCAAACACATGAGTGAGGGAGATGATTGTTCTAAATCATAAAGGTCTACTAGTAGGCCATCGAATTGAGAAGCTGAACTTTTGTGAACATTGCAACATGAACAATCAATAGAGTGAAGCTAAGTACAATAGTTCACTAGACATCAAAAATTGTAGGCTGTGTACACTCGAACTTATCGAGACCATCTCAATTTTCATGCAAAGGCGTTGTTAGGTATGTGTTGTCCTTTGTTGATGACATTTTGAGAAAAGTATGGATTTGTTTTATTAAGTATAAAAGCAAGGTGCTTGGTCAGTTCAAGTCATGGAGGGAGATAATCCTTAGAAAAAATAGGAATCAAAATCATGTGTCACGCCCCGATCTTCCAAGCGCGTGCCCATCCCTCAGTGGTTGATTAAATAGCAACGTCCTAGGACGCGTCGCCAACCCATTCATTTTAATGCGCGTGCGGAAGTGAATAAATAATCCACAAACAACAACAAGATGGGATATGAAAGTAGGACCACAATTTTCTTGAAAACCAAACCACACTTATATATACATAACAAACCATGTCATATACAATACAAGTCGATAAATATATATACAAGGTCTGCAAAACAGGGGGGGTAGAGTGCTAAAGATCTTCAGGCATTCAAGTCCTCCTCCGAATACATCGAGGATCCTAGATCCGACAGGTATGGGTCCACCACTGAACCACCCAGAGGGTCAGTTGTCCATTTTCCAAAAGCAACCTTCAACACATACACAGGTATCTCAAATTCTGGTATGAGACCCTCTCTCTGTCCATTCCAAGCACGTCAGTACCATGATCTGTATTTATGGGGTACCTTATGAGGTAGAGCCTCATCAACCCAAACCACGGACTTTATGAGCTCATAGACCCATCCTCTTAGGCTCCCATGAAGCGAGATGTAAGACACTTGCTCTGCAATCTTCTTCAACTGTCCAAAATGCTCGGGAGGAGTTGCCATCTAAGGACTCGAAAATATTATCCCACAACGGGGTGAGACGACGTCTCAGCAAGTTCACCCCATAAGTCCCGACTAGGAAGAAAATACACCCTAAGGACTGCCTAAGTACAAACACGAGTCAAAGGACTTACCTTTGCCTCAAATCCTTCCTTCAAGTCAGTATAATTTATAAATTCAACGAATCACTTCAGCACATCAATGCATCAAATCAGATCGAGTCATCAATCAATCGACTCAGTCAATTCCATGTCATCAAGATCATCTCTTGGTTAACTCATTCAATACTATCTATCAAGTTCGATCACATCAAGGACTGCTCACCCTAAGCTGAAGATAAATAGAAATGCTCACCAAAAGCTGATAACAACGTATACTGCTCACTCTAAGCTGATATATCAAAGCCCTTGGGCTAATATAGTATACAGCTAATGTTCACCAAAGATGTACGGTACTTAATTGCTCACCAAAGTTGTGTGGTACTTAATTGCTCACCAAAGTTGTGCGGTACTTAATTGTTCACCAAAGCTATGCGATACTTATGGTATATTGCTCACTCTAAGCTAATATATCAAAACCCTTAGGCTGATATAGTATATCATTCTATCCAACTAACCATTTCATCACTTTTATCATACCCGATAAAAATAATTGTGCATGGGTGCACAGTCGGCCTCCACCAAAAATATAATATCTTTACTTTATAAACTCCCACTAATTATATAGTCGGTAAAAATATTTTTGGCACTGTAAACTGACACTCAGAAATTTTCTAATTAAATATTGAAATTAATAAATTTTGGGATAAATTCCCAAAATTACAAATCACACTCAATTTGCACAATCCAACTCTTAATTAAATAAACTAGTCATACCATTATGATCAGTATAAAATTCCGATCACTGGCTATCACGGTCTAATTTCTAGAAAATAATCATTAATTAAATAATTAAGAAAATTAATTAATAAACAGCGAAAATGCACACTTAGGCCGGAAAAGCCTAATAAAAAGCCGAGACGGGCTCAAAAAAGTTCTCAACCTATCTAGGTAAATACTAGAGCTTATCTAGTTGCTAATTGCACTACTCTAACCACCTAACATGCAATATCGAATCATTAAATTGCTAATTTATTCTAACTAATCACATAATCCATACTTAATTTAAACTAATCAACCCCTAAGCATAATTAACTTCCTAAGCAAGAATTAGTGAGTAAACTCATTAGATTAGCGATCCAACGGGACCACGACGATGAGAACGTGGAGAGAAGCAATAAACTTCGAAGTGAGGGCACCAAGTGAGGTCTGGAAGGGCTTGGAAATTGGCCAAAGGACTGCTCGGCTTGGCTGAAGTGGTGAGGCTGGACCGGGGAAGCTACTGTGGCTTGGATGGGCAACCCTGGTGGCTGAATGGCGATGGCACAGATTCAACAGTGACCTGAGGAGGCTTGGGATGGTAGGGAACACGAGTAGGAGGCCCAAACACAGGTGAGATGGTGGAAGGACGCGCGACGAGCTGGCAAGCTCGCAGTTGGGCACAACAAGCAAGAATGGCAGTCCGACGACTTGGCGGGTGGTTGCGACGGTAGGGGTTTCGGTCAGCTTCTCTAGTTCTTAGAGGCTTCAAGCAGTTGGAAATGGAGGGGTGGTCGACCGAATTGGGGAGAAGGGAGACAACAAAGCTTGAGGGAGCTACTTGGTCTCAATCCTACCCCTTTGTCCCCTTGACCATGCCCCACCATGGATGGGCTATCTTCCTCAACCGAAAGCAGCCACAAAGCTTCCTTAGGAAGCTAATGAGAGGGTCCAAAAGGTTAAGGCAAGGGGGGGCTATGAATTTGAAGGTATCTCCCTCAAATTGGATTCAATCCTCACTTGAATTAACTCAACTCGGCTTCCAAAAATTCAACCAAGGTACTCACGATCAAATCGACATTTTTCCACTTCAATAGAACCAACTTGCATCCCAAATGTGCACTCAAAACAGTCCTTTGAATTTTCCGGTCGAAAGCGGCCCTATATCGACTTTTCGCCAAAAATCTTGATTTGCAAAAAACCTTTGGAGGATGAGTCGACGTTTCTAAAATGACTCATGACATGACAAAACTTTTAATTTCTAAAATCGAATTCAAATTCACAATTAAAATTCAATCTTGCGCAATTTAGCGTGACCTAGCCTACCAGGTAGCTTTCAGAAATTTTTAGTGCAAATGACCCGTGGTCGATTTTCTTCGAGCCACAATGAACCTCTTCAACACATTGGCGATGCTCGGTGGTCATGAAAATCTCAAGGTTTCAAATACGGACATAGGGTACCAAAATGATAGAAAAATCAGTTCAGTACCGATCGACGAGAATTTTGCACTTTGGTGGAATCATCCACGTTTAGCCATACATCTCAGTCAAACTGACCTATCTTTGATTTCTAATCGATTTTTAACTGAGCCATAATAGTCAAGTAGTCGATTCCTAGTCGAATTCTCAATGCTATTGCATTAAAATCTCTTAATGATTTTCCCAGATAGTCTAGTTATCTTAGGAGTAATCAGCTCTGAGAATAGCACTATAGGCGCGTCGATGAAAGGCCTGATTTATCTAATTGAAAACAAAATTAAAATTTTAGGATATCACATCATGTGTCTAAAACTAATAAAGGGTTGGAATGATGTTCTAATTTGCTTGGCTAATTTCACAAAGAGAAAGATATAATGAAACACCACGCTGTTGCCAATACACTATGGTTGAACAAAATTGCAAAACTAATGGATGGAATTATATTGAAGAGAGCTTGCTCTTTGCTTTTTAACACCAGATTAGATGAATATTTATGGCTTGAAGTAATGAATACCACTTTGTTGGTTAAAGAATAGATTACCATCACCAACAATTGATTAGAAAACTCCTAAGAAAACATGGTCAAATAAACATATTGATTTCATCGAAGTGAAAGTGTTTGGTCACTCAGCATATGCTCGTGTGAGTGATTGTGCGTAGGAGCCAGCGGCAATGAACTGCATATTTTTAGGCTATGCACATGGGGTGAAAAGATACAAGTTATGGTGCACTGAGGATGATTTATCCAGTTTTATGTTCAACAGAGAAGTTACCTTTAACAAATTTGCTATATTTCAAAAGAGGAGTGAGAGATTAATGTGGAGGAAGATTTAGAAAGTGTTCAGAAATAGGTGGAGTTTCAAGGAGAGGCTATAAATGTTCAAGTATAGTAGATGTAACAATTTTTGTAGAGTCACTAGATTCCAAAGTAGCTGACAATTGTTTCGAGGTCATAGTTGATCAAGCTTCAAGGTGTTCAATGCTAAATGAGATAGGCCAATAGTCGTATATATAAATTAATGTCTCGAGTTTGAATTCGGATAACGATTTATTAACCGAATTTATTGAGAAAGATTTTCCCAAGCAAATTATAAATCGGATGAAGAAATTTTTCTTCTTATTAGACTTTCTTTTGGACTTACAAAAGAAAGAAATTGATTTGCCACTACAAGACAAAAGAGGAAATAATATAAAAGATAGAGTAAGGGTTTCACTTTCCGTGCATATGAAGCCAAATTCGTATTGAAGAGTACACGTGGGCCCAGGTCAAATTGTTGACTCAAGGCATATACACATATAAAGGCAAATCTTTGGGTTTTCTTTTTTGGGTGTGTGGAGCTGCAAAAGCTGTAAAGATGCCGCATAAGCCTTGAAAGGAAAACACAAAGCTGGACGTACATGGAGAAAAGACAAATGCCCAAATTCTTATTTTAGCATACATGGAGCGTTTTACTTTGAGCTTGAACATGCGGTGATTTTGTGCCATAAGTTTATGTCCAATTAAGTCGTTTATTTTTTTAACACTTTGAATTTGAGCTTAAATCTAGGTGTGCAAAACACTCAAGCGTGTGAGCAATTGTAAAGTCTGATTCTCCAATTATAGTAGACTATTTGCTATTGACTCTTCCCGTAGATGTAAGTATCGATACTCGAATCGAACCAAGTAAATTTATGGTATCCTTATTATTTCTCGTCTATTTCTATGGTGATTTTGCATTGACATAAATTGCAAAATCCTGTCATTTCTGCATATTATATTCCAACAATTGGTATCAAAGCTTGGGATTAGATTTCTTGATTGTGATTTGAAGCTTTTGCTTGTCAAATCATTATCTAAAAATTATGTTACTGCAATTATATCTGAGAGGAAATATGAAATTGAAAAGTTTAACGGGAGGAACAACTTTGGGTTATGGAGCATCAAATGCAGGTGTTATTGACAACTCAAGGTTTGGCCAAAGCACAAGATGGTGAAAATGAGTTGCTGATTATAATGAAAGCCTCTAAGAGAGTAGAGCTAATGGAAAAAAACAAATAGCACAATCCTGTTGGACTTGTCGGATGAGATTTTAATAGAGGTTATCAAGAAGAAGGATGCAATAGTATTATGGGTAAAACTTCAGGCACTCTATGTGAAGAAAGGTTTGAACAACCACTTGTACATGTTGAAAATGATGTTTCAATTTAGATATGCTGAAGGTACATCTATCAGAACCCATCTAAATGAATTCAATAAACTCATGATGGATTTGAAGAACGTTAGTAAGATACTTAAGGATGAAAAACATGGCATGATGTTATTAGCTTATTTACCAAAGTCATGGGAGCACTTTACCGATTCACTATTGCAATGACATACTACAATTACCTCAAAAGAGGTAAGATCTGCCTTGTTCTCTAAGGAGTGGCATAAAAAGTTACGAGATGATGGTTTGGCGCAAGGAGTAGCGCAAGCATTGACAATTTGAGGTAGAGAACAACATCAAGAGCCTAGTAATAGTAGAGGTAAAAGCAAATTGAAATCACGCCATAGAAAGTCCAAAAGACATGTGAAGTGCCTTGAGTGTCACAAGGAGGGGCACATTAGGAGAGATTGTCCAAAGCGGAAGAATAAAGGTGATAGGTAGAATGCCACAAGTAGTGTGGCAAATGTTGATGATGGGAGCACTAGTGATGCAAAAGCTATTTTGTGTGACTATTACTTTGTCAGGAGACGAATGAATGTTAGATTTGGGGTGTTCTTATCATATGACGCCTCATAAAAATTAGTTTACTATCTACCAGACCGCCAATGGTGTCAGCATTCTTTTGGGGAATAATGTAGCCTAAAAGGCTGTAGGAATAAGGACAATTCGGATTTGGATGCACGATGTGGTGGTGTGCACAATGACAAATGTGAGGCATGTACCGGAGCTCAAGAAGAATCTTATTTCTCTGGGGACACTTGTCAGGTGTAGGTACACCTCTGAAGGTGGAGTGCTAAAGATCTCTCGAGGCGCCATGACAGTAATAAAGGGGAAGAAAATGAATACTCTCTATCATCTACTCGGAAAGACTGTGACTGGAACTGCTGCAATTTTATCAAGTAAATCAGACTCTAACTTGACTTAGTTATGACATATGCGTTTAAGGCACATGAGTGAGGCAGGTATGACGATGCTAAGTGAAATAGGATTGTTGAAAGATCAGAAGATAGGGAAGCTGGACTTATGTGAGCACTGCATCTATGCAAAGTAGTGCCAAATCAAGTTTACTATAGCTATTTATTTGACCAAACGACTAGTTGAATACATTCATTCAGACATCCAGGGCTTGTCTTCGATTCCTTCGAAAGGAGGTGCCCGATATATGCTAACATTTATCAACGATTATTCAGAGAAGGTATGGATATACTTTTTGAAGCATAAAAATGAAATGTTCGATTGGTTCAAGTAATTTAAGGCAATGATTGAGAACGGTCAAATAAACAAATCGAATGCTTGAGAACTAATAATGGCATCGAACTTTGTGGTAAAAATTTTACTTAGTTCTTGCGCGAAAGAAGAGATTATGAGACACCGCACAACACCTGGGACACCATAGTAGAATGGCATGACAAAATGGAAGAACATAACTTTGCTTGAACGAGCTCAATATATGCTTTCACATGCAGGACTTGGTAAGGAATTTTGGGTCAAAGCAATGAACATGGCATGTTATCTGGTTCATTAATCTCCATCATTTATGCTATCGAGTGGAAGACTCCTGAGGAAGTATGGTTAGGGAAATCTATGGATTACTCCAAATTACGAATATTTGGATGTTCGACGTATCCTCATGTGAGTGATGGTAAGCTTGAGTCAAGGGTGAAGAAGTGCATATTTCTAGGTTATGCACATAAGTTGAAAGGCTACTGGTTGTGGTGCACCAATCTCAGATCACCCGGTTTTCTAATCAATAGAGACGTGATCTTCGATGAGACTGCAATACTTCAACAGAGGAGTTTAGAGAGACAACCAACAAAGCAAATAGATCATGGTATCATTAGCGAGGTGGAGTTTCGGGTGGAGATTCCGAAGATCTCAAAGGTAACATAAGTTAAGACTGTAGATAAGGCTACAGTTCTTGAAGTTTGTGATAGTGAACAACCAGCAAAGCCACAGCACACTATAGTTGCAAACAGACAGAGAAGGTAAATTAAATCATCGGTACGTTATGGTCATAGATATTGCTTATGCATTGATTGTAGGTGATGAGGTGGAGACAAATGAACCTTTGTCTTACTCTAAGGCGATGGCTAGTTCGAAGTCATCGCAGTGGCTAGGGGCTATAAGTGAATAAATGAAATCACTCCATCGGAATCAAACATGGAAGTTGGTCAAAGTACCCAAAAGCCATAAGATTATTGAAAGTAAATGGTTCTTTAAACGGAAAGAGGACATTCCTAGTGTCGAGACGACGAGGTATAACGTGAAACTTGTGGCAAAGAAATATACACAGCGTGAAGGCATTGACTACAATGAGGTGTTCTTTCCTATGATGAGATATACTTATATTCATATTTTACTTGCCTTAATTGTTTCATAGGATCTCAAGTAAGAGCAACTAGATGTGAAAACTATTTTTCTTCACGGTGAGTTGGAGGAGGGGATTTACATGAGGCGGCCAGGTGGATTTGCTATTCCAAGTAAGGAAAATCATGTTTGCTTATTAAAGAAATCTTTGTATGGACTAAAACAGTCTCATAGGCAATGGTATAAGCGTTTTGATGCTTTTAGACTAGTTAAGACTATTCAAAAAGTCAGATGGATAGCTGTGTTTACTTTAAGAAATTGGAGAATGGTTCTTTGATTTATCTACTCTTATATGTTGATGATATGCTAATAGCAGCTAAGAATATGTCTGATATTGATGTACTGAAGAGGCAGTTAAATGCTGAATTTGAGATGAAAGAGTTAAGTGCTACAAAGAAAATATTGGATATAAAGATTTTGCGTGACAAGACTATAGGAGTTTTACGTCTGTCTTAGAAAAAATATATTAAGAAGATCGTGGCATGTTTTGATATGCAATTAGTAAAATCTGTAAATACACCTTTATCGAAGTACTTTAAAATTTCAAATAAATTATCATCACAAACTGAGGAGGAAGAGGAATATATGTCCCGTGTTCCTTATTTTAGTGACGTGGGTAGTATTATGTATGCTATGGTTTGCACTAGACCTGATATTTCATAAGTTGTAAGTGTGGTTAGTCATTATATGAAGCGTCTTGGTAAAACTCATTAGAAAGTTGTGAAGTGGATCCTTAGATATCTAAATAGGACAACAGATGTGGGTATAGTGTACCGGAGGAATAGCAATAGATATGAGACCAATGGTTTTGTAGATTCAGATCACGCCGTTGACTTGGATGATTGCAAAACTTTAGCAAGGTACGTGTTTATACTAATAAGTGATGTAGTCAATTGGAAAGCATCTTTACAAGATCACGTTATCTTATTTTCGACTAAGGCAGAGTACATGGCACTAACCTTTGTGGTGAAAGAGGCGATATAGTTACAAAGTTTGCTCTCGGATTTTGGGTTAGAACAGAAAATTGTGGATATACATTATAATAATCAAGGTGCGATATATTTGGCATATAATCCAATTTATCACAAGCGAATGAAACATATTAACATCAGGTACCACTTCATCCGAGATGTCTTAGTTAAGGGTAATGTTGTTGTAAAAAAGATTGCTACAGCAGATAACCTGGTAGACATGATGACTAAGTATGTTCCTTTGGCGAAGCTCAAGCTCTGCTTGAGCTCTATGGGCGTCTGTGAAGAGTGAATGCCGTCGGGGCGTTGGGAGAGCAACATGGATGATGAGCACTATAACTTGGCTTCAAACGTCGAGCTAAAGTGGAGAATTGTTAAATTAATGTATCGAATTTGAATTCGGATAATGATTTGTTAACTGAATTTGTTGAGAAAGATTTTCCCAAGTAAATTACAAATCAGATGAAGAAGTTTTTGTTCTTGTTAGACTTTCTTTTGGACTTACAAAAGAAATAAATTGATCTGTCACTACAAGACAAAAGAGGAAATAATATAAAAGATAGAGTAAGGGTTTCATTTTTCATGTAGATGAAGCCAAATTTGTATTGAAGAGCACACGGTGGGCCCATGTCAAATTGTTGACTCAGGCACACACACATATAAAGGCAAAACTTTAGGGTTTCTTTTATGGCTGTGTGGAGTCACAAAAGCTATGAAGACGCTGCACAAGCCTTGAAAGGAGAACGCAAAGCTATACATACGTGGAGAAAAGACGGATGCCCGAGTTCTTGTTTTGGCATATGTAGAGCGTTTTACTTTAAGCTTAAACATGCGATGATTTTGTGCCGTGAGTTTACGTTTAAGTGAGTTGTTTATTTTTAAACACTTTAGGTTTGGACTTAAATCTAAGTGTGGGAAACACTCGAGTGTGCGAGTGATTGTAAACTATGATTCTCTGATTATAGTGGATTATTTGCTGTTGGTTCTACCCGTGGATGTAGGTACCGATACTCGGACCGAACCAAGTAAATTTCTAGTGTCCTTATTATTTCTCGTTTATTTGTCTAGTGATTTCACATTGACGTAAATTGCAATATCCTGTCGTTTCCGCGTATTATATTCCAACATTGATATTGATAATTCGGGTGCAGTGGAGACAATTTTAGTTATGAAGGTGTAGAGAGAAACTGTTGGAATGTTGTGAGTGACTCGAAAGAGTCACATGAGAAAAGCGTCAATGCGTTTCAACATGTGGTTGAGAAATTCTGTAAGTACCCCACTTGTTGTATATGACAAATTGTCTAGACTGTCACTATGGACTTAAATGGAGGTGGAGCACTTATCCCATGCTTCACATGTCAGATTGGTTGTCTGAGTTATCCCATGGATAGTATTAAAATGTATATCATTAATCTAGGTATATGCTACAATGTTGTGTAGTGCATCCTCCTAATTTTATTGGGGACGACAGATGTTGGGTTTTGTTTTGGAGGATGTAATTTAGGTAGTGTGGCATTAAGTAAGTTTGTGAACCCGTGTTCATGTAGGGAACTTATAAGATGGTCTATTACTAAGTAGTTATGCCTTCACTTTTGTTAGTTGTGCTATATATTGGAAGATGTCATGGAGAGACATAGAGATTATGAAAGGAGCTGAAAAGACGGTGTGGTCTAATGATTTAATAAGTGATGTTTGGTAGAAGTCAAAGATATCACTAGAGAATTAAGTTCATTGGTGACCGAAATTTGTGTGTTAGAATTACCACGTCAAAAGAGAATGTGACTATGAAGAAGTTTCTTGCAGTATAGGATTCTACGGTCATGTGGACCGACTTGATTCCTCTAGACAAGTCTAAGCTCAACTAGGGCTTAACAAACATCCTTGATAGATATGTGCCTTTAAGGTGGTGGGAGAGCTGAGATAGATCAAAAAAGGTTTCCTATTTTTGAAATGATATATATATATATATATATACACTACTATGATATTGGATAAAATAGAGCAAACAAGAGGAGTATCCGATTTTATCCCTATGAGTTTTTTAAGAGAGTTCTTTGTGAGAGATTGTGAGATAATAGTTGTGAGTTTACTTTCGACTATACTCATGTGTGAAAAACACTTAAGGTGTGTGAGTGATTATAAACTATATATTCTCTAGATTTATAGTGAATTTTTTGCAAGTAGCTCTTCTTGTGGAATAGGTACCAGTACTTATATTAAATCACGTAAATTTCTAGTGTTATTTATTATTCTTCATTTAATTCTCTATAATTTCTCATCGATTTAACTGTAGAATTTGGTTATTTTTCACATTATATTACAATTGTCTCATTGGACATCCCCCAATAGAGGTCACTATGATGGCTAAGGTTGCTAGACATAAATTGGAGGCCATGCAAGCTCCAATCCAAGGATGCGTGCTCAGACTTGGGGGCCCATCCTCAAATTGGATGAGTTAGGTTGGCTAGGGCCAACAGGTCATATTTATGGTAGTGGTGGAGAAGTTTAGCTTTGTTAATGGGATTCAGTAGTCCTAGTGGGGGATTGAGCATGTGGTGGTTGCTGAATGTGATATTGTTAAGGCAGCCAATTTCGTCAGTGGTAGCACTTGATTTCATTGTGGTGGTGATCGAGTGTGGGTGTGATGGACACTTGTAGTTACAGGCGGAAAAGAGTACTAGCAAAGGTGTGGGCTAGGAGCTAGCAAGCATATGCAATTGGGGCAGGACTAGGAAGATGATGGGGGGAGAGAGAGAGAGAGAGATTATAAGGAAAACACATAAAGGTAATAGTGTTCAAATTAACTAGCATTTGACACTTTAAATTTAATAGAAGGATTATATTGAGTTAATTTTAAAAAGTTCAAGACTAAATAAGATAAAAAGGAGTTCATTGACAAAAATAATATCAATGAAAGTTTAGGAACCATTTATATTATTATCTCCGAAAAAGAAAAGGATTGATGTTGCTAATAAGGTCAAAATTTATGATTGAAAATCCAAATTGTATTTACTTTTCTTTTTTCAAAAATGTTCCTTTACTTATAAAAAAGTGTCACCATTAGGCAAATTGCAAATCAACAATTATTTAATGGCATTAATGTCATATCAACAATGTCCATCGATAGACCAATTCTAGGACCATCATTGGCACTTTTCAAAAGGTAAGAGAACATTTTTGCAAAAGGAAAAAAGTGAAGGGAAGCTATTTAACCATATAATCCAAGGAAACAAAAAAAATTAGAGACAATGACTTTAGTAAACTCTTGAGCCATGTTTGATAGTCCGAACTTCTTTACTAGATTGGATAATGTCATATTGGATAAAGATAGAACAGGACTTGATGTTCAGATATAGTCCAAATGATTTTGATTTGCTGGATCAAACTTAAAAACAAAACCAAGGAAGTCGTAAAGACTATTCATTCTTTTATGCTTCTCCATCCTTGACAGACACCCCTCTTCCCCATGACTTCGAAGATGACAAAGACAACCTCTCCTTCTATGACATCCCTTTCGCCGCCTTCAACCAACCTGATGAATTCTACCCAGCTCTACATCAGACTTTGCCGCTTTGAGACCACCGTGAGTTCAAGTTCTTTGTCAGTCCCACCATTTCCGATGTCGACGTCTTCCTCTTCTACAGCGAATCCATCCGCTTCAACAAGCATGAATACTACATTGAAGCCTCTTGATTAAATCCAACATTGCTGCCAAAAGCCAACAAAGGCCAAAACCAGGACTCATCAATAAAACCTCCTTCGCAATCAATACACCATCCAAAAACCAAATAAGTAATGAGGATTCGAGAACATGGCAACTTTTTGTCATACCACAGCGTCGTTGTGGACCTATTGATTAGCAATAGAAATCTATCTCACTAAAACCATAAGTAAACGCCACCTATAACCCTATGGCCACACTTGAGAGATGATGGCTATAATCGAATCACCTTGGCCTCCAACGCCATGTGTGTCCTCTTCTCCCTCATTATCACTGCTACTTCCTCTAATCTCGTTCACCTTAAGATCTTCCCTATGCCTTTGTTGAATGAGGAGTTCTATCGCTCCGGCTATAATCTTCAACAAAGGAGGTGTCAAGCTCTAATCGGGATCACGAAGTTCCTTGCCAAGAGGGAGTTGAGCAACATAAGGAAGAGGCAAAGCCAGCAAGATCCGACACCGCTTTTCCCAGAGGCTGAAGGTGGGAACTAAGTTTTGTCGCCAATGGGAGGAGAAGTGGCAATTTTAGTGAAATAAATCAAAATTGAGAGAGAGATGATGGTGCCATTGGGCAAAAGAGAGGAAGAGTGATCCGCGAGCATAGAAATGGGAAAGAAAGCGTGAATTTTTTTTTCATGAGTTTTCTTGCTCATATATCCTATTCGAGTCCATCCCACCCCCTAGGAGGGATTTTTTTTATCCGGGCTATATCTGGTCATATTTGGATTTTGCATCACTCCAAACACTGGATAGCTAGAGTTCTATGTAGCCCACCAAATGTGTGACATCCTCATTCTGACCCAGTTTTTCATAATGGAATTATTCCGACAAGTGATCGTCAGACGAGAGTGTCTTGAGAATCGATAGGCCATAAGGACATCGGGAAAGGCTATTTTAGGGGCGAAAAACTTGGTCTTTCTTCGATAAGGGCATACGAGCTTGGAGAAGTGGAAGCGGGCCACAAGCGAGGACCCAAGTGGGCCCAAGCCCACGTTGGGCTACCTGACAGGCCCAAGCCCGTGGAGCAAGGCCTAATTGGGCCCACACCCTTAATAGGCAACCTAAGGGCCCAAGCCCATGAAGTGGGCTACCCAAAGGGGAAATCATAGGCTATCTAGTCTAATCTAGACCTAACCTAAGTACTTGAGTGTGATCTACCTCCCATTTAATGCCAAGATTTTTCTTATTTTACAAGCCACCCTTGATGGACAAGAGACAAGGAAGTTGTTGGGCATTTGTGGAGACAAGACCTCTCCTTTCTCTCTCCCTCCTCTTCCTCACACCGGCCATCTCTCCTCATCCCCTCACTCTCACTTTTCCCTCTTCAAAATGTCACATCTTCATTTAATGGAAGCCTAGGGTTGAGAGATATGGAAGATTTGGGGGGCGAAGCATTAATGAGGGACAAGACCACTCTCGCTCCTCCCTCCCCCCCCCCTCACAACCTCTCTCTCTCTCTCTCTCTCTCTCTCTCTCTCTCTCTCTCTCTCTCTCTCTCTCTCTCTCTCTCTCTCTCTCTCATTTTCTCACTTGAACTCTCTTTTCTCTCCCTCACCTTGAGTAGCTGAACCCCCAAGCCATTTTCATCTTCATTCAAGCTTGTTTCTCCCACATTTTTTCACCAGCAACCACCCGTTGAGCCCTCGCCATCGGACCGCCGTTTGCATCACCACCCTACTGCTCAAAGCCGATTGACCAACCTCCTCAAGGGCTGTTCGATGTTGTTCAGCCCTCATCGAAGCTCTCTCTCGCTCATTTCTTCTCCTATCTAGTCCCTTGCAAAGCCTGAAGGCTATGCCAACACTAAACCATCACCGGGCCGCCACCGGAGCTACGACCAGCCATCATCCAACATAGAGGACGTGCGACCAGCAGCCCACGGTTGTTGTTCCGTCTTGTTCCCCTCAACGTGTTCCGAAGCCCGAGTCGTCCGTGAGTGGCTTTCTAGCCTTCGTTTAAGGCTTTTGTTGCATTTAGGGAGTAGTTTAGGGTGGATTAGTGGTAATCTATGTCGTTTGGATGATGTGCTATGTGATTCTATGGTTAAACATGCTATTTAGGTTATGTGCCATGTGATTCTATGGTTAAATATGCTATTTAGGTTATGTGCCATGTGATTCTATGGTTAAACATGTTGTTTGAATTGTGTGACATGCGATTTAGTGGTCATCCATGTCAATTGGATGATGTGCCATGTGGGTTGATGGTTAAAAATGATAAATGGAATATGTGCCATGTGAATTAATAGGTAAACATGATATGTATGCGTCATGAGTTTGGGAAGTGAATGGTGCATATGTGTGTGATATAAGTGATATAAGTGTATGGAATGATGGCATTTGGCAAGGGAAGTTGCATATCGCATGAGCATCACATAGGTTAAATGAGAAAGATAAGAAATTGAGTATGTGATGGTATGCCCATGTGATCACCTAAGACCCTGATGCGTTTTACGCGGAGCGTGAACCAGTCCTGAGGCTTTTCACATGGGACAATGCCTGATTAAGTTCGGATGCGCCGAAGTCAACGGGATGTATTCGCGGATGGATTTCGGAACGAAACTCCTTACAAGAATACCCCAAGTCAACGGGATGCCGTGCTCGATGGGGGGAGATGATACCCAATTACATTGGATGATTTGCGAGCCTTCGGGTTCTTTAGATCTTGAGTGGCCGTAATAATCTGGACAAATGTGTATGGGAAGTGCATGAGATTCGTATGTGATGAGATTCAGATTATTGCATAGCATGAGCGCATGACGTAGATCATAATGTATATTCCTATGTTTGGCTCGAGAACATAAAGTCCATGTTATGAAATTGCCTATGCATCTTCTTTGATAACCTTATAAGGTATACAAGTTATGAAATCGATAAGAGTAAAGCGAGAAGTGTGTTGCCATGTTTTTCCATCAATAGACAATTGTACATTTAGGGCGCTTCCGAGGTGAACGACTTCCCTATGTGAAGTCTAATAAGTTCACTCATTGAGTTTATCTCATATTTGTTTGTTGAAATGTTTTCAAGCCCTAAAAATGGCTTAATCATTTTGTCAAATTCGTTTTGGCCTCCCTATCGAGCGTAGTCAGGTGGTGATGGAGTACTTGGTAGTGAGAGCAGCCGAGGCACACTATACACAATATGTCACAACCATTTGGGTCGATGAGGGTTTACCTACCCACATGCCACACCGATTTGTGGCCAAGTACTTTTCGGTAGGCAGCGAGAGCCATGGTCCCATTCGTAGTTTCAATGGTCCCCCAAGTGCTGGAGGATCTAGGGGCGGCATCAGCTGGGATGCCAAGGATGGGAACATTCCCGATGGGGAGGTGTCCGACCTCGAGATCGACCTCGCACTAGTTGCCGTGTGGGAGGCTTGGACCCTGGAGGCCATTGGGGCATAGGTAAACGAGAGGTTTTCGCACTTTTTGGACCACCCTTGTCATATTAGAGGCGTAGGTATACCCCCAGGCCCATTTTTGAAGGAGGTCGTGGTGAAGCGATTAGGTGTGTCGGATATGTGAAGCTGGTTGTTTAATTTTGAACT
Source organism: Eucalyptus grandis (assembly GCF_016545825.1). Taxonomy (NCBI): domain Eukaryota; kingdom Viridiplantae; phylum Streptophyta; class Magnoliopsida; order Myrtales; family Myrtaceae; genus Eucalyptus; species Eucalyptus grandis. Next base: position 6,983,832 of record NC_052615.1, read on the forward strand.
CACAATGTATGAGATGATGACTCATGAAGCTTTTCTATATATAGATATGACTATGTTTTAACTATCCCTACTATGTGATGATTGGAGATTTGCTCACATTTCAGCTTGTGCATTTTAATGTTATTACGATTTGGGTCAGCGATGCCTCCTGGGACATCACAATTGAATGACCAAAGGATAAGTAAAGGTTCGATGGGCGTGGGTTGTCATGCGGCCGTAGAGGTTTGGGGCGTGACAAAACGCAACCTTAATTTTTTGCGTGTGAAGCAATTTAAGTATCTCCTGTCCTCTATTTGATAACATAATCCTAGTAAGCACCAATAATTTGCATTAGCTAGTACGGTCACATTAGTGAAATAACATATACCTACGTAACTTACAGAATGAAATTGCAAATTGGGCATTAAAGACATAATGCCCTTTATTGTAATCAAAACATAGTGAAGAAATCAGATATTATCAACATCTTCAATCTTCTTAACCTATTCCATGTTTTTTTATCTCCATATGGTTTCAATAAGAAATTACCTCTCTCTACTTAAACTTGGCCAAACACAAACTAAAACAATCCACCATCTTTAATCATCCACCAACCCTTGCAATTGGAACATTTAGTGCCGATCTCACACTAATTTCCATCCCCACCAACGCTCGTCCTTTGAGCCTTCAACCTGGCACCATCCAAATAGTATTGGTAGACATAAGAAACGAACCCCCAAATGGCCAAGATCATAGCTATTACCTTGACCCCATCCATCTTGTCCCCGAAGAACATGACTGCAAAAATGGGCACAATCGGCAAGCCCACCACGCTAATCGAGTCTGAGAACAAAGATGACGAGTCTAATACCAACCCAACTGTGCCCATGGTGAACACTTGCCAAGCAATTGCCGTCCCGGCCAAGTTCATCACATAGCTCACCTTGCCAAGCTCATACTGTCCATCTCTCTCCCCAAATGCTCCCACTCACCACTCCCAAACAACCCTACCACAAAAATCGCACTAGCCACTAAAGATGGGTACACAATCATGTTCAAAACCGCCCTAAGCGTCTCTTTTCTTATGATCCTCCTAAAGCAAAGTTGGTCTAAGGATAACAGAAGCCCATAACCAGCTGATGCTAAAATGGTGCACACAAACCCCAGTGCATATTTCCCTGCGGAAACCCCCTTGGGGTCTTCTGAATTTGATTGGAACACGAGGAGGGTTGAGGAGGTTATGAGGAGGACTAGAGAGTTGATGATGTAGGGGGTGAACTTTTGGGCATTTAGGAAGAAGGAGAAAAGGGCATTGAAGGCCAACTGGGAGGAGCAAATGAGGGAGTAGGTGGAGACAGGGAGGTACAAGAGGCCAACTGAGTATAAATAGCCATTTAGGGCCACAATTGTTCCTAGAGAGAGGTAAACAAGGGCAAGGCCCTTGAGAGATGGCTCCTGTGATTGAGCTTGAGATTGAGCTTGTGGGTTTGTTTGGATGTGTGGGTTATTAGGGTCGCATGGTTGTTTGGGTGTGGGGATCAAGTAGAGGAGGAGGAGGATTGGGAAGGCCCCATGCTGGACAAGCGCGGCAAGCCACTTGCTGTTGCCTCCTTTTTTGTAGTATAGCGTCCCAAGAAGAGTGCCCACCGATTGGCCAGAGAGAACAAAGAGTGAGTAGAGAGCCACTCTAATCCACCACCAGGAGTTCTTGGGTTTAGAAGTTATTGTTGCTTGACTATCGGTGATGATGCTAGTGGGCTCGAATGAATTCCCTTCTTTGGCTTCTTGATTATCTGTCATATGTTGGACAGCAATTCAATTGGTAAGAGAGAAAGAACATAAATGACACTAAAAATGGTGGAATCCAAATAAATTCAACGACTAGTCACAATGAATCAGAAATGCTACTATTTCGACTATAACCAATTTCATAATTTCGAATAAGTTGTGTCTATATCAAACGTATGAATTACCTAATTTTATACTTGTTAAATTTGAGCAAACAAAGTAACATGTGTCAAGACAACGTGTTTAAGTTAAACATTTACTTTCTATTCATTTTTCTTCGTGCGAAGAACTAGAGCTTCATCTTTCTGGGGAAATCGCTAGGATCTAGACCCTTTATTTTTTTGGAGAACAGTTAGTATTGATAAATGCAATTCCATATTCACTAGATTCACCATGATGTGTATATAGAATCACATGTGGGACCATAGAATTTCAAATTGATGTAGATATTGATTTTTGGTCGGCATTAACAGCGTGATTCACTATAAATATGGTAGACTCACAAAAACAAAAATGAAGGATGATCAAATATTTCAGGTCAAAAGGGCACTTTTGTAATGTTGCTTGTCCAGGCGAAGAAGCAGAAATTAAACGTCCTAGGATTCATCAAAAGTCCTGGAGTAGGATCTTCTAGTGTTGAAAGTTTCAGCTTGTTCAAATGAAACATTTAAACATCTGGATCTTCAAAACACAATACAAAACAAAACACAGAGCTGCAGGAGAGAAGTGAATATATGCATGGTGGTTGTATTCTCCCCCTTCTATTGTGCCCATCTCTATTCGACGCATCATTTTTGTTCTCATGATCGATGCGTAAATTCCATTGCATAAGTCAATTTATTCAGATGTTGGTAAACTCCTCGAAAATTGGACTTACCCGAGATGTGGAGTTGCAGTTCCTGAGGATGATGATGAGCTAGTTCTCCCATGTCGGAGATAAGAGAGAGAACCCAGAACAGGGTGATAGATGCTATAAAAGCTGAGGGAGTGTCAACAAGAAACCAACAAGAGATGAAAGAAGAAGAGGAGGTTTCTATGCAAGCACGCCGTCCCGCGTGCTACATTTTCTAACTTATATATACCTGATAAATATATATTTTCGTTGAGGAAAAAAGGTTATTTATTATTCAAGGGGAAATGAAACTCTTCCAAATGCCACTTTCCCTGGCATAGGAGAATTGTCCCGTACTGCCAGTCGCTTTCCCTGAAACATGCACAGCTTCAAATTATAGGGTTAAACTCTAGATCTGCTAATGCAAATTATTGGGTTGAACTCTCTCTCTCTCTCTCTCTCTCTCTCTCTCTCTCTCTCTCTCCGACTCAACTGGGGCCGGTCTGATCTGGAGTCGCCTAAGACCAGAAACCTTGGATTTGAGGTCACGACTCAGATTCAAGGAGTTTGCTGCGAACATAGAGAGGGGAGGATCATCGCTTAGTGGTGTTGCATGACTTGAATGAAATTGGTGGCAATGACCGGTGAGTTCACCATATAAGAATAATTATTTCATATTACAGTTACATCACATGATAGTGACACGTGATGTGACAGATCAATTAAAATTGAATGACTTTATGATTTAAACATTAAACAAGATGAATGCATATTACATAAGATACAAAATTGGCAATCATGTCAACATATGTCCAACCCATAAATTATTTTTTATTATGCAGAGAATGCAAGAAAGTTAGAAACATGAACATATTTTGATGGAGAAAGCTTAGATGGCCATCATCCGTCAAATGACAGAGTGACAGTTAAACGTGGACCATCCGGGCTTTTCAACTAGTTTCATCTTATACCCTATTTTTCTTTAAGGAAAAAGCTTAATTGACTTTCCTCCGTCAAATGACGGAGTGATGGTCAAATGTGAACCACACAGGTTTTGAGGAAATTGGTTGACTTTTGCAGCCAATTTCAACTTTTACCTTATTTTTCATTTTTCATTTTTTTTTTATTTTTATGTTTTCTTATTACATTCTTAAATTGAGAAATAAAATCGTTAAAGGGTCTACACTATTGGCGATATTGGCGAGATTTGCTCTCCTATTCAAGGAAATGACATATTGTGGGCAAATCTCTGCATTGATAGTTTTCCTATTTTTGAAATTTCCCTTTTTTGTTGCGGTGAACCCTATGTACAAATTGCAGAAGAATGTTATGACAAAAATAAGAGAGTTTTGTCCGAGGACGTAGGCACATTGCTAAACCTCGTAATCCTTGTGGTCTTTTCTGATTGCCTTACTAAAATTCAACAAGGTATCAAAGCAGGTTTGATTCAACCTGTGATTTTTTTTTTTTTGGTTTGTTTTCTACACATCTGATTGTCTTGATCTGCTTATGTTCGAGACTGTTCCTGTTCTACAACCAACTGTATTCTTCAGTTAGTGCTTGTTCCTCTCTTTGTTGCTGTCATATCATTGTTATTACTAGCAAAGCGTCATGGATGGGTCAAAGAAGTCAGGAGATGCATCCAATACAACAAAGGTGCATGAGACAAACAATCAGCGGTTGACTTTGTTGTTGCTAAATGAAAGAAATTACCTTCCTTGGTCATGAGCTATAACTGTTGCTCTCGGGGGTAGATTGAAGCTTGGTCACATCAACGGGAAGATTAGAGCCCCTCCCGTGACAGATCCCAAATTTGATGAATGGCAAGCAAATGACCACAGTGTGATGTCTTGGATATTCAATTCCATGGAACTAGAGATCTACGAGATATTTGCATATTCAGAGTCAGCCAAGGCATTGTGAGATTCGATAAACGAGATGTATAGTCAAGCTAGGAATGCATCTCGGATCTTTGAATTGCAACAAGGACTTGCTTCTTCTAAGCAAGGCGCAACACAATCTTTCACTGAACACTTGGGAAAAATGAAGAAGCAATGGGATGAGCTTCGTCAGTATAGACCTGCGACCCAGAATGTGATGGATTATGTCAATCGAGAAGAGCAAGATAAAAATTTTCAATTGTTAGCAAGTATCAGGCCTAAATTTGAGGACACCAAATGTCAAATTCTTATGAGTCCTGTATTGCCCACTTTCAATGAAGTTTGTGCCATAATCCAAAGTGAGGAAACAAGGAGACGCGTCATGCCTTCAATTCCAATTACATCAGGAAAGCTTGGTGAACAATCGGCCCATAGTGCTATCAACACGAAGCAAGGAGACTCCACTGCTCGGTTTGCCAAAGGAAAATTTAAGAAACCAGCACTGTTCCATTGTGACCATTGCAATCACGATGGTCATTCCAAAGAGAGGTGTTGGGTTCTTCATCCACATTTGCGTCTTTCCAAAGACAGGGGTTCGGAAGCTAAGGTGGCAATCCAAGAAAATCCAAACGATTTTCAATCCAAGTTGGAGGCTTTGTCTCAACAAGTTCAGCAATTACTTCAGATACATGGCAATGGAACGAACGCTTCTAGCATCGAAACCGGAAATTTGGCTATGACGCCTGCTAATGTCCATGCTTACTCAGCTTTATCCAAAACTTAGTTTATTGTTGACTCTGGGGCTATAGACCACATGTGTAGTTCTTCAAACTTGATATCCAATATTACTTCAGGTGTCTCATATCCACCTATTACTATTGCTAATGGTGGGTATGTTCCAACTAGTGGTGTTGGACAAATTAATTTATTTTCAAATAATTTTGAAGCATTGTTGGTACCTGAATTATCCTCAAATTTAATGTCAGTTAGCAAATATACTAATCAGGGGAATTGCAATGTTATTTTTACTCCTCAAAAGGTGTTTTTTCAAGATCGAACCACCAGGAGGATGATTAGTGAAGGGCGGTTGCAGAATGGGCTGTATATGGTGGACCTCAACAACGAAGCGTTGATGGCACAAAGGAAGACTGTTGACACTTCCCGGTTGTGGCATTGGCATCTAGGTCATCCCTCTGATCGGGTGTTACATGCTATTGATATGACTTTAAGTTATGATTTCAATTGCTATGATCCTTGTCATTATGCTAAGCAGCATAGGTTACCTTTTCCACATAGTATACATAAATCAGAACAGTTTTTTGATTTAGTTCACTCAGATGTTTGGGGAGCTTCTCCTATTGACTCTAAGGAGGGGTTCAAGTATTTTGTTACATTTATTGATGATAAATCTCAAGCTATATGGCTTTATCTGCTTAAATCCAAGAGTGAAGTTATGACTGTGTTTCAAGATTTTTGCAATATGGTGAAAAATCAATTTAACACTATGGTGAAGATTCTTCGTACGGACAATGGAACTAAATATATCAATCGGGCTTTTCAAGTGTTCCTACGTAGCTTGGGAGTCATTCATCAGACCTCCTGCGTTGGAACTTCGTAGCATAATGGAGTTGCTGAAAGAAAAAATAGGCATCTACTTGAGGTTACCCGAGCATTGTTATTCTCAGGAAATTTACCCAAGACATATTGGGCTGATGCAGTCCTTACTAGCTGCTACTTAATCAATCATTTGCCTAGTAAAGTGTTGGGGTATAAAGTTCCAATTGAAAGTCTATATGGCCGAAAATTTGGTATCTCTCACCTAAGAATTTTTGGATGTGTGTTATGTGCATTCTCAATTTGGTGACAAGCTGGATCCACGGGCTCGAAAGTGTGTGTTTGTGGGATACTCAAATGTCAAGAAAGGATACAAATGCTATGAACCAAGTACTAGACGTGTTTATATTTCTCGTGATGTTGTCTTTGATGAGGCTCACATGTTTTTTGCTAGGAATCAAATTCAAGGGGAGCAAGATGACTATTCTGAATTTTGGCTTCCTATCCTACTTATCGGGGATTCAATGTTGGATCAAGAGGAAATTCCAACAACGGTTGTTCAAGGGAGTCAGCTTGTCCCTAATGTCGATGTCGTTCCTAATATAGCTGCCATTACAACATATGGGGCTGATTTGGAAGTAGAGGTTGAAAATGCAACAAAGGTAGATCCAGTAGATACGATACCTAATATCTCAGCCTCAACCCGCAGGTCATCACGCATTCCAAGGCCTTCAACACGGCTCCGTGATTTTGTAACATATCATATGGCTCAGCATCCTATTCAAGATTTTATTGGGTATGATAGAATTTCCCATAATTATTTAAGTTTCTTATCTACCATTGAAAATCAACAGGAACCCAATACCTTCTTGGAAGCATGTAAAAGTAGTGTGTGGGTGAATGCCATGAAAGAAGAACTTCAAGCATTGGACCGTAACCATACTTGGGAATTTGTTAAATTGTCAAACAGGAAAAAGACAGTTGGATGTCGGTGGATTTACAAAATCAAATACAATAGTGATGGTTCGGTTGAGAGGTACAAAGCTCGGCTCGTTGCAAAAGGGTATACTCAAACATATGGAATAGACTACAAGGATACATTTGCTCCTGTAGTGAAAATGAACATTGTTCGTGTCATTCTATCAGTGGCAGTTAACTGTAGCTGGCCATTGTTTCAGATGGATGTGAAGAATGCTTTCCTCCAATGAGACTTAGAATAAGAGGTTTATATGGATCTTCCTCCAGGACATCCCTTAGAGAATAATAAGGGAATGGTTTGCAAATTAAAGAAGGCAATATATGTGGCATCCCAAAAATTCAAGACAAGCTCTAAGATGTATTAAAGCCCATGATTAGGTAATGAAATTACCTATGGTTTATGCTTTTGCCATTAGTTTTCTCTTAAGACTAAGTGTTATATGCTTGTGTTCATGAGTTCTTAAAATTAGTATTATAGGATAAATTAATAAGAAGAATTTATTCTTGGCTATGCACCTCTTAGATTTAATCCCTATAGATTAAATGTTACAGGATTTTGGCCATGTGAAATTTAAAACTTGAAATCTATAAAAGAAAGAATTAAAAGTGAATTATTAAAAGTAAAATTGGGATTTAATTAGGTTTGGGCCTTAGGCCCAATAGCATGGACCTTTGATGGGCCAAAATGGCCGGCCCATTGAAGCCCAAGGAGGAGTTGTCGCCAGCCCACTTGCTAGCCCAAGCCCAGCCGAGAGATGAGGCCCATTTTTGCATGAAGAAGACCATGTGTCTCTCCCAAATTGCCAAGTGTAGATCATGCAATTAACAATCATTGCTAATGATGGAAGGAAAGACCATTAGGGGGAATAGTGGCCGGTTAAGGTGAGAAAGAGAGGGAGAGAGAGGGCTTCGTCCAAGCCAAGAGAGAGAGAGGAAGTTGCAAGAGAGAGAGGGAAACCGAGAGAGGAGAAAGAAGGAGCCGCTCGCCGTTCGTCCGCCCGTCGCCGTCCGTGTGCCGTCGTTCGCTTGATCTTAGAGGCAAGTTAGGATCCACTTTCTACTCTTGCATGTGTTTCTTGCATGTATGTTTGGAATGGTGTTGATTTTTGGGTGATTAGGAGTGAGAAACCGAACCTAGAATGCTTCGTTTTTGAAATGGTTTGCTGTTTGCGTGTATACCGCCCGACCCAGAATATTGTAGGGGCTTTCATGCATATTTTGAGTTGTATTTTTACTTCTATTCCTGCATGAAAGTTGTATACAACATCTCAAAGTATAACATACTAAAATTTGAGACAAAAAGGTTGAGTTTTAAGGGGCGAAACCCTCCTCCTACGAAGACACTAGATCTGGAACTGTTTTGTCAACCTCTTGGTGGTTTTGTGTGTTGCATGTTGCTTTTTATTTAGAATCTCACTTCTACTTATTCATGAAAGTTGTAGAGAATATCTTAAAGACTAACATACTCAAATTTTAGGTAAAATGAGCAAGTGTAGCCTAGTGAAACAATTTTCCTTTGAAGACGGTAAATCTGGAAACACGGTACTGGATACCCGAGACTTCCTAGACCTACATGGAGACTATTCTTTGAGAATCTTACTTAGATCCCTTAATTAAAGTTGTAGGGGACCTCTTGAAGCAAAACATATCAAAATTTCAGAGGAAACGAAGAAAGATAAGTAGATGAAATCTCGATTTTTCGGAGATAGTTAAACTGAACCGTTTGGTGCTAGAAGCAGGAGCTTCGACCGCCTATAGAAAATTATCTAGAACGAATATAGCCTAGATGTCTTCATGAAAAATATAATTTAGAGTCTCAAATATAACCTGGTAAAATTTCAGAAGTTTTGGAGGTCATTAGGGTATTTTAATCGAAATATTTCAAAAACTGTGCAATCTGACTTTGTCCGAATTCTGCATGTTGCAATATGTGAACTATATCTTTTTGTGTGAAGCTCTTTTGGGCATGTGTTCTTCATGAAATTGTTATCTTTATGTCTTTTCTATTATATTCTCTGATTTTGTGATTTTTGAAGATGATATGGATATTTAATTTAAATGTTTTCCAAAATTGTACAAGCTGAAATTTAGTGAAGTTCAAAAAGGCATGATTTATGGACTATTCTAAGTTGTATGGATTCCATGGATTGTATTGTCATTAGTAATTATATCTTGCTGCATGTATGATGATGATTGGAAATGCATATAAGAATTAAAATGATGAAAGTGATCTTGGTTGCCATTGCATTATGTGCCATGTTGATGTTGAGACATAAAGTGAATTATGTTAAATGAGGAAACTGTTGGAGGCGGATGATAATGCCATGGGAGTGTCAGGATGCCCGGGATGGGGGGTGCCGGATGCCCGGATTGTATTGAGATACATAACCGGATGGCCTCGGGAGTTTCGAGATGCCTGGAATGGTTGGGTGCCGGAAGCCTCGGAGGTTTGTGCCCGAGGGGATGCCTCGTGATGCCAGTTGGGATGCGAGATGCCCGGAATGTGGGGGTACCGGATGCCCGGTGGTGTGTGCCGGAGGTTTTCTCGCGATGCCAGGTTGGGGTGCGAGTGATTAAGTATGGGATGCAATTACTGATCCCGGAAAAGAGAGATGTGGTGATCGAATTGAAAGATAAAAGTGGAAATTGAATCATGCATATATGATATGATGATGATGTGTGTGAGATATGATGATGATCACCTATGGCATGATGACATGCATGTATGATATGATGATGATCACCTATGGCATGATGATGTGTGTGATATATGATGATGATCACCTATGGCATGATCATGTGTGTGAGATATGATGATGATCACCTATGGCATGATGATGTGTGTGAGATATGATGATGATCACCTATGGCATGATGACATGCATGTATGATATGATGATGATCACCTATGGCATGATGATGTGTGTGAGATATGATGATGATCACCTATGGCATGATGACATGCATGTATGATATGATGATGATCACATATGGCATGATGATGTGTGTGAGATATGATGATGATCACCTATGGCATGATGATATGTGTATGATATGAGAATGTATGTACATATAGTGTGATTGCATATGCATGGTTGCAAGGTAAGTTATGCTTGGATGCATGAATGGCATGTACTATGATATGATTGAACTGTGTGATGCATTGAGTGGTTATTGGATCTTTTACCTGCTGAGTGGCTGTACTCACCCCTTCGAGGACCAACATTTCAGATTAGAAAGATGCCACTCCCTATCGTCACGCGGGGCACCTTCTATGGCCTTCCATCGGGTGTAGAGGTAGAGTGTACAAAGATTGACTGCGTCACTGTCCCTGGATTGACATTTGTGCGAGTGCGAGTGCTGGTTATGTACGATGTAGGCCTGGTTGAGGGCCCTGTCATCCAGGAGTTTCTGTCAGTTCATATCCGCCGAGATAGAGTGTTTAGGGGGATGTTGCCGTCACCACCGCCCGACGCACTAGGATGGGTGTGATGGCCACGTGAGGGTTAGAGAGCTGACGTTTCTTTTTGGAAATAACCGCCACAGTTAGATGGAGAACGACACGTGATCACTTTAGGGGTCGAAATATCCTTTTGGGATATGGCCAAGTCTAGCTAGAAATCTTGGCTTTCTTTTGTTATATCGACCCGAGAAAATCCATCATGAAAATATGTAAATAAAAGTGGCTCGGCTTTATCTTTTCCTATGGTATTTAGTGGTGTGCATTGTATCATGATTGTTTGGAGGGAGAGATGGTGACATTAAGATATGCTTCCGCTAATACGTTGCGCTGGGACCGTTTCGTTTTCAAAAAAAAAAAATGACTATGAACTACAATGCTTCTACTAAGAGATGTAACTAGTGAACATTAGGTGTAGCAATAGGCAACTATGGTGACCTTAGGTGGTTCAGGGGTGCCACAATATATGGTCTCAAACAGTCACCTAGAGCATGGTATGGCAAACTAAGTTCTGCACTCATTAGATTTGGTTTCAAAAGGAGTGCAGCTAATTCTTCGATGTTTACTAAAGTAATTAGTGAAGGTATTGTTGTTAATATCATTTATGTTGATGATCTTATTATTACTGGCAGTAACTTAGCAGGTATTGCAAAACTTAAACAGTTGTTGAGCAAGGAGTTTGACATTAAAGATCTTGGAAAATTGAGGCATTTTTTGGGGATAGAGGTAGCAAGTTCTAACAAAGGTATGTTCTTGACTCAAAAGAAATATATCCTAGATCTATTGAAAGATACTGGTAAGCTAGGTGTTAAACCTGCTAGCACTCCTATGGATTACAACAATAAGACTATGTCTAAGGAAACACCATTACAGGATATTGGGCAATTTCAGCGTTTGGTAGGGAGATTGATTTACCTAACCATTACTAGACCTGACATTGCTTATTATGTTAGCTATGTGAGCCAATTTATGCAAAAACTTACACAAGGACATATGAAGTTGCTAAATTAGCTCCTTCGATATCTAAAGGCTTCTCCAGGAAGAGGAATATTGTTGAAGAATAATGGTAATACAGAGATTGTGGGATTTACTGATGCTGATTGGGCTGGGAACCCCATGGATAGAAAATCTACCACAGGTTTTTGTACCTTTGTTGGTGGAAATATTGTTACTTGGAAAAGTAAGAAGCAAACAATTGTGGCTAGATCTAGTGCGGAAGTTGAGTATCGAGCCATGGCTACTGCCACTAGTGAGATCGTATGGCTTCGTCTATTGCTTCAAGTATTAGGTTGTGATGCCATGTCTAAACCTACGAAGCTATTTTGTGATAATCAAGCGGCAACACACATTGCTTCAAATCCGGTCTTTCATGAAAGGACCAAACACATAGAGGTCGATTGTCACTTTGTAAGGGAAAAGGTTCAAGATAAGACAATAGAGACACCATATATTCGTAGTGGGGATCAACTTGCTGATGTCTTTACCAAAGCTTTACCCAAGGGAGTTTTTTAGGATATGGTGAACAAGTTGACCTCTGACAATGTCTTCGCTCCAACTTGAGGGGGAGTACTGGCGATATTGGCGAGATTTGCTCTCTTATTCAAGGAAAGGACATATTATGGGCAAATCTCTACATTGATAGTTTTCCTATTTTTGAAATTTCCCTTTTTTGTTGCAGTGAACCCTATGTACAAATTGCAAAAGAATGTTATGACAAAAATAAGAGAGTTTTGTCCGAGGACGTATGCACATTGCTGAACCTCGTAATCCTTGTGTTCTTTTCTGATTGCCTTACTAAAATTCAACATACACAATCAATTTTCATGAATATGATAAATAGTGCCTTCCACTCTCTTTCCGCATGAGGTCTTCCTTGCCACAAAGGTGCCATATTGACTCTCTTTCCTTCCGCCTCGGTTGACTCCACGAGGTCCATTTCAACTTGTCGTTATTTAACCAATATGCGTCATGTATAATCCGCGTGACTGATGAGCAATTCATGCGCCCCCTTTGTCATCATGACAAAAAGTTGCCGGAAAATGCTAAGTAATTCCCTACTTCACAGGCGGAATCTTCAAGCCGACTACTTGAGCGAATATTCTGAATGCTTATAATCACCACCTTGCTTTAACTTTGTTACTTTTCTTGTTGCGTTATACATTTGATGAGATCAAAATTTGGTTAAAATATAAATCATCGGTGAACAAAACAATCAATGAGCTATAAGCTCATTCATAGTACAGGTCATCAATGAAATCCTTCATCAGTCAACTTGAGTTATCGATGAAAAAATCTTTCACTAACCAACTAGTCAAAAGAAATCAATAAATCACCGGCAACTATTGTAGATTTTACTAAGTGTTGAATCAACATCATTTAAGAAAAAATAGAGATTTGCCAACTCATCAATGGAAGATAAAGACGGTAGATTGACAAAAGCACATGTTATTTGTTAATCTTAGAATGTGTATTTTTTTGTGGGGCTTGAGGAGATTTCTACAGCAAGAGGCACGATAAAGATGAGTGGCAACTTCCACTCTCTTTCTTCCCACGTAAAATGACGAAGTGACGGTCAAACGCTGATTAAACCGGTTTCATCTTTTACCCTATTTTTCTTTTTCCTTTATTGATTTTGATGTTTTCTTATTGCAAGCTTAAATTAAAAGATAAGATTGTAAGAAGGCCCACACAATCAATTTTCATGAATATAATAAAAGAAAAATAAATTGGATATCAAAATAAAAATAATTACAAGTAAAAAATATTATCACCTATTAAAAAGAAATCATTAATTATCACTCAAAACCTACCTCGTTGAATTATGTTCAAGTATTCATAATTATCACAGAGCATATCGCCAGGGTTGGATTGAGTAATTCCATTGTGTATTAAGGAATGGAAATTACCTAATCAGTCCTAAACATATTATACGAATATCAATTCAATTCTAAACTTTTCAAATTTGGCAATCTAGTCCTAAAACTTTTGCTCGAAATTCCAATATAGTCTCCTGTCAATTTTCACAATAAATTGTTGATGTGTTAGTGTGCTATGTAGAAGGGTCAATGATAACTAAACTATCACATTATTGATTTTCAGCGAAAAATGATTGAAAGGACTATATTAGAATATCATACAAAAATTTAGGACTAAATTGTCCAAATTAAAAAGTTTATGATTAAATTGACATCCTAACAATTATTTAGAATTGATCGGGTAATTTTTTCGGATTTAGGGAGTGTCTTAGCAAAACATAAAAGATGTATCGAAATTCAATCATGAGGCAAGTTTTGTGGGATCTGCTTGGATTTAGCTGATTACGCCGAACGCCGCAACCCCACGACGGGGCAAACAAGAACCAAACAAAACAAAAGTTTTTCCAGGCTAAAAGGCATCCATCATAGTAAAGTACTCTCACTTTACATAATATGCACGCATATTTTTTTATAAAGTATCCATCTCCCACACTCTTGCAAAATTACGGAAAAATGATCATCCTTTGGGAACCAATTAAAACGGGTAAAGATATTTCAATTTTTTTTTTTTTGCACTTGTTTCATATTATTTTATTTGTTAATTCCTTATGTAACATATTAGGGTGATCAATTTCAGGTTTCTTATAGGTTCTACATGAAATCTGTTCGTTAGAACAGGTTCCTCATTTTTTGAATTCTAGAATCTACTCTGCATATCCTAGAACCTGAAATCTATGTTGTCACAGATTCTAGAGTTAGTTCCAAGATCTACCCAAGTTCCACTTGAACAATTATAGTGAATTATCACATTTAATCACTACCATTTGCTACTACAATTCACTGATCATGACTTATATTTAGACACATGAAAAATATAAAAATAAACAAAGTAAAAGTCTCGGTCATAAAATGGAATTTCATATTAGTGTTCCAGATTATACAATCATCGTCGAATGCCACGGAATATTGCAGGGTCACGCGAAGACATAAACCAAGAAAAATACAAAAATTTATTCTAGGCTCTAAGTTTCAGGTTCCACCAACCTAAAACTTGGAATCTATCCATCAAATGTGGACCACTAGCCCTACCCAGTAATGCCTAGAACACATCTATCTTTCAATTTGACTCCTTTGTGAGGCTAATTGCACCATTTCCCAAACTAAAGCAATTGCCTCATCCACAACTTCTCCGATGGACCGAATGATTTTCTACAAATGATTCCATGTCTTCATCATCATCTGCCATTATCACTTCATACTAGACTAGATTATCTTGTAAAGGTAATGTTATGGAATAAAGTATCTGGTCCAGTAATTTGGAGTTGAATTTTCAAGACAATAAAGAGTTGGGGGTTATCTTGGAACCTAAAATTGGATAGGCTCCTACCAGTCCAATTGTCAGAACCTAGAACCATGCTCACTCCTATAAAGTATCAATTATCATTTATGAACATAAATATGGATAGTTGTATAATATCAAATTCACACAGGGGAAAAAATACCATTTTGATTTCTCATGAATAACAACAATTAATTATTAGATACGGTATTTTCAAATAATCTTCTCTTCTATAAAATTAAACTGATAATGCATTATTTCTTGAATCTATCGCAACACCGAAGTGCCTCAAAATCACCAGAGGAGCAGTAGATTTCGATCAGTGAGAAGCTAACGGGGAACCTCACAGTGACCCAGAAGAGGAGGAGGATGCAGAGGAAAAGACAAATGCTCAAATAGTTATATCAAGCTGATCAAATGAATCAATTTCAGACAGCAACTTTAAATCTCAAGAAATTTAGATCGAAAATTTTGGTTTGGAGGAGTCAACCCGAAGACCAATCAACACCCGAGAAAAAAGTAAAGAAGCCGAAGGAGCCGGTTGTCAAAAGGATAAGGTTCAAAATGACGGCAAGTTTTCTAATATGGTCCAAGCTAGATTGCCAATTGAATTCAGAGCCTCTCCGATGAGAGTCGCTAAAAATGAAGAGGACCCAATCATCGATGGAAAAAGTAATGGCCGAATTTCAATTCACTGGTGAATAAACGATGGAATTTGTGATTCAGAGTAAACTATTATTCTCATGGTACCTAAAAACTGTTATGCTAACAAAATCCAAATTCCTATGGACTGGGAAGGGCACGATGACAATAGACCGCACAGCCGACGTCTTCTCAAAGATTTTCAGGTAGCCACCACGGGGATTCTCCTTCTGATCAAAGTAGAAAGGGCTTGTGCTCCGCTCGCACCGCCTTGCCCATCAATTCTACATGTAATGAGACTGTGTTCGCACGTGTAAGCTGCACAGGAGTTGCGCGCGCATTGCACGGATGATATTCGGGATAAAAGATATCGAATTCGCTACGCATACTTTGCCAAATAAACGGATGTTAATTTATGAAGGAAATCAATTTTCAATTTTTGTATACGATACCCTTCAGCTATGTATGAGGCGCATGGGGATCGCCGGCCTCTGAGCTAGTCTCTAAGACTGGTAATTCTATGGCAATCCCACGTCATCCCTTTTAGGGTTCTAACGATAATGTCACATCGGATTGACCGGTTCGCATCTCATTGCGTAATATGAGGGCGATGGCTTGCATCAGCCAATTCTTTTCTTTTTCTATCGGTCTCTACAGCAATTTTATTTTGTCAAAAAAATTTCCATTCATTGCCAAAATAATATATGACACGATTTATAGGAAATCTCAAAAGTCAACCTAACAAGACAAACAAGTAGAGCTCCTAGAAATCAAGGTACATCATCAAATCATGGCTAGCAAAGATCATCATACACTTGTCCTTCATGAATAAATTTGTGATTGTATCCAAGTGAAAAGATCGACAGCCGATCAGCGAATCACGCATCATTATTAGTGATAAGCACATGCCAAGGCCTCCAATTGTAGTTACAACTTTACCTTTAGACAGTGTGCACCTAGATTCGGCATCCCAACACCATTATCGTACAAAGACAACATAAATACAAATATATTGAACAAGCTCAAATCTGTCACCTATGAGAGCAAGTCCTTTAATAAGTGCGAGCTACCAAAGTTTTTAACAAAAACACATTGAACAAGCACACCATATTGTTGTAAGCACCATTGAAATTGGAGGTGGAGCATTCATTCATTAATACTCCTAAATCTAGAATAAGATTAAAGAGAAAAGCTTCCAGATATAAAATTGGGAGTCCTAGATCTAAAACTAGATTGGGAGAGTAAAAAAAGAATATAAGAGAGAGACAAATGAAAATTAGGGAGGGGAGGGAGAGATCTAGGTCAAATCCTTCCCCTCCAAAAGTTGAAGAGACAAAAAAAGGTTGAAACTTAGAAAAGGACACAGGGAAAGACATGAAATGCACTTTTTCAATCACTTCCCCGAATTCTGTGTTAGTATTTTTTTTTTTTTGTCAGTCCTTCTATACTCTTATTGTAATGTTCACTTTTATACTTTTGTCATGTACTATTGCAGAGCGCGGAGGTCGAAACCTACATCTAAAACTAAATTGCCCGCATCCTAACATCCCCCCTCCCCCTGCAAAAAGTAGGGGATGTGAAACCCCCACCTCCCTGTATGTGGACAGCGTGCCCACTAGAGCAAACCACAGTAGTTTGGGTCCACAATTGAATAGCCATCTTCAATATTATTCTCCAATAAATATGAGTTCAAAGACCTTACCTTATTTTTATAGCCCTATTCTACCCTTTAGGCTTTGTCGGTTCATCTTTCGCCATCCCTAAGCAAATATTTCCAAAGAGATAGCCCTTCTTGGGCAATCATGTGCATTAGTGGCCAGCATCTATATGATGCTTCTTTCACAAATTCTTATTCTTCAAATTTTGGCTCCCTCGTATGTCCAAATTTGTTTAGCATATTGGGCCAATGCAAATACAATTCACAACAGGGCCAATCAAGATTAAATTCACTAATTTGATTTTGACACTAAAAATTTTGTGAAAATCAATTAAGAACCTCATTTTCCGAATTTTTTTGTTTTTGGTTCAAAATTAACCAAAAACTAAATTAGTGCCGAGGCGATTTTACACGGGATCTTATATACCCAGGAACTTCAGTTGCCACACGTGAGAGACTTCGGAAGTCGAACTGTGAAGTGGTCGATAGAAAGCGACTGTTCAGCGGTGGTAGATATGATAATGGGTCGGGCCGAACTTTCATG
Organism: Eucalyptus grandis; assembly: GCF_016545825.1. Lineage (NCBI taxonomy): Eukaryota > Viridiplantae > Streptophyta > Magnoliopsida > Myrtales > Myrtaceae > Eucalyptus > Eucalyptus grandis. The sequence continues at coordinate 7,001,460 of NC_052615.1, forward strand.
GAATCTAAAAGTAATTGTGCAGCGTTGTAGGAGTGCACTAATCCAAAGCAATAATATCACGGTGATCCATTGCCCACGCGAAGCAAATGCCGCAGCAGATTGGCTTGCACGGAATCATCGGCTACATAATCTCCCTCGTAATTGGTTGTCTTCACCCCCATTTCCTCTATGGAATATTTTATGTGCAGATCTTTCTCTATCTGTGTTATGTAAGACTCTCCCTTAATCAGTAATAGATAGTTCTCTTTTGACCAAAAAAAAAAACCTCATCTCGCATTTACTCATGTGGCCAATTTTGAGATTTGGCGGGTTGGGATGAAAATTGTTATTTTTAGCCCTAATAATCTGAATCGATTTTTCATAATTCGCTTGCTTACACTTCCAATTAACTCATTTTCTTAAATTGAATCTAAATCCTTGGTCAATTTTGAGAAATTTATTTGAGAGCATTCCAATTGTTTCAATTTAATGTTCTTGAATTTTAGAAATTTGAGCCAATGTGTTCCAATTAAGCCAATTTGACTTGGCCCATTCTAGACTAACATCCAATTCAAGTTATCAAGCTTGAATTTGGCCAAATAAATTCCAATTACAAGTGTTACTCTAGTTCACGGTCATGATTCAATAGAAATTGATTCAATTTAAGACATTTCTTGCATAATTAGTCACCCAGGGAACCCAGATTTGGGCAGTCAATGTTAGGTGAGATGAACATGGATTTAAGACACTCAAATCCAAAATGAGATGTTGAGAATTAGGTGAACTTAACCAATAGACACTCAATGTTAGGTGAGATGAACATGGATTAATGAACATGGATTAAGACAACTTAATCAATAGATACTCAATGTTAGATGAGTCAAATATTAAATTAGGATAATTTGAAATATCTAGATCCAAACTAAGGTATAACGAGAAAGGTCAAAAAACATTCATGTCCAAAAAGAGATGTTTAATGAAAAGATTTGTGACTTTTAGATTCAGATTGAGATGTCAAGAATTGATTAAAAGATATTGGGTGAGATATCCAAATCACGAACTCTCAATCTTTGAAAATTGGGTGAGATGCTAAAATTTTACCTCAAGCACTCAAATCTAAATTAGAGGATGAGTTACCTAAGTTTTTTCTCGGGTACTCAAAGAGATTTGATACTTATTTGGGGTTTCTTACCTGAAGGCCTGATTGGATTGCATGAAGGTTGCTCACTAGTAGTGCTTTAGGAATTTAAGAGTGCTTGGAAATGTCCACATGCTTCAGAGAGCAAATTGAGTATCACACCTACTCGATTTTCATGAGAACTTCACCTATCAAAATGGTCAACAATGACAGGTATATGCATTCATCATGAGCAATAAATTCTATCGAAAACACATATTTCAATCCATTTGTGATTCATACATTATGATTTTATCAAGCCTACCTTCCCAAATCTCCACTAGGAATTTAGGATATCTAGGACATACCTCAAATATCTGTGAAGGTCTCTCAACTCCTAGTAAAAAGAAGTTTTAGAACATCAAGGACGTAACTTAAATGTTCATAAAGGTCTCTCACCTCCGAGTAAAAAGAAATTGGAATATCAAGGACACGCTCGGATACTTGTGAAGGTCTCTCATCTTTTGATAGAAAGAAATTTTGAAATATTTAGGATGTACCTTAAATATTCGTGAAGGTTTCTCACCTCCTGGTATTTTGAATATCACAAGACTTCTGAAAGCAACCTAAATGTCAAGAGCTCTTGGGTCTTTGAGGAAACATTTTTCCAAACATGATTAGAGCAAAAAAGCATGCATTCACCAAAGAAATAAGCAATTAAAGCTATTCAAGAATGCACACTCCAAAGTCCACTGAAGTTTTTATCAATCCAATCGACAATTATGTATAATGATTTTACCATATTTGCACCACCAAATTTCCACTAGAGAGAATTATCGTTCGTGAAAATTTTCACTCATAATGTGGACTTCTTAGGAACGATGAATGAGAGACTTTCAATTAGAAATGGCTTTCACCCACTCTCATTCATAAAGGCTATTTTATGATAATCACTCCATCTTATCATCAACATATTAACAAGGGTCTGAGTATTCTTGCAAGCAGTACAACCTTACCAATCTAAGAGGTCTTTCATAGGGATCGTAAAGTGAGCTTGGTCAACGGTTTAACAAGGGAAGTTTTTGAGTAAAGTCTATTGAAAGAACAATTCCACAATCATTTCCAGTTTTACAAGTCAAGAAACTTGCAAAATGAGATAGAAATAATATTGCTCGCACTTCTCCGAGCGATACTTATAAACATATGAACTCCTACGTTAATCGAAATACCCAAATCTAAAAAGAGTTTATGAGGGACATAATGTAGGTGAGGTTCAAGGTTGAGAAAGGAAGGATATATTAGGCTCAAAATGTGCATAAGGGTGAGAAATGATGATCATTTAGGTATCATCGTCGGTCTTCTCCTTCACCGAGTACTTTTTTCATAGATGCACTATCAGTCTTGACTCTATAAGTAATGCTCCATTGTGGATACAATTTTTACAACTAATAGTTGTCTATTTGAATCTTCTTCTTTTTTAAATTTTTTTCTAGGGGCATTGGTCTTGCTATTACTAAACACACTGCTTTTCATGCCCCTAATTTTTATTCTTTTTCTTTTTACTCTAATATATTTGGGCACCGCTCTTACTTTTACCAAGCTCACTGCTTTTATGAGCTCCTAATTTTATTCATTTTGTTACTCTTATGTCTATGCGCATCGGCCTTCCTTTTATCAGGCACACTACTTTTTTATGCCACTTAGCTTTATTTATTTTTTCACCTTAAACACACTATGTACAATGCATTCATTGAACAACCACACTTTAATTTGTTTTTGCTAAATGGCTCAACATTTAGGCTTTCAGAGGTCTTCATCTTCTATCAGCACTCTAGACCATACTACTTGAAAAATTACCTTTTGCCATGCTCTAGTGTGGGGAATGATCACCATTGGGTTTAAGAAATGAAATTTATAGGTTCAAGTAGGCTACGCAATGGATATAAGTATGTAGGATAGAGGAAAAAAATACTCTTCGCCGTCCTAAGGCACTTGGATTATCGTTTGAGTTCATCCATAATAGTAATACTTAAATATTGATGCAAGTGAGAGCAAGAAAATTTCTATCTATTTTTCCCACCTCCTGACGCCAACTTACCTCCAATATTGCCTTACTGCAAAGTGAGTATTAACAAGGGTAATTTGAAAAAAAAAAATCGCCATAAGTGTATGGGGCTTAAAAGGGTTAAGCGATGAATCACATGTAATGTTTGGAATAGATAAATGAACTGCCTCTAGTTATTGTACCTTTTGCAAGAGAACTCTTTGCGTAATAGATATGGAACTTATTACACTCATCTTACAAGTGTATAAGTAGATGACTGTGTATAGGATAGGATTTGTCTTTCATCATCTTGACATGTCTCATTTGGCATACTCAATCCATTCCACATCATTCATTAACTTAGTCTATCCTGACAATCTTCGGTGGAATTGGTGAATTAAACAGGTAAATCTGTCATGCAGAATTCTCTTTTGAAATATTACAACTATTTCATGAACTTATCAACCTTGGGCACAAAAGGGTTTGTAGCTTCAAAAAATGATTTATCATACTCAAGTATGAAAAACGTCTTTGAGCATGAAATATGAATAGTCCCTTCAAGATGTGTCAAAATATCAAGTGTAGGGAGACATTTGTAAAAATTGGTGTCCATGAACTGCCCCTTATTTGAGTAGGAACGGACACATGAATTGTTCAACTGATATTGGAATTCCAATCTTTGATTTAAAGAATATTTCATCTCTACTTTTGCCCCCATGCATAAGAGAACATGCATGAATAGGGCACTATGTAACACAAAAGGAAAATGCAAATCAAATATCCATTTTAGCTAGGATTAAGATATTATCTAAGTCAGGTTGCTATTGAAATCTATCATCCCCCCCCAAATCTGTCATCTTCTTCACTCTTGTGCCCCCACGTCAATTTTTCCTTCAGATGTATGTTCCCAAATTTGTTGATTATCAATTGAATCAACGGGTCCATTATAATTGGAAATTGACACATTATTTTCATATGCCTCTCTATTATAACAAACTGTTGAATTATGCCTCTCTATTATAACAAGCCATTAAATTATGCTTTAAGACATGAATTAAATGAGTTAGAAAAACAAAAAACTCTAACCCGATGCATGCTTTTGGAAATGGCTACAAAATGATTGTTTTATTCTTTCTTTTTTCTTTTTTTCTTTTTTTGAAATTTTTTTGGGTAGGGAAGCATGATGAAGGCCAACCCTTCAAATTTCTCCATGTAAGATAATTTCTTTTCATTGTCGGATATCATCACCAGCCTAGTTTGGTGTACTTCAACATGCCCTCAAAATTGGAAATAAAAATGTAATTTCATTGAATAGATTCAAAAGAACTACATTATTGGAATGGAAAATGCAAACAATCAAACCTTAAAAACAAAAACGATAATTGAAACTTTGAAAAATAAGAATCCTAGAAAACACTTGAAATCCTAGAAAAAAAAAAAGCATAAAAGACTCCATAGAGGAGCATTAAAATAAGAATTTCTTCGATTGATGACAGCATTTGTGCCTCCATTATGGTTGGGTAGAAAGTTCTTCTGGACATATGGTTGATTAATGCCGAAAGAAAACACTTTTGTATCCAAGTGGTTTTGGATCTTATGCTTCATGACAAAGAAATCATCAATAAAATGGCCAACTTCACCCATGTAGTAGTCACACTATAGCATTCGGGGTTTCGAAGCTTTGGATCATTGGAAATCAACCCCTTCTTACTTTAGATAAGGGCCTAGTGAGAGGTGTGAACTGCATGTGTTGCCGACCAAAGAAATTTCGACTTTCGCCTTATTGATTTATGGAGACATGAACAATTGGAGGCTTGCTAGGAGCCGGTTGCACATATGCAACATTAACTTTAGTAGTTGGTCCTTTATCATTCTTTGCAATAAACCTCTTGCCTGTGGGGGTCGGTTCATTAAACCATCCATCCCTCAACCTTGTCTCAATTTGTTCACCCACTACAATGAGTTGATTAAAGTTCTTAACATATGTGCTAGCCATCCAATTGCAAAACTCAAATGGGAGAGTCTTAATAAATAACTCCATCAACTTTTTTGTCTATAGGTTCAGGAGTAATATGGGCGGCCATATTTCACCATCTCATGGCATACTCTTTAAATGATTCACTCTTATTTTTCTCCATTATCTCGAGGTCTTCCCAAGAAGGCACAATATCCATAATGAACTTGTACTACTTAAGAAATGCATTGGCCACCTTATTCTAGATGTCGAGGAGGTTTATGTGCTTCATAATATACCAGTTCACTATGGGTCCAACCAAACTCATTTGGAATGATTGGATCATAAGGGGATCATGTTTTTGTGTATTAGGCCATCTACATGTGGTACATATGCAAGTGAGCTTTTGGACAAGAAGTAAGATCATATTTCTTGAATTTTGGCACTTTAAACTTGTTCAGTATATTAACTTTCTCATAAATAGATAAGTCGATGGGAAGTGAGCATTGTGAACCCTACAATTGTTTCAATTTCTCCTTAAGCTTCACAAGGTGTTCACCCTACTCCGTCTTAGGAGCATCGTCAGACTTGACTTTCTCAACAATGATTAGGGGTTGGTCATTTTCTAGTTCAGTCACGTCATCATCGATCATTTGGGCTCTATTCACCTGCTTCGGGATTACTAACTATAGGAAAATGGGTGCAGAAATCGAATTCACTCGGAGAGATTCGATTTGGGCCATCATAAGTTGCATAAATATGAGCAACTTTCTCTTCCACATTAGTGATATGATCATGCATCTAAATTTAATTGGCCATTTTAACTCTTGATCATGTAATAATGGGTGAGCATGGAGGACCCATTATCACCTAATTTTCAAAAAAAAAAAACAAATATGCATAAGCATTGCACATAAAACATGCTAGTCCATGACAAGAGTCTAACTGCTTTTTATTCATTAATGGAATTGTTTGACACAAATCAACAAAGTAATAACTTGAAATGCCCTAAACAAATGAACTAAGAAAATAAATGACTCAACTTCCTAAGCTAGAAATGAGCATGACTAGATAGATTCAAGTCACTTCACTTGGCTTGATCAATATACAAGTAGAAAACTACTAGACGCAATCACTTATTCTCATCTTAAGCTTCTTCCAACTATTCTCAGTGTGGTTGGTGATCTTTAGGGACACTTTCGGTATCTTCGGGAGTAGCTTGTCCGGAATCTTATGTTGTTGAATATATCTAATTAATGCATAGTACTTCATTTCTCTACCCTTTAACTCTTCTTCAGGCCATATGAGCTTTTGTGGGTGACACTCATCCCACATTGATTTGACCGTAAGAATGGAATCTTCATGGTCTCGGTCTCCATCAATGAAGCTAATTTAGAGCGGATTCGCTTGCAAAGCTAGGGAAAGTTCTTGCACAACTTGATACTAACAAGTCACCCTAGTCAGGTAGTATTCCATTGCTCTAATGAATCCCAGCAAAAGGATCGAGCCAACACCTCCACATGAGATTCTTGCCACACAAGCTTGGAACCACTTAGCATGCCATAGGAAACTTTTGGAAATTGGTTTTTTTCATGAAAGCTAGCCATTTGGAATAATGGTAATCTGATACATGTTTTTGTTTGTTCTCAACTCTCATAATAGGGTGATTAGAGTTACTAACATCATGTATAGTCATTAAACCAATAAGCCATTTTATATGAGAAACATAACACATTTTCAAAAATTAGAGAGGAATGGAAATTTTTATCACCATTTTCTTTCAACCGGGTGAGGGAAAGAAAAGTTTCAGTCATAATAATGTTAAAGAAATTATTTTCCTCCAATTGTCTAACGAATTTAGCAATTAAAGGATTAATAGCATTCGAGGAAAGACTACGAACCCAAAGAAAGCTAGGTAGACCCTACGCATTTGAAATGAAGTGCCATTTCAAAACATACATTTAGAAAAGAGAATGGACATCTATTGCAATGAGCCTTCAAAACCTTTCTTAATTTATCCTCCTTAATTCTCAAAAAATCAGATAAGGCAATGACAAGATCTATTCTATAGGCAAGCTAATTAATTCAGCTTTCAAAGATTCTCCCATGGCAATACTATACTCTTCTAAGGTGGGAGTGAGCTCATGCTTACCACCAAAGATAAAAGTAGAAGTCTCAAGGCACCAACAATGGGCAAGTGCTTAGATGAGGCCATCATAAATTTTGATATGCATCGGAGGAAGTAGTCAACTGATGTGTGACTCCACAAACTCACAGCTAGCTTGGTCTAACTTGCCCCACCACGTGCTAAGCTCTTCCTTCCAAGGGAGAATAATTCGAATGTCTATTATTCCCATTGTATATTAACCAAGACTTGGGATAAACTTAGTGTTATAAATTGATAAAATAATACAATCAAGTAAGTAAATTGCGATATGAAAGTTTAAAGGATTTACTTTACCGATAAATGAGTGGCAATCACATAGACATGCACATGGTGCGTGACTCAATTTCTACTTTATAAGGCTTAACAAAGTGGAGCCACAAGGATAATCAAACTAGCCACAGGCGTGCAGACTAAGTCGAGTCCTCATGACTCGGGCTTGGTCAAAAAGTCAATCGTGAGCATGCGGACCATCTACCCTTAACGCCAAGAAAGAAAATTCGAGATTAAGATGAGCGACTTATACCACGGGCATGCAATAAGAGTGGTATTAGTCCTAATATCATCCTAAGTAATCCTATATAGCCCAAATCTAGTGGCAGATTGTGTGTGTAAGAGTATAGTGTAAATGCATAAGCATACACAACAGTTTATATGCAAACACCACTTCAATAATTCGAATTCAAAACATTTATTCCCAACTCTAAGGCTAGCAATCACTATTCACCTTATACCTCTCATCTGCAAGAACATCTAACTCCTTAAATGTTAAGGGCGTACCTAGAATCATTATTGCCAAACAAAACAATTTCTCAAAATAAAAATTAAAAATTAAAAATTAAAAAATTAAAAAAATTAGCCTAAGTCCACTAAGAGTTTCAACTCAATTTCCCAATAGAGTCACCAAACTTATGCGACCTTACCTTGAAGCGAGTTGAAACCACGTAGGGGTTTGGCTAATGGATTACTAAGCCTAAATTTAGCTCGAGACTCTCTCAAGTTCATACCAATTTGTGACTTAGGGTTTAAATTCTTAACATGCAAATGATTTTTCAATTAAAAGTAGCTACTAATCTATTTTTAATGGGTCAATTAGAAACCCAAGTAAAGTAACATGTGGATTACTTCACTTCTACGAACCAGAGATTAAATGAGTTCTTAATTACGATATATTTCTCTAACGCCCTTTCGATACTTTTTCTCTTTTATTTTAAACAAATGTTTTGCAAGTAGCTTGCATTGATTTTAAATTACTTCTAACATATAAGGTGATCATGGGGTGTGCAACCATTATTTAACACTCTATAAAGCAAAGTAGTAAATAAATTACGAGCACAAGAAGGAAATACTTACCTTAGAGCAACAAATGTATCTACAATATTAGGTTAAAATCACATTAGCAATCCTAGATATGATTTCTAATTAACACGTAATCACTCAAATTTTTTGAGATTTTCACTTATTTAAATGAAACTTAATTTACGTGCAATGCAATGCAATGACATACAAAAATGTCTAACTAAAATGACATGCAACATATAACCTAACTTACCAACTATAATGTCATGCGACATTAATTAAATGACCTAATCTAATGATGAACAAAAAAATTATTGCGACTATTCTATCATATCACACACTTTAATTTAAATGATTCGTAAGAGTGCAATTTCTAAACAATATGTGAACTAATTCTACATGTCATGCTCACAATTTTTTTATGTTTTCTTTTTTATTAAAATTTGGAATTAAAAATGCTTAATATTTAAACATGCAAACTATTTCTAAAAAAGGAAACATAATTCATCCTAAAGAGATTTTTTATATTTATATTTAAAAAGTTTCAGAATAAATAAAATACCTAATTTTTTTTGTCATTAAAAGAGAGTAGTATTTAAGTAGAAGAAATATTACATCTAGGCGTTCGAAAAGAAACAGAAGCGAACACATCCGCCGCTACCAAAACTTGCAAAAAAGAAGGAGGAAAAATATTCCAGTTTTGGGCCAGGTCTGGTCGTTCGTGGGCCTTTGCAGCCCAATCGGCTACTGAATTTGCCCTTCTATCACAATGTTGCGTCGTAGGTTAGAGAAAAGGGGCGAAGCGATCGGAGCTCGTCGAATGGCGGCTGTTCCTCCCATGGTGGTTGCGTCCGCACTTGAAGAACATCAATCAATTGCGACAGTCGGATTCGATCACTAAAGATGGTGAGGAGGCCCCGTTTGTTTCGACGTTTGAGGGTTAAGGTAAGCACCGTATTTCAGATTGGAAAGCCAAAGTCGCTGGAAATCTGCACGTATATACATCTGTAAGAGACATCTATGATCGCGACTAATGCAAGCCATTGTGCCCTCTTTGTTCCTGGGTAGAAAGAGCCGTCGATATTACACTTGATAAGGCCTCGGATCCGGCGGTTGCCAATAGTGTGCTGATGAAGCGAGGGAAGCTACTTGACGTGTACTTGCTGTTTGGGGACGTCTGTGATCAGAAAGATTGGAGATGCGACAGTGAGCCAAGGCATCTACAACAGCCCGATTGGGATCAGGATGTAGACCACGGAAGACACTATTATTGCGCAGACGCCATAGCTGCCATAAAACATGAGCAATCATGGGTAATCGAGGTAAGAAGTTCTGATCTCTTACTGATTCAACAATCCACTTTTCCAGACGAGTTATTGAATTTGGCTGGAAGAAAATATTTAGCTAAGGATGTGTCCATACACCTGCCATCCACGGACAATAGAAAAAGAGATGTTCCACTGTTTCCGGCTTGTTCTGATTGCATATGGTGCACATAGGGCTGGAGATAATGTGTCTATGATATAAGTTTGATTTAGTAGCTAGGGCGTTTTGACAAGTGACCACGTAAATATTCGAAGTTTCGGTGGTGTATGCATTTTCCATATGTAGCGCCATAGTTCAGGAGGTATCTGATAAGAAGTTGATGCCTGATTACCTTGTGGTTTGCTTGCTATCTTTGCCAATGCTTTATAATTGCTTTTGACCATATAATGCCCTATTGACGTTGCTATCCAAATAAGCTGATCTGTTGTGTGGTGGGGTCCGATTGGAATCCTCAATATTTCGTCGACAATAAAGTCGTCGAACATCTATGTGATTAGGTGGGTATTCCAGGTATGGTGGACAGGATCAATAAGATCAGCCACCATCCTGGGCTCATCTCTAGCTGCCGGTCCGCCAATCTTACCACTTGGTAACCAGCAATGCTCTTTGATATTAATTGATCTTCCATCTCCCACTAACCATCTTACATTCGGTAAGATGGCATCCCGCCCAATAAGAATACTTCTCCAACCCCAGGAAGGGTGTGAGCCGTGTTCTGTAGATTCAAAATCCTTGGAATGGAAATATAACCCCTTGAGGAGCCGACCCCAGAGCGAATTAGGTTGATGAAGTAATCTCCAGGCCTACTTGCCAAGCATGGGCTTGTTAAAAGCTATAAGATCCCGAAAGCCTAACCCACCATAATTTTTGCTAGTTATAAGTAAGTCCCAGTTCTTCCAATGCACACCGTTTCTATTCTTATCATTCCGCCACCAAAAATTTGCAATCCTCCGCTCAATCAATCGGCAAAGAGACATAGGAAGCTTAAATATCGACATGGCGTACTGCGGCATGGCTTGGACGACAGACTTGAGTAGGATCTCCTTTCCGCCTTTCGATAATAACAGTTCTTTCCAACCCTCCAATTTTGCACTGATTCTTCCTAATATCCAACTGAACAAATCTTTTTTAGATCGGCCCCATTCAGATGGAACTCCTAAATATTTACCATAACAACTCAACACCGGTACTCGCAGTTCAGCAGCCAAGTTAGTTTGAAGACTTACCGGGCATAATTTACTAAAGTAGAGGCCAGACTTATTTCAATTTATCAATTGTCCAGTAGCCTGACAATATTGATTTAATATGTTGGTCATATTCTGACATTCCGTGATAGTACCATCTAGGAAGAAAACTGAATCGTCAGCAAAAAATAGATGCAAGAGAGTGGGACATGACCTGGTGAGTTTGATGCCGTGGAGATGTCCCATAGTTAGAGCATTATGGATGAGGATGGACAGTGCATTCGCCATTAAAATAAAGAGATATGGAGAAAGAGGGTCTCCCTATCTGAGTCCTCTGGATGGCATGAAGTAGGGTAGATGTTCCCCATTCAATTTGACACTCATAGTCGTCGTGGTGATACATTGCATCACCATTTGAACCCACCAAGGATGAAACCCCAGTTTAGTAAGGTAGGCTTGGAGAAAATCCCATTCAACTTTGTCGTAAGCCTTCTACATGTCGATCTTAAGGAGAGCTTGGAAGTGTCGCTTCCTATTCCTTGTCTTGAAATGATGGAGAACCTCGTGAACAACTAAGACATTGTCCTATATTTGGCGCCCACTCACAAAAGCAGCCTGCTCAATTGATATCAGCCTGCTCTAGCAAAGGTCTTAGGCGGTTTGCCATGACTTTGGCGATAACTTTATATGCAAAATTACACAAACTTATCGGTCGAAACTGGTCAAGACTTTCGTGGTGGTGGTGTACTTTGGGGATCAAAATGATGAGTCTTGTTTAGATCTCGAGGCAACTTACCATACTAAAAAGTCGGTAACTAGGGAGAATAAATCATGATGTATAATATTCCAATGGGTTTGGTAGAACAAACTGTTAAAACCATTAGGACCTGGAGCTTTCGTGGCACCCAATTGGAAAGTGGCTTGTCGTACTTCATCAACCATAACAGAGGCCAATAACTGTGCATTCATTGTGTCCGTGACAACGGCGACATTGATCTAGAACGGGCCAAAATCACAGTAGCCTATGATGTATATAGCTGTGTAAAGAAAGCATAAGTCAACTCCTTCAAAGCTATTATATCCCGCACCCATTCATTATTTTCATTCTAAAGCATTCCAATCCGATTTCTCTGCCGTCGTTGGATGGTAGTGGCATGAAAGAACTTATTGTTTTTGTCACCCCAACGCAGCCAATTTATCCTGGACCTCATAGCCTTAACCGCTCTTCTTGCTGCCAAATATTCCTCGGCTCATCTTGGATTTGAGATACCTCATCTCTGTCGGTATTAGAGCTGTAAGGGTGATTAGTTATCGTCCGTAAACGTTGTTGTAAAGCCATTATCCGCAAGTGTCCATTACCAAACTTTGATCGACTCCATAGGCTTAAAGCATTTCTCACTTTAGTCGGTTTGTGCAAGAGATCAATTTCTCAATTGATCATAAGGCCATGTTTCGAGACAAGTCCGCAACATTCCGAGTCATTGTTCCAATATGCCTCATAAGCAAAAGTGCGTTAACGATGTTTGTGAGCTACCACTATGGAAAGAAGTATAGGGCTATGATCGAGCCCAATGGCGGTAATACATACACTTCAGCCTCTGGATAGAGTAGTCGCCACTCCATAGAGCATAGGACTCGGTCTAATCGTTCCTTTACAAGATCAGCCCCGTCATGATTATTTGTCCAAGTATACGTGCAACCCTTACTTTCGACTTCCATCAAGGCACAGTCATCTACAACAGCTCGAAAGGAAGTGAGCCGGGAACGGAGAGGAGATCGTTTGCCTACCTTTTCCCAAGGATGAAGAATTTCATTAAAATCCCCAGCACAAATCTAGGGAAGTGTATTGAAAGCACTGATTCTTCGAAGATTCTCCCAGAACAGCTGGCGATTGTGATATGAGAAAGGGGCGTGTAAATAGGTGATTCTTATAAGCCGATCATCCCTAAAATCCCTGCAGACCATATCAAAATAATCCTCCGAGACGCCTTCTATTTCTAAAGAGATAGTTTCATTCAAAAACCGCTAAACCACCGCCGTGCCGACTGGATTTTGAACAAAAGATCTATTATAATGTAAAGTACGCTGTAATATGTTGAGAACCACCTCCCGGTTCTTGGTTTCCATCAAAAATAGAAGGTCGGGCTTTTCTTTGGCTGACAAAGCCTTAAGGGCTTGACCTGCTGTGGGATTGCCCAACCCCGATGCAGTTCCAACATAAAAGCTTCATTTGTGTCGTGGTGGCTGTTGAGGGCCAGCCACCAAAGCCCAGTGAATTGCTTCATCTGCTGCAAATACTGGTGTTTCCTAAAGGTGTGTTTCATCAAGATGATCAGTTGCAACACACCCCTTATCGTAGGGAGAAAAGCGTTTTGTTTCTTTGCTTGTCCCGCTCTTGTGGTAGTTCGGGTACTTTTCAATTTTTGGTTTGCTGGATGTCCATTGGGTAATCAATAAGGCCCCGTTATGTATCTTCGTAGGAAGCGATATGTGTGAGTAGTTCCCCCGCCGATGCAAGTTCAACGAAGTAAGTCTAAAAGTCTCAACTACTTCAAGATGATTGAGAGAATCAGTAAGTTTTCCTTTAGCTTTGGCATGTGCAGGGATCAAAGCTGTTGTGAGGGTCTGCCCCTGCTGATACAAAGCTTGAGGAGGATTCGGAGGAGGCTCTGTTGCAGCAGGATACTGCCCTTGAAGAGATGCTTTGGTAACTTCTTGATCTTTAGCTGCCAATGGTGGTAATAGGGTTGGAGGTTGAAGTAATGTTGGAGGAGTCTCCGGTATTGTTTCCTGAGTTTGATCTTGTGTTTCTGGAGGATTATAAAATGCTTTCCAATAAGGACTAGATTCACGAACCTCTGCTTTCAACCACGGACCAAAAGCCAGTTTGTCTTTGCCTTCCTCTCGCGCCAAATCAAAAGGGATGTCCATGCAGTATGTGGCGTAGTGGCCTAGTCTCCCACACGAGTAGCAAAAGTGGGGGACATTATTAACAAGAATCAAATCAAACTTCAATATATTCTAGGTTTTCTGTTATGGACGCAAAATCAATTCAAACCAAACAAAAATAGAGAGAAATCACATCCACATCAAATACAACACCAAATCACATGAGATATCATCCATATCCATTCAATTTCAGAAATAGATTAACAAATCGTATTTCTAATATGATATCGAATTGGACATTTTTTCATAAAATTGAAAATCATATGTTGGGCATGAGATCGGATTGCTGGCTTTCCTTATAATCACAAATCGTATCTCGGACATTAGATCAAATTAACAATTATGGTACATTAGTAAATTAGGGAATGATCCCTAATTTAACAAGCTACTCAATATTTTGGATAGGATAATATATCCACAAATTCAATCATGTGCATCAACGATATTCCAACTAAAGAATCAAAATATTCGAAAATCAAATTAGACAAGATTTTTACCTAATCCGAATATTAGCTTCTAAATTTGGATCTATGATACGTGGCTCGCAAATCACAATTGGGAGGCTCGGCGTGTTGGCGCAAGGCTTGCGGTCTAGATGGCGACGGGAGTCACGGGTATGGCCGTGAGCTGCGGTAGTTCTGGCGTTGCAGGCGGCCATGGTGTGATGGTGATACGCCACGGATGAGGTGCTCATCAGAAAAATTTTCTTTACTCAACAGAGCAACCCATGTGAGATTGCGATTTGACAGTGGGCATGGCTTCCTTCCCCTTCTCAAGGCCACATGTTTGCTACACAAAGGAGTCTTCCTTATCAAGCGGTAGTCAAAGTCCCTCTTTTTCTCACATCTCCACCACTTGTCACTTCAATCTTCCTTGGCTCTTTTGACCTATGGCCGTCGGGGCAATTGATACTCCTGGAGACACCTGCAAATATAGATACCTGTGAATTCAAGGAACGGCGGGGCTTCGCATATGGTCAAACTCGCCAAGACAATTCGCTGGAGTTTGTCAATGACGTTGCAGGAAGCATCAATGCTGCTGGCCACTGAAGTTCGCTTGCTGGTAGGCATCGCCTGACGGTTCAGCACGGATCACGAGTCAGGAGGCAGCAGCGACGTCCAGGGGGACAGAGCAGAGCAGCAACGTCATCAAGGACGCCAGGATAGAGCAGCTTCATGGTGATGCGGGGAAGTCCTCAGCAGGGGTTCTTCGACCAGAACAGCGGCGGTGGTGTCGTCGAGCTTGGGATGACTTGGAGCAGCTGCGCGGTGTATCAGGCGTTCCAGAACAGAGCAGCTTCGTAGTCGCCGGAGTAGGCAAAGGGTGGGCACGACGGTGGCACAGAGTGAGCAGTAGCTTGTCGCGGTGGATCGGCAGCAGCACGGCGAAGTCTCGGCCGAGGCTGGCCGAGCAAGCGGGTGTCTCTCTGTTCTCTGTCTAATGACCGTCTGTTTCTATCGTGTGGCCTCCTCATCCTTCTCACGATATTTCCTCTCAATGTGCCCACTCACGGTTTCTCTCTCCAATGGCCATCCGTTCTCCTCCGTGTTCAAAACTGAAAAACCCCCGGGGGTTTATATGCAAAGCAACGGAGCCCATCAGAGAAAGAAATAAAATCACATTGCCCAGCCAAGGACACAATTTTGTATTCTTTCAATCACCGATTTTTTCCTTGGAGGAATATGAGTTCTTTCCTTTTCTTCTTCAACCAAATATTTCGTCCTTCTATTGACTAATCCCATGCATTCACTTTCCTTTCTGTTCATGGGCACGTGAAGATCTTTAATTGCCCTCATGCTGACCAAAATATTTGGTAAAGATATTCATTCTTTTTGCCTTATTTCTTGATTCAAAACAAAGATATATTGCTCAAAGAATCAAATATCCTCCATGTGTGATCCAAAAACCTCTTGTAATGATATTTGATTTTCCGATCAAATGGATTTTCCAATAAATGTACCAATCTTCAGCCACTTAAAAGATGGTGGACTGACCTTAATTTCTTTCATAAGGTTAGCCCAGTTAAATCAATTAAGCTTAGAACCATTCACTTGAGTCCATCCACCAATCTGATTAAAATGCAAATTATATGAGCCTATTAAGTACTATCTCCTAATAAATATATTAAATAATATTTTTATTTAGGGGCTGAAATTTAGTCCCTAATTTTCTATGCAATTAACAACTAAATGAAATGCCAAAATTTAGATGTCAACAGTTGCAAATTCTCATAAATTCAATCTTTCGAATTGCTTTGTTTGTGTTCCATTTGATTGGCCATGTTGTTTATATACATGCACAATTATGATTGCTTTGAATGTATAAGTAACCTTCTTTGGTTCACTTTCTTTGGTTGAATGCTTGAAACTCAAGGACTCATGGCCTGAATGCATGTCTTTTTCATTGTGCATGTGTTATCTAAATGCATGATTTAGGACTGGTGCATGATTGCGAATTATCTTTGGGGATACACTTAGATCCAAATTAAGACCAAGTGGAATCGACCACCGCTGGCAAACACAAGGGATGGCCGATCTCTATTGGTCGTGGATTAATCAAATAGGCATCTTAGGATGGGCCAATGCATGCAAACTAAAAGCCGATCCCGAGACCATGTTTTATATTAATGAGTTGTTTTGAGTTGATTGAACTTGTTTGGGTTCATATGTTTGGTTGCATTGAGCACATAATATGATTTTGAATGCTAGTTTAGCATTAGCTTAGGATTAGAATAGTCCAAAAACGACCCTTGGAGGAGGTGGCCAAGGCTACTTGAAGATGGCGATATGGTCAACGTCCAACCTGACCTTTGTATGCTTGTATCCATTTATTTCCTGACATATATGTCGGGTTTTCAATTCATATTGTATAAACTCCTAACGAGTTGCGGGTTTTCTTTGTAGCACACTTAGCTGTAGCTTTTATATGCTTACCTTGAGTATTTACTTTCCCCTATTGTGATTTCAATTACTTGGTTGCTCTTCTTTTCAATTTTTATAGTTAGTGTAGCATTGCACAAACGAACCATCCATATGTAACCATTTCGCATTAGGATTCAAGTTGCACGAAAATGTCACCGCTTGGTCACTTTAGATAACAACTCAGTTCATAAGTACCAAAGGGCACTAATAGACATCTTTAGCTTAGCCCAAATCCCCAAGCTCACGAAATCTCTGGTTCCTAAAAATCAAGGCAGGCCTCCTGACCTTGGGTTTCTAGCAGGCCCCCAACAAAGAAGTTACTAGTGATTCTTAGATAATGTTTTTAGGTTATCTAAAAACTTAAAATAAACCGCTATTGCATGAAATTTGAGTTTGGAAGGACCCACGTTTGTAACCAATGGACCAAGCATGGCCCACCGACTAGATGTCACTTTTGAAGCCATCTCTTTTGAGGACCCTGCTTGGACCGTTTTACAAGTAAATACCCCTAAATCTATCCATTAGAGGAATCTCTTTCTGCCTCGAATCGTAGGTTAGTGACATTTATCCAAAATTTCCACATTTTTAATAGTCATGTGTATATAAGAAACTAGGTCTGCAAAATTGTTGTGTTAAGTAATGCAATGGATTGGATTGACATTAAGCTAGCGTATGATATTCAATCGTTTTCCTTCATCTTTTGTTGCACCGTTCTTCGAACTTTGAATTAATTTCATAGAATCATATAAAATGTTTAATTCGAAACCTATTTGTATACTTGGGTCTCTACTTGGCCAAAACTAGAAAAAAAACCCATCTGATTAGATTTTAAGCCCTAAAATTGGGTCAAAGCACCTGTTTCGTGGGAATCTAATCGACGATGAAACATCTTTTCTGAAAGTCGTTCTTGGCTTTTGATGAGAGGAGGTGAGTTATGTGGTGACGCCGAACAAAAAATATCCAAGGGACCAAGAAATAATGGCAAACCTTTATTTCGAACTTCGAATCAAATTGTACATACAAACTGTGCCGAAGTTCAATTAACAACAAGGCTTGAAAATACGACCATTTCCACAGCAATACACGTGCACAGATTATGTTGGAATTGAATCGACAACAAAGCTCAAGAACCTATAAAGATGTAACGCCAGAATTTAATCTATGGCGCGACACCCATGATAGAGATGCACGCCGAAATTGAATCGACGACGAAGCATCAAGATAAAAATACGTATTGGAATTTAATCGATGACACGAATCATAAAGCTATCATTAAGGAAAAATGAAGTGCAGGAAAGTAAAGATAATAATAGAGTACATTTTGATTGTCAATTGGGCTTTATAGTTGATGAGAACTTGGTATTTATAGGCATTCTATTATAACTGTTTGGGAGTAGTTCCTTCCAAAATTTCTGTCTCATGTTCCCACGTCAACAAGTCTTCTTTGAAGCTCCTTTGAAATAGTCCTTAACCCACGTTGTCAAGTCTTCTCCGAAGCTCCTTTGAAATAGTCCCCTCAATCCATGCCAGCAAGTCTTGTTCGAGGCTCCTTTGAAATAGTCCTCCACTTTTCCGACGGTTTGACCATTCTCCAGGTTTACACGTGCTCTTGCAACCGTTCTTCAAATTGAGCCTTGATGCAATGCACCAGCCTCAATTTTCCACATTCACTTCCCATCGTAACCATTCTCCATGATCTCCACTAGTAGGTGTACACTAGTAGGTGTACATGCCAAAGCCTTGATGCAATCCTTTTAATCAATCACCTTGCTCCATGCTCATCGACAACTTTGTTAAAATAATTCACAATCACTTGCCACTTGTCAATATGTGTCAATATTTACATCCGAGTCATCAAACAGGTAATATCGACCAATATTCAATCCATTAAATTGGCTTCCTTCACGGATGATCAAATATGCCTGGATAGTGTTGTGCGGAAGAACACCCTAACTAGATGAGAAAGAAAAACAAGAATAATTAAGAACACGGAGATTTACGTGGTTCGGCGAAAGATCCGCCTACGTCCACGGGAGAGAGAGAGACGATTTCTTATTTGAGCGTATGTCAAGAGTACAAGGTACAATGCTGAAATAAATAGATCTTTAGATCCCCACTTTCCTAAACCTAGTAGGAAAGGAATTCCACCATAAAGATACTATCGAATTTAAAACCCAAATCTATGAAATATATTAGAAACAAATAGTTCAAAATCTTCAAGCCTTCCTAGATTTCCCAATTGAATTTGTGGAATTCAAGACAATATCAGCAAATCTCCACCTTTGGCTTGAATAAACCACAAGCCTCCACTTGAACCAAGAAAACGAACATATCTCTCCCTCCACCGTACCTTCGCAAAGGTACGCCCGCACCTGGATCGGTGCGGCCTCCATCAACTTCAATGATGAGTGAGAGAAATCAAGTCCCTGCAGACTTGAACTTCTCTATAGTAACTATCTTCGTGAGCATATCTGCGGGATTATCTTTAGTATGGATTTTCTTCAAAGCAATGCTACCATTCTCCACAAATTCTCGAATTTTGTGGTACCGAACTTCAATGTGTTTCGTTCTAGAATGGAACACTTGATTATTCACGAGACATATTGCGCTTTGGCTATCGCAATATAATGTAGCACTTTCTTGCTTTATACCCAACTCTGTGACCAAACCAGTCAACCATATTCCCTCCTTCGCAGCCTCGCCATCGCCATATACTCGGCTTCGGTTGTAGACAATGCTATAGTAGCTTGAAGCATTGTCTTCCACGAAATAGCTCCACCACCAAGAGTAAAGACATATCCCGTGATGGACCTTCGCTTGTCCAAATCACCAGCGAAGTCTGAATCAACATAACATGCTAAATCGATCGATCCTCCCTTGGAACTGAACATTAAACCCATTCCAATAGTTCTAGCCAAATAACGAAAGATCCACTTAACAGCTTCCCAATGCTCCTTACTCGGATTGCTCATGTATCGGCTAACGAGACTCACCGCATGAGCCATATCCGGTCTGCTACAAATCATAGCATACATGAGGCTCCCTACTGCACTGGCATAGGGTACTCGAGACATCTTTACAACTTCCTCATGTAAAATAGGGCATTGTTTCTCAGATAATTTGAAGTGATTTGCTAAGGGTGTACTAACCGGTTTAGCTTTACCCATGTTGAACCGCTCCAAGACCTTCTCAACATACTTCTTTTGATTCACCCAAGCTTACTTGCATGTCTATCTCGAAAGATTTCCATGCCAAGGATCCTCTTTGCAGCACCAAGATCCTTCATATCAAACTCACTACTTAACTGAGACTTTAGGGAATTAATGTCTCTCATTTTTCTTGTAGCAATCAACATGTCATCAACATAGAGCATCAACAGAATAAGCGACTTAGCATCCAAAACTTTGTAGTAGACACAAGAATCATGCACACTCCTCATGTAGCCAATACGAAGCATAAAAGAATCAAAACTTTTATTTCCATTGCCTCGGAGATTGCTTCAAACCATAAAGTGATCTCTTGAGCAAACAAACATGATCCTCTTTCCCTTCCACCTTGAAGCCTTCGGGCTGCTCCATATATATTTTCTCCTCCAAGTCACCATGAAGGAATGCCGTCTTCACATCTAGCTGCTCAAGCTCCAAGTCATACATGGCTACCATAGCTAGTAAAACACAAATTAATGTGTGTTTTACAACAGGGAAAATATCTCGTCATAATCAATCCCCCTCCTTCGTGCATAGCCCTTAGCAACAAGTCGGGCCTTGTATCTCTCTTGCTCTTTCTCCGTTGCTACTTCCTTTCTTCGAAGAACCCATTTGCAACCAATGACATTCTGATCCTTGGGCTTCTTCACAAGTTCCCATGTCTCATTCTTTTGTAACGATTCCATCTCCTCCATCATTGCGGTCATCCACTTTTCTTTGTGATCACTTTTCAAAGCTTCATGGTAGGAGCTGGATCGCAGAGCCTACGGTAAGAGCATAAGCAACCATATCCTCAAAACCGTACCTCTCCGGTGCTTTGGGAGTGCGCCTTCCTCGACCCGTCGCAATGGTACGAGGAACTTCTACCGTTTCTTTGACTTCTGGAGCTTCATCGGATGACTCGCCATTCTCTGCAGATTCTCTGGTTTCAAGCTCCACCTTAACGATAGATTTATCACTCTCCTCTTCAGCAGCCGCGCGTGGCACACAGCTTGACTTCAACATTGTAGATTCATCGAATATAACATCCCTGCTCGTCAGAACTTTCTTCTCACTTGGATCCCATATTTTGTAGCCTTTCACTCCTTTCTCGTAACCAAGAAATATACATTGTTTTGATTTTGGATCC
The DNA here is from genome assembly GCF_016545825.1 of Eucalyptus grandis. NCBI lineage: Eukaryota > Viridiplantae > Streptophyta > Magnoliopsida > Myrtales > Myrtaceae > Eucalyptus > Eucalyptus grandis. The sequence continues at coordinate 7,022,732 of NC_052615.1, forward strand.
AACTTCGAGCGTTTCGAGCTCTGCACATGTACAAAAGCAGGACAACCGAATATTCTTAAATTAGAATAATCGACAATTTTACCAGTCCATACCTCTTCAGGAATTTTGCATTTAATTGCAGTTGATGGAGACCGATTCACAAGATAAGATGCCATGCAAACAGCTTCTGCCCAAAACTCCTTGCTCAGTCCCGCATGTAGCCTCATGCTTCGAGCTCTCTCTAATAAGGTCTGGTTCATCCTTTCCGCTACGCCATTCTGTTGGGGAGTATCCGGAACTGTGAAGTGACGTTTAATCCTTTTATTCTTGCAAAGCTCTATAAATGGTGTCGATCTGTACTCTCCTCCATTGTCCGATCTCAAGGACTTAACCTTCTTCCCCATTGAAGTCTCAACTTCAGCTTTCCATTCTTTGAACTTTTCAAAGACTTCACTTTTGTGTCGCATGAAGTAGACCCAAATTTTGCGAGAGAAATCGTCAATGAATGTCACAAAGTATTCTTTCCCTCCTTTTGACTTTACTGGTGAAGGACCCCATACATCCATGTGTACATACTTGAGCACGCCCTTGCTTGTATGAGTTGCAGCATTGAACCGTACTCTGCATTGTTTTCCAAACACACAAAATTTGCAAAAATCTAATTTGCATGTTTCTATACCTTTGAGTGCATTCCTCTTGTGAAGCTCCATCAATCATCTTTCTCCCATATGCCCAAGACGCATATGCCATAGATAGGTGTTATCTATCTCCATGCTAGCATCCGTGGACACGAGATGCTCCACCTTGCACCTTGTGGTTCCTATAAGTCGATATAGGTTCCCGTGCCTCTGTCCCTTAAGAACAACCAGAGCTCCCTTAATCACCTTCAAGACTCCACCTTGAGCCGTGTACTTGCATCCATTGGATTCAAGTGCTCCCAATGAGATCAAATTCTTCCTTAGACCTGGAACATGACGTACGTCTGCCAAGGTTCTAATCATGCCATCAAACATCTTGATTTTCACGGTTCCAACACCCACAGTCTTGCACGAAGTATCATTACCCATGAGAACTGAACCACCATCATATGCCTTGTATTCATTGAAGGCTTCTCGATGAGGACACATGTGAAAAGTGCATCCGGAGTCCATGATCCACAAATCTTCAAAGGTGTCCTTCCCCGATGATATGGACAAGACGTCCCCATCATTGGTCTCAATGCTGTCGGCTATACTTGCTTCATCTCGAGCTCTTCTTCTTTTCCCGTTCTTATTTGGACAGAATCTCTTGGTATGCCCTTCCCTGATTACACCCGTAGCATCTTCCTTTGAACCTTCCTTGGATTTTGATCAACCCCTACCGCTCGATCCTCGATCCGTTGATCTTCCTCTTCCTTGATTGTTTTCTCCTTTGCAAAGAGTCCCTCCCGAAGATTTTGAACTACTTGCCCTTTTCCGAGTGTCGTTTGAAATTAGGGTAGCAGTCACCTCTCCGATCTCCAGGGTTTCCTTGCCATAAAGGAGCGTAGTCACCAAGTGGTCAAACGAATCCGACAACGATGCCAGTAGTAGAAGCGCTATGTCTTCATCCTCAAACTTTACCTCCAAGCTTGTAAGTTCAGTAATCATCTTATTGAACACGTTAAGGTGTTCCAACAGATCTCCTCCTTCACTCATCTGAAGTGAATACAATCTCTTCTTCAAGAACAACTTGTTCGTAAGAGATTTCGTCATATAAATGCTTTCGAGTTTGAGCCATACCTCCGGAGCAAATTCGATTTCCGCTACATATTGAAGGGCCTCATCCGATAGGTTCAATCAAATTGCGTTGCACGCCTCTCCTCCATGTCGCCCAATCATCATCGGTGATGGTGTTCGGCTTGTTTGATCTTCCCAGAAGAACCTTTGATAAACCTTGTTGAATCAACAGATCATTCATCCTTCTCCGCCATAGTGTAAAACTATTCTTCCCCGTGAATCGTTCAATATCAAATCAAACGGTTGAACCTTTTCCAGCCATCTAGTTAGAAGTTGCAATACAGGAACAGAGAACCTAGATAGCTCTGATACCAATTGTTGTGCGGAAGAACACCCTAACTAGATGAGAAAGAAAAATAAGAATAATTAAGAACACGGAGATTTACGTGGTTCGGCGAAAGATCCGCCTACGTCCACGGGAGAGAGAGAGACGATTTCTTATTTGAGCGTATGTCAAGAGTACAGGGTACAATGCTGAAATAAATAGATCTTTAGATCCCCACTTTCCTAAACCTAGTAGGAAAGGAATTCCACCATAAAGATACTATCGAATTTAAAACCCAAATCTATGAAATATATTAGGAAACAAATAGTTCAAAATCTTCAAGCCTTCCTAGATTTCCCAATTGAATTTGTGGAATTCAAGACAATATCAGCAGATAGTATATTCTTCACTCTTTTCCTTTTTCATCACTACTTTTGATGGTTGCATATGAGGTTGTCAAGTCCACTTTTGTTACTATCTGAACAATCATCACATATCGAAAATAAAAAAATATCGGACACTTTTGGGTGTCAACAACACCCATCTGAATATCAAGGGATTTGATATAGAGCTGGGTCTTCATTTTCAATTACCTGTGTTATTTGCTCTGCTTGTAGGGTAAACTTCTTCTTCAATGTGATCCACCAGACTTGACAAAGTTACCATATCCCAATCTTATCACATGTTGCCTTTAGGTCCCTCCAAGCATATTAATTTACTCAGTGTCCTCCAAGTTGCTCTTCTTTCATTTGACCCATCTAAGCACCTTGACTATCCCACGTGACATGTTTCTTCTCTAAAATTCACAGACCTTTCCAACTCTTTCTTCACCGGTATCTCGTTCTCCAATTGCAAACTAAGGAAGTTCACAACTAACACAGATGTCCTATTTTAACGTCACTTGCGTATGAGTTGTGTATGAACAATATTTCATATGCGCACTCAAGTACATCTATTATCGGAGAATGTTATCTCACCTTCAAAAATATAAGAAGTTTTCCCCAACAAATCAATCCTATGACCTTCGAGCTGGTAAACCAAGTCCGAAACCACTAAACGACCAACTGCCGCGGTAGTATAAATTATACATATTGCCTTGGATATTTTATGGGCTTTGATCCTATAAAAGATTGGCTCTACAGTTTAAGACCCATTAATTGTGAAGGGCCCAAGTTACAACAAAGAAATTCAAACCCAACATCTATAAATCCATTGTCACCTTCCGTTAAAACCTTAAAAAGGAAAGCAGAAAAGGAACAGATGACGCCACCAGAAACACTTACTTTGTGTTGCAACTTTTTAGCCCGTTGAATTAGCGCAGTACCGACATGTTCATTTCGGATACCAGTTTTCAGCTTACATCAGTTTAACATCCTACATATACTAATGCAACTGTCATTTAAATTCCCCAACCCTCAAAAGTGAACTCTAATGATTACAAAACCTTAGTCGCACTCACCACCACCAGGCCGGCCCCATCACCGAAACGGTGACTCGGCCACCGTCCAGCCTTACGGGGCTTGCCCCCACTCATATTGAGCAGCTCGCCTCTGTTCCTCTCTCTCTCTCTCTCTCTCTCTCTCTCTCTCTTTTTCTCTCTCTCTCTGTATTTGCGGGACCAATGGTCATGAGGTCCTAAAAATTTCGGAAGTCTCTTGATTTCAACAATTTTATAGAAGTATGTCCAAACAATCAGAGGGACAAGTCGAATTTGACTTCCGGTGAAAATACCCAAAAAATTGTACCACCTACTATTGCTTAGTAGCACAAGAAACAAGACTTTTAGTCAACTGTTAATTTTTTGTGTGTGAAGCCATTTTAATATCTTGTGTCCCCTATTTAATAATATGATCCCTGTAAACACCAACAATTTGCATTAGCTAGTACTATCATATTAGTCAAATATCATATAAGTACCCAACTGTCATAATGAGATTCCAAAATGAGCACTAAAGACAAAATGCCCTTCCTTGGAATCAAAACACAGTGAAGAAATTAGATATTAGTAACATTTTCAATCTTCTTAATCTGTGCCTTTTTTTGTCTTTTCTCTCCAAATGGTCATAGCAAGCAATTACATCTCGCTACATGTAGAGACACAAACTAAAACGCTCCACCATCTATAAATATCCATTAACGCTTGCGATTCGAGCATTTAGTGCCCATCTCACACCAAGTTCATCCCCACCAACACTCGTCCTTTGAGCCTTCAACTTGTTATCATCCAAATAGTACTGGTAGGCATAAGAAACGAACCCCCGAATGGCCAAGATCATAGCCATCACCTTGACCCCATCCCATCCATCTTGTCCCCCAAGAGCACGACTGAAAAAATGGGCACAATTGGTAAGCCCACCACACTAATCGAGTTCGAGAACAAAGATGACGCTTCTATTATCAACCCAATCGTGCCGATGGTGAACGCTTGCCAAGAAATGGCCGTCCCGACCAAGTTCATCACATAGCTCACCTTGCCAAGCTTATACCCGTCCATCTCTCTCCCCAGATTTTCCCACTCACCACTCCCAAACAACCCCACCACAATAATCACACTAGCCACTATTGATGGGTGCACAATCAAGCTCAAAACTGTCCTAAGCGTCTCTTTCCTTATGACCCTCCTAAAGCAAAATTGGTCTAAGGATAAAAGAAGCCCATAACTAGCTGATGCTAAAATGGTGCACACAAACCCAGTGCATATTTCCCTGCAGAAACCCTGTTGTGGTCTTCTGAATCCGATTGGAACGCAAGGAGGATTGAGGACAAAGTGAGGAGGACTAGAGAGTTAATGATGTAGGGGGTGAACTTTTGGGCATTTAGGAAGAAGGAGAAGAGGGCATTGAAGGCCAATTGGGAGGAGCAAATGAGGGAGTAGGTGGAGACAGGGAGGTGCAAGAGGCCAACTGAGTATAAAAAGCCATTTAGGGCCCCCACTGCGCCTAGAAAGAGATACACAAGGGCAAGGCTCTTGAGAGAGGGTGATTGTGATTGAGATTGAGCTTGTGCATCTATTTGGATGTATGGGTTATTAGGGTCACTTGGTTGTTTGGGCGTGGGGATGAAGTAGAGAAGGAGGAGGATTGGGAAGCCCCCAAGCTGGACAAGTGAGGCGAGCCACATGCTGTGGCCTCCTTCTTTGTAGTAGAGATTCCCAAGGAGTGTGGCCACCGCTTGGCCAGAGAGCACAAAGAGCGAGTAGAGAGCCACTCTAATCCACCACCATAAGTTCTTGGATTCAGAAGTTATCATTGCTTGACTATTGGTGATGATGCTAATGGGCTGGGATGAGTTCCCTTCTTTGGCTTCCTGATCATCTGTCATATATTCGACAGCAATTTAATTAAGGGTTTCAATTGGTAAGAGAGAAAGAACATAAATGATACAAAATATAGTAGAATCCAAATAAACTTGACGACTAGTTACAATGAATCAGAATAGGCGACTATTTCGACTATTACCAGATTCATAATTTCGAATATGTTATGTCTATATCAAACATAGGAACTACCTAATTATATGTTAATAATATTTGAGCAAACAAAGTAACATGTGTTAAGATAAGGTGTTTAAGTTAAACATTTACTTTCTATTCATCTTTCTTCGAGTGAAGAACTAGAGCTTCCATTTTTGGGGAAATAGCCGGGATCTAGACCTTTCATTTTTTGGAGAACAGCTGGGATTGATGAATGTAATACCATATTCACTAGATTCACCATAACATGTACATAGAATCACACGTGGGACCGTAAAATTTCAAATTGATATATATATATTGATTTTTGGTTGGCATTAATGGCGTGATTCACTGTCAATACAGTAGACTCACATGGTCGATTAAAAAGACTACAAACGTTTCAAATTTGGCCCAAAAATAAACATGAAGGATGATCAAATATTTCAGGTCAAAAAAGGCACTTTTGTAATTTTGCTTGTCCAGGCGAAGAAGCAGAATTAAACGTCCTAGGATTCATCAAAAGTCCTGGGGTAGGAGCTTCTGGCGTTGAAAGTTTCAGCTTGTTCAAATGAAACATTTAAACATCTGGATCTTCAAAACACAATACAAAACAAAACACAGAGTTGCAGGAGAGAAGTGAATATATGCATGCATGGTGGTTATATTCTCCCCCTTCCATTGTGCCCATCTCAATTCGATACATCATTTTTCTTCTCATGATCGATGCATAGATTCCACTGCAAAACTCACTCAATTCGGATGTTGGTAAACTCTTCGAGAATTGGACTTACCCAGGATGTGGAGTTGCAGTTCCTGAGGATGATGATGAGCTAGCTCTTCCATATCGGAGATGAGAGAGAGAACCCAGAAGAGGGCGATGAGATACTATGAAATGCGGGCGGGTCAAGAAGAAACCAACGAGATGAAAGAAGCAGGAGGAGGTTTCTATGCAGGTACGCTGTCCCGCGTGCCTACTTTTTCTAAGTTATATATACCTGATAAATATATATTTTCGTTGAGGAGAAAAAGTTATTTATTATTCAAAGGGGAGATGAAGCTCTTCCAAGTTGTTGGGTGATTACTTGTGTGCGCTTCTTTCTCTGGCGTACAGGAAGTGCCCCGTACCGCCGGTTGCTTTCCCTGAAACATGCACAGCTTCCAAGTCATAGGGTTAAACACTAAAGCTGCTAATGCAAAATATTGGATTAAACTCACCAGGGCCGCTCTAATCTGGAGCCGCTAAGACCGTAAACCTTGGTTCTCAGGTCACGACTTAGACTCAAGGCACTTGCTGCGAACATATAGAGGCGAGGATCGCCACTCAGTGGTGTTGCACGAGTCGAAGGTGGTTCAGGTGATGACAGGTGAGTTTATCATGTAAAAATAAATATTTTATATTACGATTACATCATATGACAGTGACACACGATGTAACAAATCAATTAAAATTGAATGATTTTAAGATTTAAGCATTAAATAGGATGTATGCATAATGCACGATACACGTAATTAATTAGTCATGTCAAATCCTATGTCCATCCATAAATTATTATTTTTTATGTAGAGAATGCAAGGAAGTTTGGAACGTTCGAAATGACCAAATGCCAACATCTAAAAGGATTTATTGCGTATCCAAAATTTTCATCTTTTTAGAAGTCATGAGATTATAAGAAGTTGGATCTGCAAAATGTATTAAATAACGTAATCAACAACAAGTTGACATTAAGTACGTGGATCATATTGGTCCACGGTAAAAGTCCATAGAATCATTCACAATATTAATATCTAGGAAGTACCGATATTCTCCGCAAGCTTTCGTGTCGTATCAAACATCCTTCAACACTCTTCAACACTCTCCAACACTTGGTTAACAAGTGTCGAAAAATGGTTAATTTTCCTAATACTCTCCGACACACAAGTCAAAAATTTCAATATGCGAGTTCGGAATTTCGTTACACACAAGATCAATTTTAAAATTTTCAATAAATGATAGGTTAAAATGTAAATATGTAAAGAAAATAAAAATAAAAATTTGGGATAAAAGGAAAACTTAGTTTTATTCTGTACTCGACTCTCTCTTCCTGTGACACGCAATTCATTCCTCAAATCTGTTTTTTTTCTTTCTCCTCTCTTGCAGCACACTTTGACACACAAGTTAAGAATATTTTTTTTTTTTTTTGGTCGTCTTACTCTATGCCTACTCTACACTCACTCGCAGACTTGCGCCCGCCTCTTGCAGGCGTGGGAGTCGCAACCCACTCGAAACTTATGCGTCCCTATCCCCATCCCCCTAAGAAGGTGGGGATTTGAACCTCACCCCCCCCTTCCAAGTTGGAAGGGTGGCACGGGACGAACCCCAGTGGTTAAGTTAAGAATATGAATTGCTTGTTTTTTTCCCTCCAAATTTTTTATTTATTAAAATGAAGTTTAATTTGTCATATTAAAATAATGAATGATATTAATAAATTGTGGATTAATGTTTTTATTGTAAATTCATTCTAAACTCTTATTTTATTAATTATTTATTTGCAAATTTGAATCAAATTAATTTAATTAAAAAATCATAAAAATAATAAGTTATCATGTATATATAAAAGTATAGACTTAATATACAATGTGTCACAATATATCGAAATTCTTTTTTTTTTTTTTACAAACAACATGTAGGCATGTCATGTCGTGTCGTGTCGTGTCGTGTCGCGTGTCGCGTGTCGATATCGGTGCTATGTAGATTAATATTGTAGGTCGTTATTGGCTAGTTGTCCGAACTCTGAACTAATTTGATAGGACCCATTTATAATGTTTGATAACCTACGCGTACTTTAGTAGATTTTTAGGTGAGTGATCTTCCTAAAGTCATGCTAAAATCAAGGAGCAAAAGTGAGATGGCAAAGACATTTATCTATTTTACACGAGGTAAACGTTATCTTTACTTTGTAAATTGTCAAACCACATGAACACGAGGCAAAAGCTCGAAACCGACGAATTTTTAGTAAATTCCAAAAAAAAAAAAATTAAAGAAGCGCTCAGTTTTTTTTGTTAAATAAACTGAGTTGATCAACCGAGTAGAAAATATGCTATGGATGAAATTATGTAGTTGGTGTCTACGTGAAAGTAATGTGTTCTGTTTGTTATGTACGTGAGCTCGAAATGCGGACATCTTATAGATCTTATGGATGAATTTACGTGTCCAACAGTTACAGAATGTGAAAATTTTACAACAAAGTCAAAGTGGATGCGACGAGAATTTAAACGCGTAAACTAAAAAAGTAAAAGTAAATGTTGCTCAAAACATGCCTCAGTGAATTGAGTTCAAGTATGCAAAATCATCACAGAGCATATCGCTAGGGTTGGATTGAGTAATTTTGTTGTGTAATTAGGAGGAAGAATTATCCAATCGGTCATAAATCTATTGTACGAATACTAGCTCAGTCATGAACTTTTCAACTTTAACAATGTAATCTTAAACTTTTGCGTAAAATTTTAATGTAATTCTTTCAGTTAATTTTCGTCGGAAATTATAGCACTAAAGTGATAAAAAAAAATTTATAAAACTAAAGAGAGCACTATGTAAAAGTTGTAGCACATGAGTCATTATTTTCTCATAAAAGCACAATGTTGATTGTCCCCAATAAAATAATTTTTTTGTTAATTGACAAGTTGAGGTTAATGTTGTGAAAGGCAAGGCACCAATGAACAATAAATTCGACGAAATAAGAAATAAATTGGATACTAGATTTACACGGTCCGATCATAGTGACTTACGTTTATAAGGAAAGCAATAACAAATTATACTATAAATTAAGCAATACACGAATATCATAACCACACTCGATTTATTCAAACACTCTTAATGTTTCCCAGACCTATTTGCATTTAATAATTCACATAGTATTTAATTTCATAATTCCTTACGAAATAATCTCTCAATCTCACGAAAGAATTAAACAAATCTTGAACTCACAAGATTTAATTGATTTAGACACTAACTAATACTTTATATGAATAACCTTTGCTGTACGAACGACACAAAGATGACCTACATTTCTCAAGCATTCTTTCGATGCTTCAAGACTTCATATTAACAATAACGACTTGCTCTCTTGCGGCTAAAGAACAAGCCATATATATGAGCGTGCGCACACACATATTATATATATATCAGATATGTGTGTGTGTGTGTGTAGGGGTGAGTGAGCGGTTTAGGGTCGAAACCCGACCGGCCCAACCCGCCGGTTCAGTGCAGTTCCCAAGGGGACCGGGTCGGTCATTGGTCCCGAAATTCCAGGACCAACACCGTGCGGGTTGGTCCTCGGTCCAAAAGTTTTGGGTCGGTCCAACCGGACCAACCCCGTATATTATATTATATTATATTTATCATATATAATTATTTTATATATTCAAACCTAAGTAAAATGTATGTTATATTATATTATATTGAGATGTTCTATCAATAGCACTAATAGTAATTTCAATTTAAAAATTTTGTTGAGTATTAATTATATGCCGTTTGTTTTATTTTCAGGTGTTTAGAAGTTCAAGTGAATTAACAAGATGTGAAGTTATATATTCATGGTTTATATTAAGTATTTTGAACTTTTTATAGTTTAATTGTATTCTACTAATAAATTTCAGCTGCACTTTGCTTTTCAATTTGTGTCAAATGGTAGAAGTTTTTGAAGAGTAGAATAGTACTGCAGTTGCTATTGCTACGATGATTTGCTAGTCAAGTGGTGTGATGCTTATTTTTTGGTTAAGTGGACTTTACATGATCAAATGCTAGTCAAGTGGTGTGAAACTCATTTTTTGGTTGAGTGGACTCTACATGATCAAAAATGCAGGAAAACGCTTTTGCATATGGTGTTATGAATATTAAAGATAGATGATTACAAGAACTTTACATTTTGTCCCATATCTCGATGAGCGGTCGGCGGGTATGAAATTTCTATTATTATGTCATCTTAAATTTGCTAAATATGTATTGGTATTTATAATTTAGTTACACAATACCGCATTATCGATGAATGTGTAATTTGAATTTGTAGGTTTGTTTTTTTAAGGAGTATAAAAAGTAAGACGAAAAATTATCAATCGGTCCGGGTTGACCACTGGGAACCGGACCGAACCCATGGGTCGGTCCGGTCCTTGGTCCCGCGCTCAATAGGGTCGGTCCTTGGCCCTAAAAATTGAGGACCGACACCGTACGAGTTGGTTCAGGGTTAGGGTGGCCCGGACCAACCCGGACCATGCTCACCCCTATGTGTATGTATGTATGTATTTCCTATTTATAACCCTTCCTGAGGCAAACTTCAACCTGGAAAGGAAAGTCTGAAAAGTGAGTGGTCAACTTTCTCTATTTTCTTTCGTTGACTCCATGAAGCGAATTTGTGAGTCCTTTACTCTCTTTCTTTTCCCTTGCGTTAAGTCCGATTAGATCATTATCCGCAAGAAGTCCGAAACTTGCTCAACGAACATCAATAATTAACTTCATGCTCATAAAAGAAAATTGCTGTGTTCTGTATTAAAAAAATTGACATCCGCAAAATATCCAATTCGAAATATTTAGACTTTTTCTTCAAACTCAAATTCAAAACTTATTATAATAGTTAAAGATTGAGACGTGTAATTTACTAGAAAGTCCAATATTCAAAAGGTAATATATCTTCCGATGATAGAACCGTGTACCCTCATATAAGCCACGCATGAATTGCACAGGCATTGGACGAATGATACACGGGATAAAAGATATTAAATTCGCTACGTATCTTATGCCATATAATCGGATGTTATTTATAAAGGAAAATATCTTAAATTTTTTTTTATACAGTACCCTTGACCATGGGTATGACGCACATTGATTGCCGGCCTCTCAGCCACTCTCTAAGGTAATTCCACAGTAGTCCCACGTCATCATTTTTGAGGTTCCAATGATGGTGTCGCATCGGATTTGACCGGTTCGCATCTCATTCCAGAATATGAGGGTGTTGGCTTTTTTTTTTTTTTTTTTTTTTTTTTGTCAAGATGAGGGTGTTGGCTTGGATCAGCAATTTTTTTTTCTCATTTTCGTCCCTTTTGATCAGCAATTAAGGGTGTACTTAGCAACATTTCTATTTAAAAATTGTTTTGAGAACAAAAAGAAAAAAATATTTATAACTTCGAAAACAATTTTTGAACAAAAACGCGTTTGGTAAGAATTGCTCTAAAAATACAAAAAAAAAAATATAAACACGTTTGGTAAATTTGTATAATTTTTTATTTCTTTTAATTTTTTAATATTTTTATTTTCTTTCTTATTTTCTTTTTTTTTTTCCTTTTTTTCTTTATCCTTTTTTTCTTTTTTTCTTCTTTTGGCTAGTCGTTGGCCTCGGCCATGGTCGGCGACCGGCCGACGAGGGCCGGCGGCCTCGCCCGGCCACAGCGAGGCTCGTTGGCCCCCGGCGAGGCCGAACTTGCCCAACGGCCGGCGAGGCTCGGCGTCACGGGCCACCGCCGATCGACGCCGACTTAGCAAGTGGCCGGTGAGGCCAAGCCTCACCAGCCACTAGGCGAGCTCGGCCTCGCCGAACTGGCGAGATCGAGCTCGCCCGGCCGGGCGAGGTCGGCCTTGCCGGGGCCGGCGACACTCCGGCGAGGTCGCCAACCCTCGACAAGCATCGCCAACCATGGCCGAGGCCGACGACCGGCCAAAAAAAAAAGAAGAAGAAGAAAAAGAGAGAAGAAAATGGAAAAGAAAGAAAAATGTTCCTAAATTTTGTTCCAAAACAAAAAACAATTTTTTTTTTTTTTTTTTGTTTCCATTCCAGATGTGTTTCTAAAAACAAAAAAATAATTTTGGAACGAAATGCAAACAAACTCGTTTTATTCTTTTTGTTAGGGAACAAAAAAACAAAAATTTGTGTTAGAACAAAACACATTTAAATAAACGCGCGCCCTAAACAGCATCTTTTACTGTTCTACATTTCCAAAAAACGATTCGAATAAAAAACCAATTACTGCACCCTTGACGATTTCCCTAAAGCTAGACTTTCTCGCGAAAAACCCTCGCGGTGCGGGAAGGACCGACGTTCGCGGGAAAGCGAACAGAACTCGACGGAGACAAAAAGCGCAAGTGTTGCTCGACCATTGTGAACTCAGTGATGGGCCGGACCGTGATTCCCTAGGCCGCTCGATCTGTGATGTCGTAATGCGGGACTCTTCTGCTCCTGAGAAGCCAGTCGGACCATGGATTGGGTGGCGAAGGCGCGAAGGACCGACTCTAATTCTATTGGTACGGATTGGTCAACTGAACCCCCTCGCTCTCTTTGGTCTCTGTTATGTTATGATTGTGGAAACTCTTATGGTACATTTCCTACTCAGTAACGAATGAAATGTTTTGAAGATCAACGTGAATGCCCCCGTTCGTTCGTGCTTCTGAAGATCCACCCCGAGCCGAGACGATCAAAGAGGCAAACAGAGGAGGATCTCGAGCGGATGCCTCGTTCGTTCAAGCTTCTGAAGATCCACCCCGAGCTGAGACGAACGGAGGAGGATCTCGAGCAGCCATGGCTTGCGTTGTCCGAGATATGTCCGATAGGCTACTGGACAGGTTCTCTAGAGTAATTGAAGCAAGCTCGCTCGAACAAGCAGAAGCCTCTGCATTGGTTGGAACCCTAACTTTTCTCCTACCTAGATCTACCGAAAACTTGCAACTTGAGTCTGACTGCTGTGTACCTGTTCACTATGTCAACTCTTCTGAACTGCTGAATTGGGAAGTACAATCCCTGATGGACCGGGCCAAGGAGCTGAAGCGCAAATTTTCGGGCCTCACCATAGCCCATTGCAGCCTCGCAGATTAGTTAGCCAAAGCCCAAATGTTAAACAATTTACCTATTAATTGGGTGTACCACTACCCTCTGCTCTCTTTGATATGTTATGTTCTAACACTCTTGATTTATTTTTAGCGAATTTCGTTAAGCAATGAACATCACTCGTATTTTCGATCAAAAAAAAGGAATGAAATGTTTTAATGACCCAAAAAAAAATTGTACTGCTTCAAATTAAATCGAACCGAGTGCACCAAAATGCCTACTCCAGTGCAGGCAGCCTCTTCGTTGCAAAAATGGTCAGAAATATCTGCAGAACCAGCAACTACAATCTCGTAGGCAACATATTTCTTGAGCATGCCTTCAAACTTGGCAATAAGAGGCCATAGCATCGAGAAATGGCATTCCTCTGTGCAACAAAACAGCAAAAGCAAGTGTTTATACTTCATCCTTTGTTCATATCGATGCGGAATCGTCAATCATATCATAATCAAATCAAATTCAAGCACCAACCTTTACTACGAGCACCGGCCATGCTGCAAGCACAAAGATAGGAAGATGTAAGCATGCTTTCCAGTTACTTGGAAGTTGAGTAGGTTGTCAATGTTGTGGCTTCCAGCAAGAATCCTAACGCTTTCTTGCCGCCAGCAAACCCCAAAATCCGGACCCGATGAGTGGATTGAATAATGTGATTGGTGAACGGAAAGATGTGAGTTCATAATCAACAACTCTGATGAATCGAGAACTCAATTTCGATAAATCTTAGGGAGATACCTCCAAGAATCCTTACTGCTTCATTCATCCCAATTCATCCTCCATAGACCAAGAAAGAGAAAGAGAAACGACGGTGTTTTATTTTCACCAGAGTTGCCAAAACAACGTGGCACGTCACCTAATTTTAGTGAAGTGCTCCTGGACTTACTAAAGCCATTCAGATCTCCCATCAGCTCTGTTTAGATGTTTTCTTTGCAAGTAATCTTGTCAGATTTTGAATAATCATCTTGATAGATGGAAATGCAATGGAAGGTATTTTTGAGTCATTAGTACAGAATTTAAGATGACCCAAAGGAAAAATGCCACCAAAAACCTTAAAATTTATCCAAATTGATAAATTTACCTCGATTTTTTTTTTGCAATACAGAAAATCCTAAACTTTGTCAATTGTAACACATTTACCCTAAAAAAAAATTTTGGTAAAGTAACCTAAATTTTTTCATAATTCAAAAAAATCCCAAACTTATACTCGCGTGATATATTTATCTCAAACCATAGAGCCTTTTCATCGTTTATTTTTTAATTTTTTTTCTTTTGCTTTTCTTTTTTCTTCTTTTCTCTTTCCTCTGATTATGATGGTGGAAAGCCGAACTCAGGTAAGGGCCACCCTCATCGACATCCAGCGAGGGCCACCCTCCCCTAGGTCGAGCGAGGACAACCCTTGCCAAATCCAACGAGGGCAACACTCGCCCGATGTGACCCTCACCTAGGCCGAATTTGGCAAGGAATGCCCTCGCTAGCGTCGGCGAGGGCCGCCCTCAAAGGTTGTCCTCACCTAACTAAGAGGAGTGTTATCCTCACCCAACGCTGATGAGGGCCACTTGATGCCGGTAAGGGCGGTTTTCATTTGAGTCCGGCTTCCCTCCACTAGCAAAGGGAAGAGAGGAGAAGAAAAAGAGAAAAAAAAAAAGCAAAAAGAAAAAGGATTAGACAAATTCAGTCATTCAGCTATAGAGTTTGGATAAATATGTCAGAGTTAGCAAAGTTTGAGATTTTTGCGTCACAAAAAAAGTTCTAAATTTTCCTTATTGGATAGAGTTTTTGATTTTTAATGGCTTTTTCCCTACTGCAAAATATGAATTTTTCTTTTTATGGAATTTTACCCTCATTTTCTAGCAGCTCGCGGGATAAACCGAAGGAGACATCCTCCTCCTTCTTCGTCCCTGGAAAAACCATGACAAAACCCCTGTGAAAACCTCTTCCCTCCTCCGTCCCAAATCCCATGTCGGCCATGCTCTTCTTCTCTCCCCTCTCCTCCTCCCCTCCTCCCCGCGCTCCCATTCGTCTCCCTCGCCCGGCTCCGCTCGCCCTCCTCCGAAATCATGGCGAATCCCGCTTCTGGGTTCGTCCTCCCCAGGCCAGAACCCTAGCGTCGAGCCCAAAGCTGAGCTCGGCCGGACCTCACGGGCACGCATTATGTTTCCTGTACGGCGGAAGAAGGAGAGGCGCGGCGTTCGTTTCGAATGCGGAGGAGAGCGCGGGGAGCGGCGGCGGCGAGGTTGACGAGGCGGAGAGGGCGGCGCGGGGCGAGAGCACCATGCCCGAGAGGTTCAGGTACCTGAACAGAGAAGCCCCCGATCCTCCGATTCGCTGGCCGTGGTTCGTTGGTACGGGGATCGTATTTTCATGGGTGATGTTCAGTCTTGAGTTTCATTTCGGCATGTCGTCGCTGCCTGCTTGGGGAGGGAGCTCTTGGGATTTCGCCAAACGTGAATTTTAGATGATTTTGCTTGAAGCAGCGTTGATTCGTAGAAAAACTGAAACTTGATCTTAATGAGGTGAAAATTTTGGATGAACAAATCGGGGGCTTTCGACCTGCATTGTTAGTGAGAAAGGATTTTGCTTGAAGTAGTGTTAATTGATAGAAAAACTGAAACTTGATCATGATGAAATGAAATTTTGGATGAACAAATCAGGGGGCTTTCGACCTGCAGAGTAAGTGAGAAAGGAATTTTTTTTTTTTTATTCCCCTGCTAATTGCTGCAAATTTATTTCTGGAGTATTGCCGTCTATGTGGACGAAGGCGTGCTTCAATAAGATCCCGATATGACGAGCGGGTCTGATTTTGAGCTATGGCCTCTCACCTTATATTCTTGTAAGATGTATGGTTTCATTTTAGACTGAGTTTGTTAGGAGGTCAACTGAGTGGGATGATCCTTACAGTTTGCTGTCCTATACAAGTAAAGTTGTTGATTGAGAACAATCAATATTTTCCTGGGCAAATTGCACCATGCCTCTCCTATCGGGAGGTGAAGTCCAGGCAAGCATGAAGAGTATGATTTGACACTTTAGAATTTGAAAGTTCCAACATACCCACAATCAGTTCACCCTATCGATCTTCCGTCTATACAGGGACCTTAATTCAAGTTTTCCTTCAATTTGTTCTATTTTCTTGTCTCGCTTCAGAAGTTCTTTGACCAAAAAGTTCTTTGACCAAAGCTGCAAAACAGCTGTAGTGGGTGCTCTGCTGTTTGGGCCAACTGCTTTAATCAAGATAATGCCTGCGTCGGTTTTGTGCTTGAGAAAAACAAAGAGGTGCTTTTTCTCCAATGTAAAGGCGTAGAGCTGACCTACTAGTACTTATGAATCACAACCATGAAATTTTCAAGAGCAAACAAAACCAAGTCCTTTCATGTGAATATCCAAGTGCAAAGCTCTATTATGTATTAAAGCATATTATTTTGTCTTTCTTCAACTTTTGGTGATTTTCAGACATTAAATCCTGAGTAAGTAAAAAACTGTTAGCAAGAATTGGCAACAGAAATCACAGGTGAGCAAGATGTTGCTTTTAAACCACGGGTTGATGATTCAAGCCTGCAAATTGGGGAGGTGTAGTCGTTTACCCTTTTTCCTTTCGTGGGACATTTCTTAATGGAAGGTTTATTTTAGAGAGACAAGTTATTCTCTCTATCTGGTGCATAGAGCCTTCAAATCAATTTGTGAATGTTCGATAAACTGGTCTTAATTATTTGTATTTGGTTTTTCAATGGCTTGTTAATTTAGGTTGTTTATACTGTTCGACCGTGATTCTTGTTCTTCTTATATTGTATTTGCTTTACATCATGAAACCACTAGTTATTGTTGATCTTATCATCAGTCATTATCATCATTTTGACAAAATACCTTTCTAATCAGTTGTTATTGAATTTGCAGCATTGGTTTTCCTTATATATGCATGGAGAGCAGTTCTCTTTGAACTATCTAACTGGAAGAAGGCTGCCTTGGCAATTGTTGGTTTTGTGGGATACCTCTCAAAACTTGTCCTAGCCCTTATCTTTCATTTGATTGGCGATCCGATCACTTCCACAATTAGATGTATCGAAACTGCAATCTACTCTGTCCGGGCCTTTTACTCTGGCATAGTAGCGTATGCTCCTGTCCCGAGTTGACAGTGATCATTATGTTGGCATCAGCAGTGGCAGCCATTGGAGAGGCTGTTGTTCCAAACTGTGTTTCTAGTCAGCCATATTCTCTTACGGTAGCTGGATTGATTGGCTATGCAGCTGTGAGAGGCTACATCTCTGAGCCACTTTTATGGACTCTATTGGTGGGATTGTATGGGTTTTCACGCATTATTAAGAAGAGAGATGATGTTTCATCCGTGTTACCTGCTGCAGCTGTAATGGCTGCCATAGGGGAGCCTTGGGTTAGACTGGTGGTAATAGCCTCATATCTTGCATTAGCTATATCCCATCATTCAAGGAAACTTTCAGAAGGAAAGAAGTTGAAGAAGTAGTGACAAACAGGAGGCTTCCAATGCCCTTGTTTGTAGCGGCATTAGCCATTGGAATCCGTGTTGCTGCTAAGTGGGTTGGATACCGGCATTTAACCTGGATGATAGTCTGATCTTGGAGGAATCCTAGTTGTCAATTTCTGTGATGGGCGGCGAGTTCGGCACACAAACTGATAAATGAGTCATTTTTTTCCCTTTTGAGGGACAACAGGTTTTCTTTTGTATTCTGTGTTCTCTTTGGAGTCTGTAAAATGGGTTAGAGTAGGAACTTTGTCCTCTTAATGGGGCTTAGTGTGACATCTCAATGTTGTAAATTTAGGAAACAACAGTGCCCATTGCGTGGTCTGTGGTGGCTCTCTTTTGCAGAAATTGCAATAAATTTATCGGAAGCTTCAGTATAACAGTGGTATTGCTAAAACAGTCATGCAAGATTAGGTCCACTGCAATTTTACCCTGTTAGGTCCATTTATTGAGAGGTCTCGACTGCTTGTGCTAAAAAGCCGTGTAGAAGTTCAACCTTCATCTGCGGTTGTTAAGAGGAGAAAATATTACATATTCCAACGTGGCATCGTCAGAGTCCACTCACTGGGCAACACATGTCGCCTGGTGACCATGTTGTAATCAGAGCTCATTTATTTTCTCTTCGAAATGGCATGCTGCAAAAAATTGTTTCTCTCCCCCTGCAGGCGAAGCCGTCTTGTATTGTCACACCTCTCGGTCAATTTATTTAAATTGACTAAACTCCCTTTGCAAGGGAATATTTGATGGGGCCCACCAAATCCTTCACCCAATTTTTTCTCTCCTCCCACGACAAATTTGAACAGCAGAAGGAAACTCTCTCTCCCACTTTCCATTTCTTTCGTTTTAGTGTCGCTCGGTCGTCGCTCTACTCTTTGCTCTTCCTCCAAAGGACGACGGAGGCCACCGTTTGACAAATCATGCCGCCTTGAATCACTGGCTTTTGTACTTGGCGGGTGCTGGTGGTGAGCGCGGTCTCGGCCATTTTGAGCTTGGTGGCAAGCTCGTCGAGATCCTCAGTGGAGAGGGTGTACGAGGTGGTGCTGAAACAGGCGGCTTTGGTGATGGAGCATAGGCGGCCAAAGGCTCTGCATGTGAAGAAGTCAGGGGAAGCAGAGGGGTTGACCCGCGACGACCTGTTGAACGAGGCCTACAAGAGGTGCAGCTCCGGCTTTTGTACTAACGAGGGTGCGGGTGGTGAGCATGCGTGATCTCAGCCATTTTGAGCTCGATGGCGAGCCCGTCGAGATCCTCAGTGGTGAGGGTGTACAAGGTGGTGCTGAAGCAGGCGGCTTTAGTATGATTTTCGGAGAAGATGGCGAAACATCAATGGATTTTCAGTGGTTATGATTAAAACCACAACAGAAGCTTTATTCGTTGATGTGTTGTGTAGCCTCCGAATTGCTTCAGTATCGCAAGTCACTATATCTGTTGTTTTTACACATCCCAGTGATGTGGTTATGGTGAGCTCTTTTAATATCTTTACCTTCTGAGCTATGAATGGGTATCTTTAAATTGTTTTGATATTTTTTCAATGATTTTTGGCCACTTTTTTCACATAGAGGGAAGCTGCATTCGGAATCCATTCATCCTCGAGTTTCCTTTCAGTGTAATATCAGCTTTGTTCTTTGATATAGTTTTAGCCTTGTAATTGTCTTGGGATAGTTATTTTGTCATACTCGTTATTGTGCCTGTGTATTGCCTCATTCTGATGCTGTTGATTCTTGTTTCAGATTGACAAGAATGTTCAGAGGGAAATCATTAACCACAGACCGCTCAAGCACCCAAATATTGTTAGGTTCAAGGAGGTTTGGACTAGTTTCTTGTCTATCATCATATGATGGACAGATTAAATGAAGATTTTGTGGAACTTCAAATGCAAAAGCATGTTAAGCTAGTCTCCACTGAATATATAGTCTGTAAATCTATTTATCTGTTTCAAATCGTTGAATGGGAGAAATTTAGGCAGTCATATACCATGCCTGTTATGGGGTCTTGCATTAGCTTTATCGATGTCTCTAAATACTAATTATCTTTGCTTGTCTTGCACACTGAGCAATCAACTGAACTTTAACATAAGTCTTCGTTATAGTTTTAGTGGAACTTGAATAGCACATTAGATGCAAACTGCATTTTGCATTGTAAAACCATAGAATCCCAATTTAAGGTGTTATGAGGTCTTTGGAATTGCAAAACTCATCACATTGTGTGTCGGTGAAACAATACCACCTTCCATAGGATAAGAAATTCAATGTGATGTATTGAATTTTGTGCTGCCCCCTTATGAGATGGTGCCGAAGCAGCGGCTTTGGTGAGGAAGCAGAGGTGGGAGGAGGCTCTTGATGTCAAAAGGCCAGAGGAAGCAAAGGGATTGACCGGAAGCAACCTATTGAACAGGGCTGACGAGAGTTGCGGCGAGGTCTATGCTAAGTACGCCAAGACATTTTACTTGGGTATACTTTGCTCTCTCCCTATACATGTGTTTCCTATTTTTTCCTACTAAGATTGGGATAATGCATTTATCTTTTGAACATGAATTCTAAAAGGTTGGTGTTAGTTAAGCATAAAAAGGAAGAAGAATATCATCATCATACTTGATTGATTTTTTTTTTTTAAAAGGTTAGATGAAACTACACCTTTTCTAGGTGACATTTTCTCCACATTGCCTATTAAGTATTCTAGTGTTTAGTCACATGAAGCGATCTTTGCGGTTTAAGTGACTTATAGTGTTATGTGAGGTTCACATAGATGAAGTGCAATATGAATGATTTTTAGACAGTCTTTTGGTAAACGATGTTTTTTTCTTTGTTAGGAAAAAACTCATAGATAGGTTGCATACACCTACTTTTACTCATAGATAGGAAAAATCCGATAAGCATAAGATAAAGCATATCAAATCGATGCCTGCCAAGATGATATCACCATATGAGTTGCATTATATTTGTAGCATTCAAGAGAACATAGATAGGTAAAAGTAGATGTATGCAACCTTTTTATGAGTTTTTTCCTAACAAAGAAAATAACATTATTTACTAAAAGATTGTCTGAAAATCATTCATATTGCGCTTCATCTATGTGAGCCTCACACGACACTATAAGTCACATAAACCGCAAAGATCGCTTCATGTGACTAAACACTGGAATAGCTTAATAAGCAATGCAGGAGATAAGGTGAGCCAGAAAAGGTGCAATTTCTTCGGACCTAGTTTTTTTTTTTTTTATCAATCAAGCATGATGATGATATTTTTCTTCCTCTTTATGATTAACTAACACTAACCTTTTAGAATTCATGATTAAAAGATAAACACATTATTCAAATCTCAGTAGGAAAAATTAGGAAACACATGCACAAGGAGAGAGCAAAGTCTACCTAAGTAAAACATCTTCGCATACTTGGCACAGACCTCACCGCACCTCTCTTCGGCCTTGTTCAATAGGTCGCCGCCGGTCAATCCCTTCGCTTCCTCTAGCTTTTTCACATCGAGAGCCTCCTCTCACCTCTAGGGGTGAGCAGCGGTTTAGAGTCGACCCTGGACCGACCCTGGACCGGCCCAACCCTACCGGTCCTAGTCCGGTTCCCAAGGGGACTGGGTCGGTCCTTGGTCCTGAGATTCCAGGACCAACACTGTGCGGGTTGGTCCTCGGTTATGAGAGTTTTTGGTCGGTCCAACCCTAGACCAACCCTGTATATTATATTATATTATATTATATTATATTATTTATAATTCATTTATATATTCAAACCTAAGTAAAATTTATGTTATATTATATTATATATAATTCTTTTATATATTCAAACCTAAGTAAAATGTTGTTAAAGTTGTTGACTCCTCATGCTCACAGTCATGGACAGACGGCATCCAATTCCAAAAGGCGTGAAGTTTACGCCGTAAAGGTCTTCACGGCCTCCTCCTCCACAAGTCTAGACTCCAGTACATTCTTCACTTGTGAGGACCAAGGACTCCTCATAGTCATGGACTCGCGACGTCCAAAATGGCGCGAAGTTTATGCCATAAATCTCCTCACGGCTTTCTTCCCTAAAGTACGTTCTCTTCCATTTTGTCTTCTTTGTTCTTCAATTTGCCAAAATCAAAAGTAGCAACATCCCGCTCGCCTCTGGTTGCCCGCGCCACTCACCTTTGACCGTGCGCACTGCTCGTGCCGCTCGCCACTCACCACTCACCCTTTGCTATCGTCGCTAGCCTCAATAAACGCTCGCCACTCACCACTCGCTGCTAGTCTCGCTCAACGCTCGCCGCTTGCCGCTAGCCTCACTAAACGCTTGCCGCTTGCCAGTTGATGCTCGCCCCACTCAACACTTGACACTAGCACTCGCCACTCGCGCTAGTCGCCTCACTTATCGCCGAGTAAATCAAAAGGAAAAAAGAAGAAGCCCTAATTAGAAACCCTAATACTCAGCTTGCCCTTGCTTTCCAAACACAACTTGACTAGTGATATCTACCTTGTGCTTCATTTGAGATCTTGTGTTGGTATTTATAGTTTAGTTGCACAATGCCGCATTGTCGATGGATGTGTAATTTGAATTTATAGGTTTACTTTTTTAGGGAGTATAAAAAAACAAGACGAAATAAATTATCGATCGGTCCCAAGTTGACCCTGGAACCGGACCGAACCCATTGGGTCGGTCCGGTCCTTGGTCCCAGGCTCAGTAGGGTCGGTCCTCGGTCCTAAAAATTGAGGACCGATATTGTACGGGTTGGTCCTAGGATTAGGGGTGGCCCGGACCAACCCGGACCATGCTCACCCCTACTCACCTCTACTTCCTCATCAAAGCTGCCTACTTCAGCACTAGCTTTTTCACATCGAGTTTGAGCCCGTAAACAAAAATCGACTCAAAATGAATTATTGTTATTATTATTTTATGGATGCCGAAAGATATATCGTGAAATCCAGATTCTTTGTTTCGGCGTTAAAGAATCCACATCAGATAAGGATCCTGAGAAAAATAGAGAAAGGAAATATACAGACATCATTGTCATTGATAAGCATTGGAGTCACTCAGTTGAATTGGAAATTTCATCTGGGATTTTGAATTTTATTTTGACTCGGTCAATGCGTCAGATGAGGAAAGAAAACAACCAAAAAGGAAATTTCTTTCCTTCACCAACTAAGCGTTGACTACTTTGACTAATTTGATTTTGGGACTTTCTCTGGGGCGTGCTTCTACTTGCAATATATAATGCGTTGAGTGGCATCGTTGTTAAAAAAAAGAAAAAAGAGAGAAGAGTAATCTTAAAGTGCCGTTTTTCACACGAGTACTTGGCATTAGTTTCGTTCGTGCTATTACATCAAGAGCTTTTATGTGTTTGTAGCCGATTAAATCTTGTGATAAGATTTGCATATAATTCCTTCTTGAGATTGAGAGATTATTTTATGAGGAATTTCATAGCTAAATACCGCGTGCATTTTTTAGTGTAATTAGGGCTTGAAAAACTCCGAGATAGTATTTGAATAACTCGATGTGTAATTTCATTATATCTCTTGTATAGTAAATTTGTCACTACTCTCTCCGTGGACGTAGGTCTCTACAACCAAACCACATAAATCTCGTATCTGATATATTTTCTTCTTTTGTCTATTTTATTGTTCGATTGCTCGTTTTCTGCAACAATTAGTATCATAACAGACTTGGCTAAGTTGAAGCGAATCAATGGCAATAGAAGGAAAAGTGAAAATCGATGGATTTGATGGAAATGATTTTAGTTTTTTGAAGATGCAAATTGAAGATTGTCTCTACCAGATGAAACTGCACTTACCCCTATTTGGGGAGAAACTAGAGTCAATGAAGCAAGCTGACTAGAATTTGTTGGATAGACGAGCTATGGGTGTTATTCGGCTAACATTGGCTTGTAATGTCGCATTTAACATCGTGAAGTAGAAGACCACTATTGATTTGATGCAAGCCTTGTCAGATATGTACGAGAAGCCCTATGTGATCAACAAGATCCATTTGATGCAATGCTTGTTTAATTTGAAGACGAGCGAAGGTGCATCAATTGCAAATCATATTAATAAATTCAATGTGATTGTTAGTGAACTAAGTTTAGTTGAGATTGACTTTGAAGACGAGGTACGTGCTCTAATTCTATTATCCTCATTACCCGATAATTGGAATATTACTATTACTGCCGTTAGTAATTCCACTTGATCAACAAGCTTGACGTTTGATGGGGTTTGAGACTTAATTTTGAGTGAGTATATCTGTAGAAGAGAATCTGACAAACTTGTATTTGCTGCTTTAATAGGTGAAAATAGATGAAGATTTAAAACACGTGTTAGTAAGAGTACTAATATAAATAAGCGTAGTTAGTCTAGGACTAGTGATATTGTCTATTGGAGCTATGGCAAGAAGAGACATCTTAGAAAGAATTACCTTAAGTTGAAGAATGAGAAAGGTAAGGGAATTATAATCGATTTTGCAGATGATGTTACAACTGTAGCTGATAGTGTTGATTATGTCTTGTCTATCATTGATTTTTCATCGTTTGATGGATGGATTGTGGACTCTAGTTGTTCTTTTTCATGTTACACCAAATAGAAACTGGTTTACTACTTGTCGGTGCACAGATGGTAATAAAGTGCAGTTGGGGAACAATGCTAAATGTGATGTTGTCGGTGTTGGCAAAGTTAGAATCAAAATGTATGATGGCATTGTGAGGACATTCACTTGAGTGAGGCAAGTTCCAGAGTTGAAGAAGAATTAAATTCCCCTGAGTGCTTTGGATTCAGCTACGTATCAATATATTTCAAAATATAGAATTCTGAAGATTGTTTAAGGTGTTTTGGTATTAATAAAATGAATCAAGTGCAGTGGCCCGTATGAACTTCAATGTGAGATAGTGACTGATTTCACCACAAAGACATCAGCTGCAATTGTTCGAGAGTTTGAATTGTGGCATATGCGTTTAGGGTACATTGATGAGTGAAATCTGAAGGTTTTAAGTTAAAGAAATGTGCTATGTGGTTATGTTTCTAACGAACTAAATGTATGCAGGTACTATAATTTAGATTAATAGCGGAAAGTACAGTTCAATAAAATTGCAGAGTTAATTCGCTTGAATGTTCGCAAGTTGTCAAGGTTTCTTTCAAGAAAGAGTGCTAAATATATGCTAATAGTTGTTGATGACTACTCGATAAAGATATGGGTGTTTGTGCTCAGGATCATGCAGTTGAGAGCTTTAATCAAAAGGGAAACTAGTAAGATGATCAAGCATGTGTGGACTGACAATAGCATGAATTTTTGTCAAAAGTTATTAAACGAATTCTGCATGAAGGAATGCATAGTGAAACACCGTATTTTTGCCAATGAATTACAACATGTTGCGAAATTGATGAGCAAAATAGAGACTGCCCATAAAATGTTCTCTAGTGTTGGTATGGCTAGAAGATTACTAGCAAATGCACTTAGTACGGTGAGCTATTTGACAAATAAATCTCTCTCAATTGCGATTGGATAGTGGACTCTCGAAGAAATGTGGTCAGGTAATATTGCTGATTATTCTATTCTTCCTATATTTGGTTGTCCATGTTATATTTGAGCAAGTGATGGTAAACTCAATTGATGGATAATAAAGTGTATATTGCTAGGCTATACACAAGGTGAGTGGGGTTATTAGTTGTGGTGCCTAGAGTTAAATTCACTTGTCATTAGCAGAGAAATTATGTTTGACAAGTCTCTGGTATTTCTAGCTATAAGTGATTATAGCGGGATTCAAACAAATCCAAACGGTGTTCAGCTTGAGATGGAGTTACGACCAAAAAAAACCTGAGATAGCAGGTACGAGTACTAGCAAAGTAATCGACACAGATGATGCTTGTAACAAAACAGAGCCTATAGAGTCAATGGTTGTTATAACAACTGAAATTGACAAGGTACTTAGTACGGTGAGCTATTTGACAAATAAATCTCTCTCAATTGCGATTGGATAGTGGACTCTCGAAGAAATGTGGTCAGGTAATATTGCTGATTATTCTATTCTTCCTATATTTGGTTGCCCATGTTATATTTGAGCAAGTGATGGTAAACTCAATTGATGGATAATAAAGTGTATATTGCTAGGCTATACACAAGGTGAGTGGGGTTATTAGTTGTGGTGCCTAGAGTTAAATTCACTTGTCATTAGCAGAGAAATTATGTTTGACAAGTCTCTGGTATTTCTAGCTATAAGTGATTATAGCAGGATTCAAACAAATCCAAACGGTGTTCAGCTTGAGATGGAGTTACGACCAAAAAAACCTGAGATAGCAGGTACGAGTACTAGCAAAGTAATCGACACAAATGATGCTTGTAACAAAACAGAGCCTATAGAGTCAATGGTTGTTATAACAACTGAAATTGACAAGGTACTTAGTTGATTTCCTGATAAATATGGATGCAACAATGGTTTTGCTTTATCTATAGTTAAAGAGGTTGTGTCAGAAAATCCTTGTGAAGCAATTAAAGGTGTATGTGGAGTTGGTATTCTGATAAAGTCCTCAATTCTGACGAAATTCAAGCACACTTGGACTTGAAAAATACCTGTGGCGGTTGAGCCCATTAAGGGCTCTAGAAGAGTAACGGCAAAGTTGAAATTTTTGTGAAACAGTTGCGACTTGGCTCAAACGTTAGGCCAAGGTAGAGATTGTTAAAATATGTCTCGAGTTTGAAGCTGTAAACAAAAAACGACTTATAATGAATTATTATTATTATTTTATGGATGTTGAAAGATATAATATGAAATCTAGATTCTTTGTTTCGGCGTTAAAGAATCCATGTCAGATAAGGGTTCCGAGAAAAACAAAGAAAGGAAATCTACGGACATCAGTGTCATCAATAAGCGTTGGAGTCGTTCGGTTTGAATTGGAAAGTACATCCGGGATTTTGAATTTGACCTTGACTCAATCAATGCATCAGATGAGGAAAGAGAACAACCAAAAAAGGAAATTTATTTCCTTCTCCAACTAGGTGTTGACTCCATTGACTAATTTGATTTTGGGACTTTCTCTGGGGCGTGCTTTTGCTTGCAATATATATTGCGTTGACTGGCACCATTGTTAATAGAGAGAGAAGAGTTAATCTTGAAGCACCGTTTTTCACACGAATGCTTGGCATTGTTTTTGTTCGTGCTATTACATCAAGAGCTTTTATGTGTTTATAGCTTATTAAATCTTGTGGTAAGATTTGCATGTAATTCATTTCTAAGATTGAGATATACGTGAGAAATTTTGAGACTAAACACTGAGTGTGTTTTTTGGTGTAATTGGGATTATGAAACACTGAGAGAGTGTTTGAGTAACTCGAGTATGTAATTTCCTTATATCACTTGATTTATAGTGAATTCATCGTTACTCTCCCCATGGACATAAGTTTCTACGACCGAATCATGTAAATCTCATGTCTGATATATTTTCTTCTTCTGTCTATTTTATTATTTGATCGTTTGCTTTCCGCAACACTATGGATGTTGGAAACTAATCTAAAGAAAACACAAATTGTTTGTTGTAATCAGAACATCAATGTAAAGAATATGATAACAACTTTATAAAATCCTTCCTTTTACCAATCTTGGAGAAGAAGAAAATAAGATATCACTGAAAAATAACATAAAATTGGAGGTGAGGTACGGATAACTGAATCTCCTTAAGGCGATTAGTTCCTGCCAATAGTACTTCGCAGATTCACGAACTATGCCTCCCAAGATACAACACCCCAAACTGTTTGGATTAGCACTATGCAAATAGGACTCGGTCGAACAGCTCAATTGAACCAGCACACTCAGAAAAATCAGAGGAGTAGAAAAGTATATCAAAGTCTTTTTAGAATGGAGTCGGAAAAACCAAAATCAAAAGATTGTAATGAAGCTCTTTGCTCCCATCTATTTATAGAGATTTTTAGTTCATGTACTAAAGAGATACATGAATTAAATAGACGTATGTATTCACGAAATTCATGAATCAAGAGATACATGAATCCAAGAGATTCATGAATCCAAAGATACATGAATTCAAGATATTCATGTACTCAATAAATACATGAACTAAAATATACATTAATCTAGGAAATTCATGAATTCAATAGATACGTGAACATAAAAGTTTAGGAAATTCATGAATCCAAATGAGATACGTGAATAAAAAAGACGTATCTTAATTTATTGATTTTCATTGATCCATTAACCATAATTACAACAATCCCCCACATTATGGATCAACAAAACATTTTTGACTCGAAGAAATCTGAGCATGCCTGTTGAAATACACCGCATCAAGATAAGTAACTTTTGCTTTGAACCTTCTTTAGTGAAAGCTTATCGGACTTACTTAACTAGTCGATGGACTAAGCCTTGAATCGTTAGTTGTTTGTGTAAGCCTAGACAATAAACTTCACACAAAGTATTTCCAATTCAAGATTGGTTCTCGGTTGTATTTGTTCTTTCGATCATGAACCTCTCGGGATTCATGCATGGTTTAGAAAATCTAGCCTTTAAAGATTTTCATAGAGTCGGCCAGCTTCACACATATAGGTGCATTCCTATTAAAAATATCCTACCATATCTTACTTGGATGTTATATTCCAAGTTATAGGAATCATTAAACGCATAGCGTACCCTTAATAACGCTGTAGAAAAGCACTATTGCATCATAGGAATGAGAGACAGTGCTTACACTAGAGTTTTCAAAATTTACGTTGTCCTATTGAACCTAGTCCATGGGATCTCCAATCACATAGGTTAGGTTTCCACCCTAGAATCTCTTTATTGGGTTAAGGCTTTTAAACCCATTCCCCTCGATGCGCAGTTTATCTGCTCTTTTGACAAACCTTTTGTCAGTAGATCCACAATATTTTCCTTTGACTTTACAAAGTAAAAAGAAATGACTTCATTTGAGAGCAACTGCCTTACGGCATTATGTCTATGACGAATGTGTCTAGACTTACCGTTATAAATCACATTATGCACCCCCACATTTTTAGAAAATTGTAGGAGGGCAACTTTCCATTCCATAACTCGTATGGAGTTTTACCTATCTTTTTGTGGAGTATTTAATTAAGAATATAATTTGCAGTTAAAACTACTTCCCCCCACAAGTTTTGAGGTAAACCTGAACTTAAAAGCATGGTGTTAGCCATCTCCTTTAATGTCCTGTTCAATTGTTCGGCAACTCTATTTTGTTGTGGAGTATAAGGTGCAGTCGTTTGGAGAATTATTCTAAAACGAGCACAAAACTCTTTGAAATTGATTGAACTGTATTCTCCTCCTCTATTAGACCTAAGCACTCTGATTTGTTTATCAAGTTGATTTTCAACTTCATTTTTATACTTGACAAACATGCTCATAGTCTCATCTTTGCTAGTTAGTAAATAAACATAGCAAAATCACAATCATCCACAAATGTGATGAAGTACTTCTTTCCACCTCTATTTTCTACAAACTTTAAATCACATAGATTACTATAGATTAATTGTAGAAGTTCACTTGTTTTTTCAATGGATTTAAAAGGTTTCTTGGCAAACTTGGTCTCAACACAAGTCTCACACTTGTAACGGGCATCCAATTCAAATCTTGGAATTAACCCCAAGTTTGCTATTCTTTTCATTGTACCATAGTTTACATGTCCTTATCTACCATGCCATAGATAAGGAGACAAAATAGTGTAAACTGAAGACTTTTCTTTATTAATAGTCTTTGGGTACACATAATTCGAATTTACATCAATGACAGCCACATTGGCTTTAAACAAGTCATTACACAAGTACCATTTCCCCACATACATCCCTCCTTTCGAAAGTACAAATTTGTCAGATTCAAATACAATTTTGAAACCCTTCTTGACAAGTATGGAGCCAGAGATTAGGTTTTTCCGAATCTCTGGTACATGCAGCACATTCAGTATGGCGACCTCCTTGCCAGATGTAAACTTCAGAATCACTTTTCCTCCTTGCCAGATGTAAACTTCAGGATCACTTTTCCTCTTCCGGCAATCTTTGCCGATGCAGAGTTAGCCATATAAAGCTTCTCATCTTCTTCAGCCTTCTCATAAGATGAGAACATGTGTTTATCTACACAGATGTGATTTGTGGCACTTGTATCTAGCCACCAGCCATTAGTGTTCAACACTAGAGATGCTTCGAATATCACCACAGTAGACAATCTCTCATTAGCTGTAACTGGAGGTGTTGTCATCATAGTAGGCAAAACTCGTTGAACTATCCCTCCAAAAACAAAGCCAAAAGCCATTTGGCCTGTACTGTTCTGAAAAACAGTCCCAAGCATACCAGTCATATGACTTGTACCTGCACCACCAAAATTGGTGTTGGCCCAAAGGCCCGTAGCATTGGCTGCTACAAATTCAAACCCTGAGGGTCGAACATCTCCCATAGCAATAGTTGAATCGATCATAGGAACGTCTCCAGAAACATTCTGGACATTGAAAGGCACTTGATTGTTTTTAGCCATCTCGATAATCGACAACAACAACAAACAGTGAGTGACCTAATCGCCTTAAGATTGTTGGAAACTAATCTAGAGAAAACACAAATTGTTTGTTGTAATCAGAACATCAATGTAAAGAATACGATAACAACTTTATAATATCCTTCATTTTACCAATCTTGGAGAAGAAGAAAATAAGATATCACTGAAAAATAACATAAAATTGGAGGTGAGGTACGGATAACCGAATCTCCTTAAGGCGATTAGTTCCTGCCAATGGTGCTCCGCAGATTCACGAACTATGCCTCCCAAGATACAACACCTCAAACCTGTTTGGATTAACACTATGCAAACAGAACTCAGTCGAACCGTTCAATCGAACCAGCACACTCAGAAAAATCAGAGTAGAAAAGTATATCAAAGTCTTTTTAGAATGGAGTCGGAAAAATCAAAATTGAAAGACTGTAATGAAGCTCTATGCTCCCATCCATTTATAGAGATTTTTAGTTCATGTACTAAAGAGATACATGAATTAAATAGACGCGTGTATCCACGAAATTCATGAATCAAGAGATACATGAATCTAAGAAATTCATGAATCCAAAGATATATGAATTCAAGAGATTCGTGTACTCAATAAATACATGAACTAAAAGATACATTAATCTAGGAAATTCATGAATTCAATAGATATGTGAACAGAAAAGTTTAGGAAATTCATGAATTCAAAAGAGATACGTGAATAAAAAAGACGTATATTAATTTATTGGTTTTCGTTGATCCATTAACCATAATTACAACAATGGAAGGTGGTAATCTTTCACTGACACACAATGCGATGAGTTTTGCAATTCCAAAGACCTCATAACACCTTAAAGTGGGATTCTATGGTTTTACAATACCCAACGCAGTTTGCATCTAAGTGCTATTCAAGTTCCACTAAAACTATAGCGTAGGTTTATATTAAAGTTGAGTTGGTTGCTCTTTATGCGAGACGAGCAAAGACAATTAGTATTTAGAGACTTCGATAAAGTTAATGCAAGACCCCATAACAAGCATGATATACGACTGCCTAAATTTCTCCCATTCAACTATTTAAAATAGATAACTGAAATAGATTTACAGACTACAAATTGTGGAGACTAGCTTGACATGCTTTTGCATTTCAAGTTCCACAAAATCTTCATTTAATATGTCCATCATATGGTGAAAGACATGAAACTAGTCCCATACCTCCTTGAACCTAACAATATTTGGGTGCCTCAGCAATATGTGGTTAATGATTTCCCTCTAAACATTCTTGTCAATCTAAAACAAGAATGCACATAATCAGAATGAGGCAATACACATGCACAATAACGAGTATGGCAAAGTAACTATCCCAAGATAATTACAAGGCTAAAACTAGATCAAAGCACAAAGCTAATGACAATGAAAAGAAACTTGAGGCTAAGTAGCATCGACATGCGACACATCGCGACATGACACATGACACGTTGTTTTTCCAAAAATAGAGAATTTCGACACGTTATATATTAAATGTATATTTTTATATATACATAATAAATTCTCATTTTTATAATTATTTCAATCAAATTAATTTGATTCAAATTCATAAATAAATAAAGAAATAAAGAAATAAGTCTAGAATGGACTTACACTAAAAATATTAATCTACCATTTATTAATATCATTCTTTGTTTTAATTTAACAAATTCAACTCCATTCCGATAATTCATAAAATTTAGAGAAGGAAAACAAGCAATTCACATCATGGATTCACGTGTCAGACGTATCGGAAAAAAAAAAACTTGGGGAATGAATTTTGTATTATGGGAAGTGAGAGTCAAAAGAAAAGAGATGACTAAATTTTCTTCTTTCCCCATTTATTATTTTTATTATTTTTTCACATAAATATACACACACATTTTGATCTATTATTTATTAAAAAAATTTAAAATTGATCTCGCGTATCGAAATTGGAAACTCACATGTCAGAATTTCGACTTGAGTGTCGGAAAGTGTCGAGAAAGTTGACCAGATATTGGATTTTTCGATACGTATTGACCAAGTGTCGAAGAGTGTCTAAAAGTATCAAAGAGTGGCGGATACATGTCGAAGTGTCCGACACGACACGAAGGTTCTTAAAGAGTGTCGGTACTTCCTAGACTTGAGGACAAATGGATTCCAAATGCAACTCCCTCTATGTGGAAAAAGTGGCCAAAAATATTAAAACAATTTAAAGATATCTATGCATGGCATAGAAGCTAAAGATATCAAAAGCGCTAACCATAACCACAACACTTGGATGTGTAAAAACAATAGACATAGTGACTTGCGATACTGACACAATTCGAAGGCTACACAACACATCAACAACTAAGGCTTCTGTTGCGGTTTTAATCATAACCACTGAAAATCCATTGATGTTTCGCCATCTTCTCCGAAAAATCATACCAAAGCCGCCTACTTCATCATCGAGGAGCTCGATAGGCTCGCCACTGAGCTCGAAATGGCTGGGATCACGCACGCTCACCACTCGTACCCCCGTTTGTACAAAAGCCAAAGCCGCACCTCTTGTAGGCCTCGTTCAACAAGTCGGCATCAATCAACCCCTTCGCTTCCTCCAGCTTCTTCACATGCAAAGCCTTCAGCCACCTATGCTCCCTCACCAAAGCCGCCTGCTTCAGCACCACCTCATACACCCTCTCCACCAATGATCTCAACGGGCTCACCACCGAGCTCGGAATGGCCGAGACTACACTCACCATTCACACTAGCCGAGTACAAAGGCCAAAGTTTCAAGGCGGCATGGTTCATCAGACGGCGGCCTCTGTCGTTCGTCGAAGGAAGAGCAAAGAGCAAAGTGGCAACCGAGCAACATTGGAACGAAAGAAATGGAGAGAGGGAAAGAGAGTTTCCTTCTACCGTTCAAATTTGTCGTGAGAGGAGAGAAGAAATTGTGTGAAGGATTTGGTGGGCCCAACCAAATATGAGTTCGGTCAATTTAAATTGACCAAGAAATGGGATAAGACAAGATAGCTTCGCTTGCAAGAGGGAAGAGAAACAATTTTTGCAGCGTACCTTTTTGAAGAGAAAATAAAGGAGCTCTAGTTCCAGCGTAGCCATCGGACGAAATGTGTCGTCCGATGGGTGACTTTGACAATACCACGTTGGAATGAGAGCTTCACCTGATATTTTCTCCGTTAAGAGGTTGGATGTTTGCCTATGCAATATCTTTATCTTGTTTGCAATGGGTGTCATAACAACAACAATAATAATAATAATAATAAATAATAATAATAATAATAATAATAATAATAATAATAATAATAATAATAAAGTAAAAGGGTCGTGGAGGCAAGATTGAGTCGATTCTCCCTCTAGTCTATTCCTGTTGAAAAGTTCAAAAAAGCTTCTTCCCCAACATCTTCCTTTATTTTCAAATGAACGTACGCCTCAACGTTTCTCTCTTTAGTTCGATCCTTTGGAGAAGCTCAAACAAATTCTCTCTGATGTTTTTGTAAGTTCTATTTGTTTCACGAAAAATAATTGATTTAAAAAATATTTTCCCTAAAATGATCACTTGTATCCTTAGAAGCATCCATATTTATATTTTCAGTTTCTATCAGAAGAAAATTTTTATTTTGTGGAATTTAGTATATTATTTTGGGGAACTTTTGTAGAAGTAGATATTCACGAGGAAAAGTAATTTCAACCTGTTCATAGTGAATATTTGTTCTGACGCAGTCGCTTTTCCCATTGAAAATAAGCATTCATGCATCATGTAACTACACTAACAAATTCTGTGGCAAATAACTTTTTAGTAGACAATAGTTTCTCCATGTAATTAGCACTTCCCATGAGAAAAATTAACATTCAAACCATCAGAAATTAATTGTGGTAAAAAATACACTACGACGAGCTAATAACTCCAATTTCTTGAACATACAAGTGGATTAGCTATTGTAGTATGCAATTTTTCACTTTGTGATCAGCAAGAGAATGTATGCCATTCAATCGACTAAAGAGTAAAAAAAATTCCATGTGAAAATCAGCTTCTGACTATTGAAAGTGATTTGTTTCAACCCATTACTTGTTAGTAACTCTTCTCTATATTATAGTTTTATTTCGTGGACTTTTGTAACCCTTCAGCAATAAACAAACCGAATGCAAAAAGAGCTTTGCTCAGGTGACACACCCGCCCTTCCCTGTTAATCATTTCTCTTATACCAGTTTCGCATCATGAGGCATTCACAAGGTGAACAGTGCATCCCTCTCGACAAAAAGGTCGGGCGAGGTGATCCAAAACAAGATGAAACAAGAGTGCGATAAATTGACAGATTTCAATCAACCGATTTCAGGACGGAGGAAATGAATTCTTTTAAATATACATCTCTGTAGCTCCACATTTCTTGAGAGAAACTAATTCACAATTGAACAGGAAAACAACAAAAATTATCAGGAACAAAACTTTAATCGGATGAGCGGGCGCCAAAAAACTTACGCAACGTGGACCCACAATTTTCTTGATAGTAGAACTAACGAATGATGGGTGACTCGGGATGTAATTCTATAAGGCCACCCTCACAAACTATTAAAGCAATCACCTTTTTCCTCTATGACATGCCATATTTCCAGGGTTGAATTCACACTATCATTTTCCATTTCCGTAGCAGCATCCCAGGCAATTCGCCTGAAGAATTGTTAGCGCCATCTTTTTCCCACATGCTTATTCGCTTCTTCTATTGTGTTGTGTCGCCTCCAGCAGCTAAACTTTATCGGTTTTTGTGTTTGTTCAGGCCTGTATAGTGTGGAGAGACTTGAGCACAATTTGGAAATATAAGAAAAACTGCATAAGATTGACTCACATGGGCAGATCTATTACATTGCTAAGATGAGACTACTCTTTGGACATATCAAATGGTTTAATCCTACAGCCTTCACTAAAGATCAGACCCCAATATATCTTGTTTGTTTCCCTCTCTATGCAATAATATTAATGGAGAAGCGTAGCAAGAGCACTTACAGGTGTATGTGGGATCTGAAGAACAATGAAGGAAATGGAGTACAGAGCTACACTAATGCCTATGCCGGCAAGAAAATTGGACAGCAGCCTCTTATCATCTTTTGTCGGTACAAAAACTCCTTCAGTGTATTGGTCAATAAAAGATACGATGAGAAATCTGCAAAAGCAAGTCAAGTAAAAGAAAATTTCATATTGTTAGATCTATTTGAACAGTCAACTAAAGTTTTTCATGTTTGAGATTCAAAGGAGGCAGGCCCTACAAGAACATATATCGCAGATGTCAGCATAAAGTTCAGCATAGGATAGCCTGGGATGAGACAAAGAAGCCATTTAGGCTGTCCATTTGGCGTGTTCGATCTGCATAAGAAAACAAAAGAATTAGAAAGGCACCTAAAATGATGGAAGAGTGCAGAGGTACTTATATCTTTGGACACTTAGAAATTTCTACTCATGTAAACTCATAGTTTGCTTTCCTCAAACAGCCATGATAATTTTGTTAGTTGTGCAATTTTGTATTTGAATTCTTACTGTACTTTATCATGCAGTAGTAGCTTCCATAAACCACAATAGATTCTGTCTCAAGTTTATGACGCAATGAAAAGATAGAAGCATTTACAAGATCAAAGCCACAGAAACAAATGCCCAGAAAATTCTAAGCATACAGAGAGTGCACTCGGCAATGGACAGAAAATGACACTACACACCTCAACCAGATGTGGAACTGGGAAATATACGTCTCCAATGTAACCTTGCCAAGCCACCTATAAAAACAAAAAATGCAATTAGAAAGGAACAATAGAAGTGTCATGTGTGCACAGACTTCATCCTTCGTTTGTCCAGATTAAGAGATAAGTTGAACATACGCAAGGAGAGTCAACGAATAATTCCGGAGGTGCTG
The DNA here is from genome assembly GCF_016545825.1 of Eucalyptus grandis. NCBI lineage: Eukaryota > Viridiplantae > Streptophyta > Magnoliopsida > Myrtales > Myrtaceae > Eucalyptus > Eucalyptus grandis. The sequence goes on from NC_052615.1 coordinate 7,058,872, forward strand.
AGTGAAATTTCGCAAGCAAATGTATACCCTGAAAGCAAACAGATATTAGAGCATGATAGAGAATAAACGGAAAGACTTGTAAACTCTGGAGAGAGTAAAAGAATGGCAACTCGACACCCACGTGATAGGAATCCAGGATGTGTAAGGGTGAAGCTTGTTGTATGACACTTTGTCCAGTCTGTAGATATACTCATACCACAGGTAACCCACCTAAAAGTTAACTGCATTAGTCAACTGACCAAAAACTAAAGCTGTGGGAAAAGGAGCAGCACAACATGAATCCAGCTTTAACTTGGAAATATCAACAAATAGCAGCTAGGATCCTAGGATGCAGCAGTGAATAAGATAATTCAACTCACAAACAAGGCAACTGCAACGATGCCCGATTTTATTGTGACCTTTCTCTTGTTTTCCATTTCCTCCAGTTTCTCCATCCATCTCTCAACCTAAATTGATTAAAAGAGCTTCAAGTCTGAAACTTCCAAAAGAATGAGACCTAGCAACCTAAAAATGTAAACAGGCATTACCGTTGGATGGTAATAGGCATATATCATGCCAATGATCCAAATGTAACGATCAAGTCCAGATCTAAAATGCCACTCATGCAATCGAGGCAGATCAGGTTTTGCTGGATCAGTATATCCTGGCAACAACAGAAACGGCATGGAGCTATCAAACAGTCAAGGAGGGAAAGGGCGATTAACATTCAATAACTCAGACAGACTCTGCTCAAGATGTAAGAAATGCATGACGAAAGCCAGAGTAATGCGAATGCATAAAGATAATTGTATTAAGTCTAGAAAAAGAACATTCTGTCATAAGACTTTTTGGATAACCATTTTCAGGGCAGCCTATGGTTCTTTAAAGATCCTTTGATGCAATCCATATATTAAAAAGTCCCTCCACTAATAACAATGAGAACCTACAGCAAGCATACTGGTAAAGAAGGTAAAAAGGTTTGCACCAATTATAATAAAAACCTAATTCAGTCCCTAGTAATATTACTTCATTTCCAACACGAAGATTAAGAGAACATCTGTCACTGTCCAAATGTTAGCATTTCCAGCTAGAGAACTCTGAAGTGTGTTATCTCAACAATATTCCCGACAGAGGCAAAAAGAAGTCAATAGAAGTCTTTGGTACCAACCTAATAGAAATGCCAATGGGCCCCAGAGAATTTCGAAAACCCCTGGAATCTCCCACATCAATATAACCACCAGAAAGCAAGCAAATATCTTCGCAATCATCACCGATCTTATCTCATTATACTGGTTTAGAATACCCAAGGCTCCATAAACCATAAGAGTGAAAAGTGTGTGCATAGGGCAGATGTAGTACAGCATGTAGTCATTGTTGAGAACAATGCAGCAAAATATCACGAAGAAGTTTAGTCGCCACATCATCTGCACGAAATTGATGATAATTCACAAACATGTCAGAGTTCAGTAGACTAAAAGCAGTTAAGCAAGTCAAGGCAGTACAAAGATTAAAGCTAAGCAATGATGACCTGAGCGAAACGAGCAAGACTGAAATCCTTCCTAATGTAATAATAGGAAAAATTGCCAAATCCCGTCATCCAAACATATGCAGCAATAAATACACGGATCGCGTTGTAAATTTCTGCTGCTGCAAAGTAGTGATAAATCAAAAAGAGAACCTGCAAAACACAAACAAAACAGGCATGCAGCATTAAAATAATGCCTCAGCTTCCTTCAGGTGACAAAAAAAAAAAAAAAACCAAAGAAAAGAGAAAATCGAGTGCCCTCGACAATGCCAAAAAACAAAGGCGCGTATAGGTTGACTGACGAACTATGCATAAAACCCGAACATTGGCCTGGTTTACAAAGCCAACCCAGATCTGAAGTGCATGAAAGTCCATTAACAGATATCAAGAATGAAAGAGCATATTTTGAGCTAAGAATTACTAGATGACATACTTCTTTACTTATCACAAATCGCGACCTTTTCCAGTGCAAGCTTACCTCCACTTGGCAAATAATTCAGCAAAAGTAACGATAGCATAGTTAGGACTGTACCATCTTTATTTATTTATACAAGTTCCAGATTGTACTGTTTCTATTTATTTAGTACCGAAAACTATGCTTCATCTAACTCTGACTCAGAGATAATAAACCTGCAAGAAAACTTGCCTGCATCCATCCTTTCCATTCCTCAGTCTGATGCCTATTAAGGTAAAGAATGGATTTTCCAGAAAATGCCGACTTGTCACTATGCTTCTTCAGGGAGGCCATCAGTGCTACTATGATGAGAAGAGCATAGAGAAAGATGAAAAGGTCCCTATTGTAACTCTGTCCAAGGAAAATAACAATATCAGCTGAGCAAGTACATGACACCATTCTACAAGTAACAGTTCAAAAAATAAGAGACAACAATACGACTCCCATTGGATATTTCAGGGCAAAAAGTCATCCAGCAGTGCCCTAATTTTGCTAGTTAATAAAAATGTCAACTGAATGCTACCAAAATACATGAGGAATGTTTCATTCGACTCCTCAAGAAATATAAAACAAATTATGCAACTCTTTCTAAAATCACAGTGGCTGGACAGAAGTACAACTTCAAAGGGTAGCAAAATCCACTATTAGCTCTAAAGATAATAATATAGCAATAGAAAGCAGAAAAATCACTACCTTAGTAGAATCTCCCAATATATTTGTTCGATCACAGATGTAGAAGTAGATTAATACTGCTCCAAACTCAGACCTATACAATGTGCACACTTGTAAGAAGATGCCAAGAGAGTAATTGCTCCCAAATCAATGTAATCATTAGATCACAGATAAATAATTAGGGCGATACTGTTCCAAACTCAGACCCATACAATGTGTACTCATAAGAAGATGCCAAGAAAGTAATTGTTCCCAGATCAAAAACAATATTTCACTTACATTGCTCTAAGAGTTGCTCGGTTCTCTAGCAAGAAAGAGTCATCCATTGTCAAAAACCTAAAAAGGTTCAGAAGCTATATGGTAAGTAAAAGACCTAATAAATGGGGACTCCATGAGAACACAGCATAATAAAATAAGCACCTGATCAAATTCGTTTTAATGGATGAACTATGAAACTTTGCAGAGGCTGACTTGGCAAGGCCTCCTTCCAAAAGAACAGCTCGATCATCTTCCTTGGCAGTACCATTTCCCAATTCCACCAAATTATTGTCTGAGTGGCTATAGCCAAGAAGCGAATTGTTCAACACCAAAAGCAATTCGATAGTTCATTGAATGAATTTAATAAAATTTCAATATCAGCTCATATCAGTATCATTTGCTAGAACTATATCCCGCTTCCTGTTTCCATCAGAACTGCACAAAGGCATGAGCATGTGCCCACACGCATCTCCTCATAGTAGTATCAGAGATATTTCAGACATATCCCCATAGCAGTTCTAGAGAAATCACCTGTTATGTGCATGCACATCCAAAATTGTCACAAAAATCTACATTGACCCATGAGATGTGTGCAACTCCTACTATTAAATCTTGAGATCTAACAGCTTGGTCAGAAACAGTCACCCTAGTAAATCCAAAGAGAACTTTGGAAGGAAATGAGTCTCAATATTATGTGCCCCTGTGTCCTTGCAGTAACCGAGTGTTAACATGCTATTCTAACTTCCCTGTTCTTTAGGTAGATGGCTATTTGAATAGCCATTCCTATTCCTCTTTCTCTAAATATATCTTAAATTTAAACTATATTTACCAAAATCAACTATCAAGAAAATTGTTTTGTAACTGAGTTGCCATTCCCTGCTTCTTTGTGAATTGCTTTTACTGGTAAAAGACAAGAAAGGGGAAAAGCTTATTCTGCATTAATTTATCTTTTCAGGGTTCTAAGAATAATGGAGATTTGGGCATACTCTTAAGGGGAAAAAGTGAAACTATTGAAAGGACAACTTGCTGGTTTTAGGATTTGGACATCTTACATTAATATTTCAACTAACATTAAAACTGTAAAACAATATAGTTGGTGATCATGACGACTATCCAGTATACTATACATAATAAAGATTGGAGCCTTGTCTCTGAGCTAATAACCAAACACACTGCCTTTCATACCCCGGAAGGATCCTACCATTGTAATTGACTTTCCAACTGTCAAGATTCAAAGAATCTTCTTAACCCCTTTCCAATATCACCTCTCTCCCATCTCAACAACTTTTCTGGTAAAATACGAGCAAACTATTTGAAGTCACAATGATTTAGTTTTGAATGCTCACAGGTGAAAGTCTCTTCCTCTTTGTTTAACCAAAACTGGTGAAGGTCTCATTGAAGACTTCTTTTTCAAGAAAAACTAGGGCAGGGAGGAAACTTAATGAAATGAATAACATGTCAGCTTGAATTTTGGAAGACAACCCAATCGTTAGTCGTATGCAATCAACCTTAAGAAAGAGTTGTCATGATGATATTGAAAAACTTACACTTTAGAAACCGAAGCGGACTTCCTGAACTCCAGCACTTCCGAATATATCCAGGCAATAAATACTGGGATGATGCCAAGTAAAAAGGACACCTGCAGCATGATAACAATTGCTTTCATCAGTGAAACAGGTGTTTTTCTGCAATGCACTAAACTATTAACTATAAATGCATATATATGCCGTGCATGTACAAATGCTGGCTAGATATTTCATTAAAAAGAAGTTTGAATAAATAGTCCTCGTTCATGCAAGCAGAATCCTCACTGGGTCCTCAAGTAATTGACAAAACCTATAATGTAAATTCTTATGAAGGCAAACCTGTTAAACTACATCCACGTCTACACTAAGCAGCTCTGAAATCTGCTAACAATCTGCTATAGATGAATCTGGCACTAGGAATGGAAACCAATACTTGGTAGTAGATATATGAATGTCTCATGATGCTGAAAAATTAGAGGAACGTAGCAAACATAAACGAACAAAGTGAATGAAAAAAAGGTTAAATCTCGATACAAAACAACTGGCAGAGCCCCAAGACAAGAGGAGGAGAAACGTCGCACATATCATCCTTAAGCATATGTAATAAAGTATACACTCCGTGGCAGCACCGCACTAGAATACACTAGAAATGGTATCGAGACACTTCCAGATCAGAAACAGTGCAAAACTGCTCCTAACTTAAACAAATCACACACAATTTCAGAGAAGAAGCCTCATATTCCCCCCAACACATGGAAAACAACACCAAATTATAGCAAGAACTCCATCTTTCATCGGGTTGATGCGGTGCGTGTTTCTGTGACGATAACAGCAACACGCTGTCCTGCCCAATTTAAAAAAGAAAAAACTTGGGGACGTGTGATCATTTCAAGCGGCATGCTACGGATTGGCGATGCTCAGCGAATCACACGCCATTCCCCCGATCACGGAGGGAAACCAAAAAAACCAGAAAGCCTATCGACGCAGCATCAGCGTCCAAGCTCTGCGCGGATCACGTGCGCGGCACCGATCCGTTCAAACGCCGCCAGCAAACGAACCCCACCGCATCAACAGATCACAACAAAAGAAGCCCCCGCGAAATCCCGCACAGATCGAGGACTAGAGGAAATCGGCCGCGACACTCGCGTTCCGCAAGGATTCACTCCACACTCAGCTCCCGCCGACAAGAAAACGGCCGGCATTGTCGCCCGAATCGAAGCGCGAAAAGAAACCGCTACCTGTCCAGCCGTGATCGGCCCGGAGACCACCATCCTTCCCGGACCGGATCGAATCGGCACCACCGCCGGCAGGATCGACCGGTGGTCCTGCTCCTGCTCCTACTCGACGCGGCCAAAGGGCAGTAGAGCACGGCGAATCGCAGATCCGAGAGGATGGAGATGGTCAGCAGATGATTATATAGGAGCGACGATGCGGGCCGCGGGGGTGGTGGGGGAGGGATGGCGAGATTCCAACGAATCGGGGGAAGGGAAGAGGGGGGAATGGGAGATTGCTTGGAAGGAATGAGAAGGTTTGGGGGAGACGTCACTGTCGGCCGCTCACCGTCGGTTCGGACGTGTGCGGGAGTGATGGATGATGGGGTGGGGGTAGCGGTGGTCGTGGTGCGTGGGGAGTGGTTGGGGGCCTTCTCCGTCGTTGCACTGCTCTTTTCATTTAACCAGAAAAAAATAATCAAAATAAAATAAAATTATATATATATATATATATAGATATATATATGGGGGAGCCGGTGAAACTACCAAACGTATTAATCATATTTCTTATTACCCGATTAGGTATTGGTTTTATTAATCGGAATAAGGACGTAAATGGTCCATGTATTTTGGCCCTAGTCCATGTATTTTGGCCCGATGTGGTTGTTGAACTTTCAGGGTATGTTCGATTTAGTCTTTGAATTATGTGAAATGCCCGATGTGGCCCTTCTAGAGTCAAGTTCAAGACAATATTGAACATTTTTATATAATCTAGAGACTATATCGAATATGTATCAAAAGTCCATAGATTACATTGAATAATTCAAAAATCTATGAATCACATTAAACAATTCGAAAATGTATGGACAATATTAAATAAATTAAAGGTTCAAGGATCACATTGCACATTAAGCCAAACTCGATTTAATATACAATGTGACCATTGAAATAACTATATGAAAATGTCCAATATTATCTTTCTATTGAGTCAAGTTCAAGACAATATTGAACGACTAAATCAAACACATCCCAAAAGTTTATTGATCATATTAAACAATTTAAAAGTTTAGAGACAACGTTACTCATTGAATTAAAGTTCATAAACTACATTGAACAAATTAAAAATTTAAGGATCACATTGTCCGTTTTCTCTTATTTATTTTGAAGGACGCTATGATTGTTATTAATTAGTAATTAATATGGAAATTTTTTATTCCCTCGTGGATCTATTTTTTAAGAGGTGGCCGGATCGCTTACGCGATTGAAAATTTCGTGCAAATTGACCTTTTATTCGTGTTATAATGATTGAATAGATATTGATTTTTGTATGTGTACATACCGAAAAGGACATGATGAATTCATTCATTTACATGTTTGACACTTGCTAAGAGAATCTTTCGTACGTTGGCGTTCGCGTAATTAAATTAGCGTAGGTGCATCTACCTTCTATGGCGATGCTTCCAAATTCAATTATATCGAGTGTTCGTTCATTTATGGGGAAACTGATGAAATCTTTTGACTGAAAATTAGGGTTAGCTTAGCTTTCCTTTGCCAAATTAACGGTTCTTTATAATTACCAAAATAATGCAAATTTTTTCATTCTTAAAAACACATGATATGTGTGCTATTATAAAAGGAAACTAGGACCTCCTCCTTCTAAGAGATTTAAACTATTATTTTCTCCTTCCTCTTATATCTGTAACTATTCATTTCATTAATATTGGATCCATGGGCAAATCCGTTAGTTAATAGTAATGATTTGTCTCTCCTATGGTTCAATCTTTTCCTGTCTACAACAATTTTCGTAAGAAGATGCAAATCTTGAAAATCGTTCTATCTTTCCAAATCTATATACACAACTTCATCGCAATATTCCTCTCTCTATCTAAATATGTATTTAGTAAGAATGAATTATTTCAAAATAGATACAAATTCCACCCGACATTTGGAATATACTCTATTGAGACCGCCTCCCAATTTTGGAACATGGGAATTACCATGTATACTCTAAAACTAACCTTAAAACCAAACATGCAATTCCAAGGTCCATTCCGGAACTGACCAATTACTTTTTGTGTTTGATTTTTTGGTTCACTTTTAGTCAAGCAACAACAAAAATTTCCTTTCATATTTATAGAATTTCATCAATAAGACTCCCCATCCCAAAAAACCATTTATAATTAAAGTAATCTATCATAACTAGCAACAGAAATCGTATTACGTTATCATGTAAAGTAAACTGAAGGGATTGATTCAAGAGTAAACTAGAAACATGAGTAAAAGAGTAGTGATGAGTTAATTTGAGGTTTTTATATTGGATTTCTCCTGCAATGAATAAACATATACGTTGTAAATGGATTCTAATAGATATATTTCTTCCACCTGCATTAGAGTAAGTTAAAAACTAATTATAGTTATGGAAGAACACATTGAATAAGAATAGTAATGATGTGACATTCCTAATTCTAAAAGTTTGATACTATGAAAGTATGAAAATTGCTGCAATGATCCATAAATACTAGTAGTTTTAGGGTTATGTCAATCCGGTTGGATTTGGTACTCCGATTCCTAGTTCGATTCTCTAGCTCCCAATCTGGTTATTTGATTACGATTCCTAGTTCGGTTTGATTCCTACTCTGAAAGTGGACTGCATAGTACCGATTTAAAAAAAAATTAAAATCGGAAACTATATTGATAAGTCTTGGAATTGAGAATTGGACCAATTTTTAGGATTGGTTCAGTCCGGTTGACAATTTACGTGCGACATCCATTCTCACCTTTAGTATTTAATGAAATATTTCTTTCCAATGTCAATATCTTATGTACACACAACATGCATGCGCATTTACTATCTTTTTAAAACCAAACCAAATGTCATATGAATTTTTTGAGTTGAATTTCTCTAACAAAGTTGGTTGTGAAGACGATAGTTCATCTGCTCATAGTTTAACAATTCTTCTTATTCTTGTTATTGAATAGTACATTTTACCTAAGCCTGAACTTTTAAATATATAATATCAGGAACTAAGCAATGCTCTTCTTTTTAACAATTCTCTTCTTTTTCAAGGTTATGATATTGGTTCATGTGAAAAGATTGCTCTTTAAAAAATAGTGTACGACATAGATGGTACTAAAAAGCAACTAAGCAATGCAATTTGGAATATCACAGGTCAAATATCAACAAACTCTTGTTTTTCTATAGTCCAGCAGGCACCAGTGTAGCCTGTAAAATAACTCACGAGCCTCATGAAATGATCAAATCATTTTGACCTATACAAGTGACCATAATCCAGAACAACTTACAGACATCAGGCAAGATTTACCTCCATATCCTAATCTGAATATCTCCTGACTGCCAACTAATCCCGTCAATCCAAGAGAGTTAGTATTGGTGAACTCAAATCGATAAAAGTTGTGATTTTTGAGTTCTAGAACATCGCTCTCTCAAGTACAAATACCCAAAAAAAAAATCACTGATGATGCAGAATCATGAAGTATTAAATATCATGAGTTGTTTTCAAACCATCATGATATGATGCTCCAACCAGCAATTAATAGCGTTGTCTTCAATGTTAGATGCTTGACGGGCCACAGACATCTATGGTCACATCCTACATCAACATTGGCCAAGAAAATCCTTCATAAACATGAGAAGTGAACTCGTTCAAAAGTCAAATATTTGACCAATGTCAGTGACCCATCTTTCTACCTCAAATGCCAAAAATCTATCTCTATCTAGAATTTAAAGGTAATTCTAATTGAGATATATACCATTGGTAGAATATCTTGACTATATACAAAACTTCTTGAAGCATTTTCCCCTTTTTGATTAGCCCTTCATGTCGGTGTATTAAGGTTAATTTCATGACACATTTTTTTTTCCAATAATTTGAGTATTGGCACTACTAATCCCTATGGCTTTCAGTTTGTTTTATATCATCCTTTTGTTTTTGCCAATGTGATCTCTAAACTATATAATTTCTCATTAAAATAGGTCACCATTAAAAAAAAAAAAAAAACTAATGGAAATGTTGTCAAGTTGTTATTTGTTGACGTCTTATCCGACATGTCTTTCAAAAGCTAAAAGAAAAAAAAAAAAACAAACTAACATATTTTGAAAATTTAATAAATAAAATAAATACATAAAGTATTGAGAAAGGAAAATTAACAAAGAAGAAAAACTTTCGATTGCTATGGCAGCCATGGTGTTGTGGTAACGATTAGGATAGGGTCACCGGGGTCGCATGACCTTAAAGATTGGCAAGCCCTATCATCCTTGGCTGAGGCAATTGGGTCATTAGAGGTTGGCTTCCCAAGTTGTCTATCTCTCACTATGGTTTGAGGATATTTTTCAAGTTTTTAATAATTTGGTCCACTAAGCATAAAAAGAATCCATGTCATCACCTGTTTGTCCAGCCACAGCTAACGTGGCACTGATGTGACGATTCACATCAGCATTTTTGTACCTTTAACAGATGACTAACTTGACTAAATAAATAAATAAATAAATCATCTAGAGACCACATTATAAAAATCGAAAGGGCTAGCGGGGCCAGAATCTCCCAACTTCATAACATATTGAATACGCACCGTAATCCCTATTCTGATAATTAGTCATGTTTGCACCCAAATAAAATAGTTTTAGGATCGATGACAACCTTAGCTCGGAATTTGATGTGATAAGGAGCCCCTAACCACAAATATGAGAAATGAATGTAGCCCAACCGCTCTAAAATGCAGTCATTGGCATGTCGAGTGGTGTGAAAAATAAATTGAGCCTTGAATTTGAATTGGTCGTCAAGAAAGATACAAAGGTCAAGTCCATTAGTCAAAGAAACCTTGCTTGGTACAATAAGCAAAAGTTTAGTACATCACACTCAATTCCGGTTCCCTCCCACCTAATCACGAGATGAAGTGCTACTGAAGAAACCATCCTGTTAAATTGCCATTAAAGAGATCTTATGAACAGCTCATGTAACGTGAACGATAATTAATGTAAAATGACTTGTGTGGACTTTAGAATCGATAGTGTGACCACTATTTCTTTATGTGTCCCCTTCAGCTGTGCATTGATAGTGAATAATAGCAAATATTAGAGAAAATTAACCGATTAGTCTTAAATATATTGGTCCTCCTACGTGGCACATCACCATGTTAGCGATTTTCAAGTGAGAATCAACGGAAATGAGTACATTGAAATTTCACACAAATATTTTTCACTAAATTGGCAAATTTGAAAAATTTAGAACTGAATTGACATTCGTACAATATGTTTATGACTCATTAGATATTTTTTCCCCAATTTTTTACCATGGTACTATGCACTTATTGGGGAATCCAAATTTTTTATTTGAAAAACATTAAAATATGTAATTTGGAGATCATCAAGCATCTCGACATAGACCAACCTCTATCCTAAAAGAATTTCAATTAAGTTTTATCAAGCTCAATCAAGGATAATTCAGGGACACGAACGTAGAGACTTGACTACCTTGAGGTCCGAGAAACACTCTATAATCCTTATTAACCAATTAAGTCTCAGTCTTTGGCCCGTGTAAATGACTCTAACTTGTTGAAGTTTGCACGCAGTTATCAGAATTATAATGAGTGACCTTCTTTCTCGGTAACTCTTAGGCTGTACATGATAAAATTTCTACTTCTTTATTTCTTTGTTTCTATATTAGAAGTTTGGTTTGGGCAAACAGTTTAACGCAATTTGATTTTTCTATTTCTAGAACAGATTTATATTCCATAAATTGATTTGAAAAAAAAATCAAAAACTAAAATTTTTAACTTTTTAGAAATTGAAAAATCAATTTCTGACCAAAAATCAATTTTTGTTCCAGAAATTTTGTCATGCACACCCTTAATACCCCAATTAACTAGGCTAACTTGAGGATTGGTATGACAAAATTAACATTGTACGTGTCTCCGCAAAAGTTTTTAGGAAGCTGCATTTCTTTTGTTCTTTAATTTTTTGCGACTATATATATATATATATATTGAAATCTACAGATGCGACAAGCGAAGGAAGAAAAATGGGGAAATGTACGTTTCGCATGTTTCAGGGTCTTGTCTTATCATCATTGTACAAAATGCACTTAACAGTCATTTTTGATGTTACAATAACATAAACAGGTTTGCATTCATGGTTTGTACTCACAATTCCCTTCCATATAATTTGGTCCCCCGACTTTCTTATGCCACCAACTCTCTTTTTTATTGCGCAAAAAGTCCCTTCGTCATCAACTGCCATTAACATTTTTCAACCATTAGCGTAGCAATCAGCATGTTAAGACAAAGAGGTTACCGTCACCACTTTCCAACTGTCGCGTAGCAATTCGCATGTTAAATTGAGAGAACGAGAGAGAGATCAAATGAGAGATACTTGACCTCGGACATGTCTCCTTTCATGTCGGACAACAATTGTAATTTTAGCATCACTGTCTCCGGTATGGCATGCTGGTGGCGAAGGCACCCTTGGCCGGGACAGTCGTTGCCTCTCTCCCTCTAGTAGCACCGTGTCGCGGCGGCTTTTGCAACTCTAATCGCCGTGAGAAATAGAATTGACGATGAGGATCAAGTTGCCGTACTCATCTGATTAGCAATGATATTTGGGGCTCCAAAACATGTTTTTGGACATTTTAAGGGTCAGCAAATTGGAATTGCATTAATTTGCGGGCCAAAAGTTGAATTTCATCTCAGGCTCAGCCAGAACGAACTGGCCCATACCAGTAACGCAAGGCCTAGTAAGAGGCTTGTTGGGCTCAGCCGATTCCCTAACCCTGCAGGCAGCGGGCTTATACAATCGTGGTTTTGTCGTTTCAAAGATTATTACTTCTTTATAGGCCTAAAAATGGGGAAAAACGAAAATTATATATATTCCGGATATCAACAATTTAGAATATCCGCTCACGGTTGTTTGGGGTCTTAAGTGGGACGCCGGGGATGGTGGGTCCTCTCGCTTACGTGTCTCCCTAGATTTACTCGCCGGCTGCAGACTGTACGGGATTCTTGGGTAAAAAAAAAAATGAGTTTGTGAAAAATGAATTTAGTATCAACAGCTAGCTACGTCTATACTTTTGCCGAGCCTGCTTGATGTTTCATTTTTTTTTCCCTTCAGTATGTTCTCCTGCTTTTTTCTTTAATTGAAAATATGCCCCTCAAGAAGTTGCTACTTGTAGAACAAACACGAGCTCAAAAAGAAAGAAGAAGTCTGGAAAGAACAAACTTCGAGCGTATCGAAATGGGAGTCAACTGATGATGATGTGGAAGCATCCGCCCTCTACAGAACCGGAAGAAGAGGATGTACTGAAGAAATTGACCTTGGTGGAACATTCAAAGGAAAGATCATTTTGACTGAGAAAAATTAAGTTTGGAAATCATGTCATGTCAATTAGATATGTTGATAGGTTCGAACTTAAATTCTTTTTTAGCAATTTTCTCAATTAAAGATATTAGTAATTTTTGTCATTCTATTTCACTTATTGAATTTTACTGTTACGAAAAAAGAAATCATACTTTTGAGCACGGACCAATAAAATTAGGGTCACGCTTTTCTTACTCATTCTCAAGCTAATACTCTCTCTTTTATGGTGTTTTGACTGTATTGTCACCCAAGGATCCTCCTTTCAGGCTATGATTCCAATTAAATGTGGAGCCCAATTTGTGGCCCACTTTTTATTTGATTCTTTCTTTTTCTTCTTATCTCTCTATTCTCTTTTTTCGCTTGTTTCATCGACAGTTGCTAGGCATCTCGAAAATTTCACTATTGGATAAGGCAACTGGCGGTGAAAATCCTCCTTAATATGGCAAGGATGGAAGAGGCGGGGTGGAGTGGTTGAGTTCGAGCCGAGCTCGGTTTGCTTGGTGGGGATGGCTCAGAACTTCATCGAGGAGAGCAACAAGAAGTAAGAATGTCTAGTGACCACTGACAATTTCTAAACAAGAAGCTAACAATATTCAACCCAATTCAGTTCTTCTAACCATACACCTTCTCATCCTAACCATGCATGGCAATGTTAGAGTTCTATAACTCTCCCACGGAACCTCAAACGCCATAGCAGTGAACATAGCATCACCGTCCATCCACCACAAGAACTCAATCTCCTGATGTGACCACAATGGTTTCCTAATCAAGGGCAATTTAGCCTGAAACATAGCACTCTTCGCATCTAAGAGTGCCCTATTGTGAAATATCTCAATACATGCAACCTACATTAATCCATCTTATTCTTAATCAATTTTAACAAACATTGATCATTGTGGGGTTCCTCACACAACTTTACAGATGAACCTATGACGAGCAAAACACTAACGCTTATTAGGCCTGATGATGTTGGAATAATTTAGGTGTTCCTCAGCCACTCAACTCTCTACTCGTCCTACTCGGATATCCTCGGGCTGAGACTGTTTAGCTTTGCTTAGGTCCCGTTTCTCGTCTTTGCTTTCCTTGACAAGGATCTTCCATATATCGAATGTCTTGTAGCTATTTGACGTGACTGAATAGACTCGGACGGAGCCAACAACAAAGCGCACTCGATGAGGACCTCCTTGAGGATGAGATGGGGCTCCATGTGCTTCCATGAGTAAAAGTGGTCGCGGTTGGTCGTTAAAGTCCCGCTCCGACATGCCAAACTTGCCTGCACTAGCGGTTCCGCAAAGGATGATGACGATCATAGGAGGGTCACTCATGCCACACCTCCAGCCAGATCTGGTAGCTTCGGCAAACTCCCAAGTAGAGGTGGCAAATGGGTTGAATGTGGGTTATGAAGTTGTAATGAGCCATAACCCACATTCGACCCATTTTAAGTTCATTTTAAGATCCAGCGAGGCCGAGGCCTCGCCGACACCGGCGAGGCTTGACCTCGTCGACGACTAGCGAGGCTCGAGCTCACCGGCGTCGGGCAGGGCCTCGACCTCACCAGATTTGGCGAGATCAAGCCTCGCCCGACACCAGCGAGCTCGAGTCTCGCCAAATTTGGCATGGCTCGGCCTCGCCGACGATCGGGCGAGGCTCGAGCTCGCTAGATCGGCGAGATCGAGCCCCACCCGATGTCGGCGAGCTCGAGCCTCGCCAAATCCGGCATGGCTCGGCCTCGCCAGATCCGGCATGGCTCGACCTCGCTGACGACCGGCGAGGCTCAAGACTCGCTAGATTTGGCGAGGCTTGAGCTCACCATCGTTGGGCGGGGGCCTTGGCCTCGCCGAATCGGTGAGATCGAGCCCCGCTTGATGTTAGCTAGCTTGATCTCGCCTATGGCCGGTTGTCGGTCGTCGTCATGGCCGGCGGCCGGCCGAAGAAGAAGAAAAATAAAATAATAATAATAATTATTATTAAAAATTGAAAATGATATTTTAAAAAATAAAAAATTATATTTTTAAAATAAAAATTAAAAATTATATTTGTAAAATAAAAATAATTAAAATAAAATTTTTAAAATAAATTTTATTATATTTTTAAAATAAAAATTATTTAAAAATATTTTTTAAAAATATATTTAAAAAATTAAAAATTCGATTTTTTTAAATATTTTAAAAAAAATTATTAAAATTTTCCATTAAATTTGTATAGCATAAAAATATTTAAATAATACGGGTCGGTCGGATATGGGTCGGGTCAGATATGGGTCATTAGATTTACACTACAAGAATATGGGTCAAAACGGGTTAAATGGGTCAAATATGGGTCGATCCATTTTCAACCAAACTCATACCCGACCCCACCCACCCATTTGCTACCCCTACTCCCAAGCTCTTGTCAAGCATCCTCACGCGTCTGAGATTCGGGATTAGTGTGACTAGAGCTAATGCGGAAATTGCAGACCAAGTAAGGATGAAAGTTTCAAGATCTAGAAGTGAATGACATTGCAGGTCGAGGCCACAGGGGTCGGTGAGGCGGCAGAGCAAGCTATAGAAACTTCAAGGTCAGGAGTGCAATGAAGGACGTAGGCAGAGAAGGCAACGAGGAAGAAGAGGATGACACATAAGAAAGAGAGAGAATGAGGTCAAAATGAGCCCCATTTAACTTGAATGATGGTCGGGGTATAATCTGCTAAAAATGGGTCCCACGAGGGACAATATGATCAAAACATTGTGATGTCCTGTGTATTAGCCAAGGAAGAAGCAGAAAAAGCAAGACTTATATTAAATTTCATATTCATCTAAAAATTTAAGCTTTTAAATATTAGGCCATTTCTTATATAAAAAAGATTTGGTCCCACCAAATTTCACATCCTACTAAAGTAAAAGGTCTTAAGTTCAAATCTTTTCAAATCCCTTATTTGCCTCCTCATTTCATGTTTAGTACCACGCCAATGTCTAGCCTAAATGTAAGTAAGAGTATTAAAATACATAACTTTTGTTTTCATAACAGTTGGTTGTTGTTCCATAAAATCTTACAATCAAAGTAAAAAAATCATTTTAGATAAACCTACTCGAACTAAGAAACCTATCCGGATTGGATTTCCTTTACGAGCTCAAACTCAAGCCATACTTCCAACAATATTCATGCCAACTTTGAAAGTTGGATCATGTTAATTCTTTCCAGGTTGAGTTACTTTTCTTGGGGGGCAAAATTGAGATTTCACAGAAGTAGATAAGAAAAATTTGCATAACTATGGCAACGACTTGGCTTATGTCTAGTCATCTTGACTTAATACAAGATTAACAAACCTTAAATTCCGTAACGAGAGGAGGTCATATTCATTTTTAATTTCGTGATGTTTCCTAGGTACCTACTTTGGTCAATAGTACAATAAATGTATTCACGCTGACCTTGTCCTCTTGACTTGATCAGAAAATATGAGAATGATGAGCTATGCATGAGTCTCACATAGATCATTCATTACCTCAGAAGTCACGCATACGATGTGGTATAGTTAATTTGTATAATGGATCATCAATGTAATTAGTTAACAAGATCAATTCCCCCCCTCTCTACACTAATATGCGATATTCTATGGCATAATTGTCCAAATAGTTCTAAAACTATTATACATTAATCAATTCAGTCCTAAAACTTTTCAGTTTGACCAATTTATTCCTAAATTCTTTGACAATTTGCCAACGTAGTTTTTCAGGGAAAAAATTGCTAGAAATCATCGACATACTTATTTTTAAAATTTTTCTGGAATTTTTTTTGTATAAATTTCTTTTCTTTTTCACTGTTCATCTCCTCAAAAGGGCCGATAGGGATCGCCAGGGCTTCGGCAATGGCTGGTAGTGGGGGCAAGGGTTATGGCCCTCGCCGAGGCCCTGGAAACCCCCAACTAGCCTTTCCGGGAAGATAAACAATGAAAAATGAAAGATAAGTAAAGAAATGAATCAAATTAATCATTAAAAAAATGTAAAAATCATTCATGTTAGCATTGTTCGTGCTATGTTGGACAGTTAGTGGCCAAGTCAGCAATTTCCGACCAACAATGGCTGGAAGGACTACATTTAAAGCAATTGAAAGGTTTAAAATTAAATTTGATCAAATTAAAAAGTTTATGACTGAATTGACTATTATACAATAGGTTTAGGACTTTATAGACAATTTTCCCTCAAACACATACATATAACCTTATTCAATTCTGCAGCCTCTCAATAAATTGTTCCTTGGCATTATTGCAAGTTACAATAGTTTATATAAATTTACATTAAATGCATGTGACCATGATATGTACTGGTATGAGAAATTACTCTCCCAATATTTATTTATAGACACATACAAAACCCTAATTAACAGAAGTCTTAACCTACTACATGGGATTTCAGTCACATATACTAATAGAGAATTGGCACAAACGGGGCTTAGAATATGCACATTTGTACTTGTAAAATGAGTATTCATATGGAAGATACAAATTCAAATTTGAATGAAAAGCCAATACTGCTTCTTTCAAGACTTCGTACTGTGTAAATTTAGTACAAAAATGATAACAATACCTACTCGATTCTCGTTCTCATTTGATTACCTTAACCCGAAATCGTTTTCTTACATTCTGGCCAAAACATGTGTGGCAGAATCTTTACAAATTTCATTATCTACATGTATAAAGAGCACGTTCGTGTCGAGTTTCTATAAATTTCAATATCAAGTGCCTGATATTTATGTGGTAGATCCGGTATACGAATCAAAACATCTTCAGCCTAAAGTAATATTAGGAGGCATGCCAACTGCCCATATAGATTTTTTTTTTGACAGAAAACACGCTTATATATTGATTAGAGATGAAAATTACATCCTGCAGCTGAAGCATCCGAAAATAACAAATCCAGTAGGTCCGGCGGAAGAGAAAGATTGAAGTTTTGGGCCGGATGAGCTAATCTGGCTTTGGTGGTCGGCCACTAGGTTAGCAGAGCGACGGCAATGTTGCAAAGAGAGGAGAGGAAATTGGGAAAGCCAAAATAGGGTTTCGTCAATGACTGGCCTCTGCTCCCATGGCGGCAGACGAAGACCCTTCACGATCTCAACTAGTTGAAGGCAGTCTGTATGAAGATCGATGGGGATGTTGTGGAATCCGCGATGATAGAGATGTTGGAGAGACAAATTCAACGCCTGAAGCTCCGATTCAAAAGGTGAAGTTGCTGGAAAACATCTTGAGTAAATGTCAGTAAGTTTTCCCTGATCATCACGACAAATACTGGCCATAGATCCTTCTAACTTGTTTTGTTGATAACTCCCGTCGATATTACATCTGAGGACGCCCTTTGACGGAGGTTGCCAAAGCTGATCGAGTGGAACAGAGTCAAGGCCAGATCCGATGCTCGATCGATGGGTACCTGCAGTGGAAGACTGATATGCTGAGAGTTGAGCCAGAGCCGATTCCACTACCATGGAGGGATTCAGACGTTGATTCCGAAAAATAAAATGGTTCCTTTTCTTCCAGATCTGCCAAAAGATGGTGGCAACTACCGCAAGGTCGGGAGAGGAATCAAGTAACAGTACATTGTTAATTAGCCACTGAACCACATTGGGAACGGACGCTGTAGAGTAGGATAAAGCTAGCTGTGAGTGGGACCAAATGGAATTCGTCCATGAACACTGAAGAAGTAAATGTTCAATTGTTTCAGGAACAGAGGTGCAGCAAATTGGACAGAAGGGGTCTTGAACAATTTGACAGTTGAAAAGATTAGCTCGGGTTGCAAGGGCATTCTGGCAGACAGACCAGAGGAAGCTTCGGATCTTTGGAAGAGTCTTCATCGACCATAGTTTCCGCCAGAGAGTCTGATTATTCTGGTAAGAAGTTGAACCCTGTGATGCATGTAATTGGCTGTCTGATTTTACCATTGCATAATAGTTGCTTTTAACCGAGTATGTGCCGGTCGTTGTAGCTGACCATATAAGTCTATCTTCAGAAAATAGTGGTCTGATAGGTACTGACAGTATTTCTTGAACCACTTGTGCATCAAAAAATTCCCGAATTAGTGGTATCTGCCAGGTTTGGGTATCCTGATCTATGATATCTGCCACTCTTACTGGTTCTGATTGAGCTATAGGTCCGTAGATAGGGCCCATAGGTAACCAAAGCCGATCTCCCGAATACGAATAGAAGCCCCATTCCCAACCGACTAGCGTAGATTAGGTAGAATAGATTCCCTTCCATGTAGGATGCTCCGCCATCCCCAGGACAGCCTATTTCCTCGAACAGTCGACAAAAAATCAGTAGATCGAAAATACAAGGCTTTAAATAAAGATCCCCATAGTGAATCAGGAGCAGTTAACATTCGCCAGGCCTGTTTTCCCAAAAGTGCCTTGTTCAAAGAGAGAAGATCACGGAATCCCATTCCCCCTTGAAGTTTCTGAGTTTTCAAAACATCCCACCGCTTCCAATATACCCCTCCCTTCTGCTGATTAGTACGCCACCAGAATCTCGCTATGCACTTCTCAATAGATGAACAAATAGAAATAGGCAACTGAAAAATCATCATCGCATACTGAGGAATAGCCTGAATAACAGATTTGATTAGGATTTCCTTCCCCCCCTTAGAAATGAACTTCTCCTTTCATCCCTCAAGCTTAGCATTAACTCGGGCAATAATCCATGAGAACATTTCTTTCCTTGACCTGCCCCAATCTGACGGTAGGCCTAGATACTTTCCAGTCCTTTGTAGAATAGGAACCCGAAGCTCTTCAGCCATATTTTGCTGTAAAGTAATAGGGCAGTTCTTGGAAAAGATAAGGCCAGACTTGTTACGATTAATTAACTGACCAGTAGCCACACAATAAAGGTTTAAAATGTTTGCTAAATTGTGGCATTCTGAAGTAGTACCAGCTAAAAAGAATATGGCGTCGTCAGCAAAAAATAAGTGCGATAATGTAGGACACCATCGATTCAACCGCAAGCCTTTAAGGTGCCCAAAACTGATAGCTTGAGTAATTAACAGTGATAAACAGTCCGTTACAAGGATAAATAGATAAGGGGAAATGGGATCACCTTGTCATAGACCTCGAGTTGGAGAGAAATAGGGTAGGATTTCACCATTGAATTTCACACCGAGTGAGGAGGTAGTAACACATAACATAATCCAATCTACCCATCTTGGATGGAAACCAAGCTTAAGGAGGTAATCTCGTAAGAAATCCCATTCAATTCTGTCGTAGGCTTTTTTCATGTTTGTTTTCAAAATAGCACTAAAAGTCTTGGTAGTGTGGTGCGTACGGAAATGATGAAGGACTTCTTGTACAATTATGATATTATCTTGGATCTGGCGGTCTTGGACAAACGCTGATTGTTCTTTAGAAATTAGAGTAGGCAATAAAGGTTTGAGGCGATTAGCAAGCACTTTGGATATAACTTTGTATGCAAAGTTGCATAAACTTATGGGATGGTATTGATCCAATGTTTCAGGCTGGGAAATTTTGGGAATGAGGGTAAGGATAGTTTGATTGAGACCGGGAGGCATTTCGTTAAATAGCATGAACTTTTGGACTAATTCAAACATGCTATATTTAACTGTTTCCCAATGCTCCTGATAAAACAGACCTGTTAATCCATCTGGGCCCGGAGCTTTGGTGGCTGCCATTTGGAAGGTAGCCTGGCGAACCTCCTCAAAGGTGAGATCAGCTGTTAGCTTATGATTCATCTTCGGTGTTACAACTGTCCTGCATTGGTCGAGGAGCGGGAGATAGTCTCGAGATCCCTCTGAAGTATAGAGCCTGGAAAAATAGGAGAGAGTCATCAGCTGAAGTCCTGGTAAGTCTCGTATCCACTGCTGATTTTCGTCTTGTAAAATGGTTATACGGTTCCTTTGGCGGCGCTGTATAGTTGACGCATGAAAGAAACGAGTATTCTTATCTCCCCATTTGAGCCATTTAATTCGAGAGCGTAAGGCCCAATATTGTTCCTCCCTTTGCCAGACTTGTCGTATTTCATCTTTTAAAAGCAAGACCTATTTCTTATCAACAGGAGAAGTCTGATTAATGAGATGTTTTAATTTGTCCTGCAGGGTAAGTAGATGTTGGTGCCCATTGGAGAATTTCCGACGGCTCCATCTTTGAAGTGCAACTGTCACATTACCGACATTTCGGGTAAAATCAGTATATTGTGATTCAGCTAATTTCCATACTTCTGAAATAAGTTTGCTACATTCAGGGTCATCAGTCCAGAAGGCCTAAAAAACAAAGGACCTACTCACTTTAGGGCGAATTGGTGATGTGTCAAGCACCAGGGGGCAATGGTCAGAACCCACTGGCGGCAGAGCAAGAACTTCAGCTACAGGAAACATAAATCGCCAGTTCATCGAACATACCATCCGATCCAACTTTGCTTTGACCAGCTCCTCGCCATCTCGATTGTTCAACCAGGTAAATTTACAACATTTACCTTCTAATTCAGTGAAAGCACAATCATCTAAATAGTGCGGAATGATTGCATTCGATGTTGCAATGCAGGTCGTTTACCAATCTTCTCCCAAAGGGTAAAGTACATCGTTGAAGTCCCCCACACAGAGCCAAGGCAAAGTATTGTGGGAATAAATGTGCCGAAGATCATCCCATACCACCTGGTGTTGTTGGAAATCAGTTGGAGCATGAAGAAAGGTAAGACGAATTGTCCGTCGATGCTGGCCTAAATCACAATTCATGTCTAACCAATATTGTGTAGCTGTGATTACCCTTAAAGAGATGGGATCATTCCAGAATGCTGCTAAGCCGCCCGCCAGACCCACTGGATCAACAAAATAGGAATGAGAAAAGGTTAGGATGTGTTGCACCTGCTTCAGCTTTACTGCAGAATTTTTAATCTCCATAAGTAGTATTACGTCGGGCTTTTCTACGGTTGTCATTACCAGTAGGGCTCGAACTGTCAGGAGATTGCCCAAACCCTGACAGTTCCAACAGATGAGCTTCATTTGTGAACTGGTGGCTATTTAGGGCCAGCCACCAGAGCCCGATCTGCAGTCTCCGTTGCGAGGAAAACAGGTGCATCCAGCAAATTCAGGTTAGAAGGTTCCTCCATGATAATATGCTTAGATTCATATGGATTGTATCTTCTTTGTTTTTTAGTTGATCCAAGAAGGGGTTTCGAGCGAGGATTAATTAGTTTCCTGGATGTTTTGCTATCCATAGGTGAGGATTGTACACCTTTTAGCTTTTGATCAGTAGCAACAAGGACTGTGCTATGCATGACCAATGGTTGAGGAGTTGAAACTGAAGGAACTGTAGACTTGCTGCGGTAATCTTCGGACTCCCTTTGTAAAGTAACATCTACAGTCATAGATGGAGGAGGCATTAACTGAGCTGTTAGAATTCTTGTAGGGGGAGTTTCAGGAATAACTTCTTCTGTCTGCTCAGTCAAGGTTGGTGATTCATAAAAAAGTTTCCAGTAAGGACTATGCAGTTTAACTTCAGCTCGGAGCCATGGTCCATAGGCCATCATTTCTCTTCCCTCATGTTTATCTTCAGAGTAGGGAATATCTTTACAATACATAGCGTAATGTCCAAGTCTACCACAGGAAAAACAGAAATGGGATAGTCTTTCGTACCGAAAATCCAGCCAAAAAGGTACGCCCTGAATTCTTATAAGTTTCCCTGTGATAAGAGGTGCGTTCACGTTGAGTTGAACGCGAACTCTGCCTGTTTTTGTGTGATATCCTTCCTTTGAATCCATCTTCACCTCTTTAATCGCACCAAGGTGTTGGACAGCTTTTCGAAGCATACATTCGGAGGACCATTCAAGAGGTAGGCCAATGACTTGTACCCAAAAATCACAGGTTGAGAAGTCATAACAGTGAAGAGGAGTATTCGGAAGCCATTGTTTAACATTAACCAAGTGGCCAGAAAAAAGCCAATGTCCACCATCAAGTACTTTTTGCATATCTTCATGGGTCTTAAACTTTATAAAATAGAAACCTGTCTCACTCTGTGATATTTCTGCAGAATCTATACGCCAAGCTTTCCAGAGCGTAGTTTGAAGTGCTGGGAGATTAATAGATGGATCGGACAAAATTTTTGCAACTAAAGTTAAACGGCATGCCTCGACCGTATCAACAAGTGGTGTATCATCCCAATCTTCGATAATTTTTTCTGTAGTGAGATGACTAAGACTAGAACAGAGAGCCGTTAGACGTGAAGATGTAGCGGAATCCATCTTACGGATAATCTCATTGAATTAAGCAGAGAAACAGCGACATAGGCCGCGACGAGTACAGTGGATGGAGAAGAACAACAATGCAATCCCATGCAAGACCATCGCCAAGTAAAGAAGACATGCATGAAGCTAACCCGTAACAATCGGCATCAAAATCGGCTGAGGCAACATGATTCTAAGTCCAACCGGAGACGAGGGATGAAGCCGAATGCAGAAAAGAAGACGCCCTTCAAGCTATGAAGTCCGGCACCAAGGAGAAGAACGCATGCAAAACAGACATGGGGAGACTGTGGAAGATGCCAAGTCGAAGAAAACAAGAGTACTGTATGGGTTGAAAGTACTGTAGGATACTGATGGGTTTGCTGTAGCGAAATTTAGGTGAGGGTTTTAAAGAGAACTGCCATTAAAGGTAGAGAGAGCTCGACAAAACGAGAGTTTTTTTAAGGGGGGTTAGTATGTTAATTCCTTGAATTCCTTTGATAATTTGGAAATTAACTGCCCGTATAGATAGAGTCTTACTTTATGCGCATGTAAGAGCACTTTACATTCATCCATTATATAAGTCATACTAAATGTTCAGATGTTCCATCGATGTGTTATCCAAATAAAACAGTAATATTCTAAGAACTTTTGTCTATGTAATTAGTTTTTCAATAGCCAGTGCAGCCTGAGGCGGGTTGAAATGTGTCTATACGAATAAAAGTATTAGTTTTTCAATAGCCAATGACTTTGGTTTAATCTCATTTCTACAATCTTGTGTGATGTGATCATTCTCAACTGAAATATGTTTTCTCTAATCTCAACTAGATTAAATGATTGACTCTATGGCAAAGTTTGTGTCACCATCCTTTAATATGATATATATATATATATACGTATATATATATGTATATATTATATTATATAATTCATGTATAGGCCAATGCAAGCTTTAGTGTAGCACCTTTTTGACAAAAGCAGGATAGCTCATCTACTTCAGTTGAAAATTTCAAACAGTGACTTATTGATGAAGTTCAAAACTTTCAAGCGGAAAATGAACCAAAACATCAAAACGACAGTGACTACTCTACATTTTCTCAACAAAGTTCTAGATGATTAATTGTTATGCCATTGCTCACCTTTTGAATTTTTTTACTTTCTTAGCAAAATGCGCTAGATATTTATAGCAAGAAAATAACAATAAAACTAAACTCGCATAATCCAATAGCCATAAAATCGGTGCAAATGGTTGCTCCAGAAAGAGAGAGTACAAAGATATATTGAGTGACTCCATGAGTCACATACAATCATCATCATCGATAATCTCTTCTTAAAGCTAATAGAAATATAAAAACCTTAATACAAGACAAAACATTTAAAAAGACCCTGCATGTGAATCTAACCAACCTAATCTCCATCTCTCTTATCCAGCAGCTGGTGCAAAATTTCCTTACTGAGAGAGGAAAACATAAGGCTGACCAATGACCCCAATAGCTTAATCTAAGTGATCTTGATCTTCCTTTGTGAAAGTACCCCAAAAAAGTGAGATCATATGATTGAGGATGAAGTTAATGAAATAGGGTTACCAGTCAGAAATAAAAAAAGAAAAGAAAAAGGTAGCAGTAATTGATTACTGGCTATAGGCTGTAGCTATACTAATGTATATATACAATATACTAGAAGGATTTTGAAGATACTTAATTGGAATATAATCATGGCTCTTGTTTGAAGAACATGGAAGGAACAATGTCTTGCAGGAGTCCATAGTCTGGTGGGCCTTGGTTATATTGCTGATGATGATGGTGATGATGTGTTGAAGTCAAAGCTTGAGGGTTATAAGCAAAATTTGCACCACCTTGGTTTGTTGTCATCATGTGAGGCATTTGAAACATCATCTCTTGAGGGTTGTTGTAGCCCGGGACTGCTGCAGTGGGCGCCGCGAACATGGATGTAGCAAACATCCCAGCCCCACTTCCCCGGAGCGTCGCCGGGATCGGGTGGTTGTGTTGGCCCTCGTAGGTGGTGATCACTATGGAAGGGTCTTGGAATGACCTCTCCACTCTCTTCTTCACAGTGCATTTCTGTGTGGTGCACCTGTAGTAGCTCCTGTAAATGGAGACAAACCAAAGCGCAAAAAGAAAATGCAGGTTTCAGAATTATTTTTAGGAAGTTAGATTGATTTCTTGGAATTATTTGAGGGTTATGATTGACTTTGATGTCCCAACTTGAGGTCAAATTTAAGTTGGTGAAATGTGAACTTTGAGGGAGAAAAAGTGGAACATAGTTTAGGACAAAATCTTTGAAAGGACAAAGTTGAATTGTTGTTGCCTTCTACCAAATGTGTCTGTATTCATGTCCAATTTGTTATCTTGTTGTGGACTAAAAAATGAGCAGAAAAAGCAAAGGGGGGAGAGGGAGAGAGAGAGAGAGAGAGGGAGAGAGAGGGAGAGAGCAAACATACCTTGGGTAAGGGCTATTTTTGACAGCCTTTTGACCATATTTTCTCCATCTGTAACCATCTTCAAGATGATCAACTTCACTCTTGGTCATGAATGCAAAGCGTGGCTCTCTCTCTCTTTTCTCTCCCTTCTTCTTTGATTTGCTCCTGTTTTTTTCTCAAAAGCATATAACATGTTATTGCAAACAAAACACTTGCGTGATTGGATGTAATTACCCTACACATGACAAATAATTCAACTTTAAATCAAGCCAAAAAAAAAGTACATAGTTTTCTGAGTCACGGCCCAGTAAATGACCCCAGCTTCAATCGAGTATGCATGGACCAAGGAAAGCCTACTTACTGATTCTTTACATAAATAAGATCATTCCCAATAAAAATAAGTAGACAAGACCATCTATACTAAGGTTTTGAACGAGTTTGTTGTTAAGGATTCGCAGGCAATTATGCAAGTATAGTTACATCGGGACATATGTTGTTCGAGATTCCACTCAGAGATTGACTCCATCTTATTTCACATGCATGAGCAGGAAGATAAAAGAGGAGAGACTTCTTACTGTTTCTTAGAGCTCTCTCCTCCATCTTCACCCTCCTTCAACTGGGTCTCCGATCTCCTTCCTCTGCTCGAATCCTCCTCGCCCCCGGCTTCAGTAGAAGAAGAAGAGATCGAAGAGTTCGGCGTTGCCGGGTTGTGATTGGTACTCTCGCTACCCCCTCCTATCTCCTGCTTCTGGTGGCCATACTCGGCCGATGAAAGAACCTCAGAGGTCGACGGCGACAAGCCGAAAGCCGTCGTCGGCAACGAGTTGTAATCACCAGAGCCTTGCAAGCAATCAGTGAAGCTCACGTATGGATGATCACCGTAAGCAGAGGAGAAATGGGAGCTCTGGAAAGGGTCATAGTAATAGCTAGGGTTTCTATGCTCATCAGACATGTGGAAGGAGCAAAAGAGAGGAAGAAAATAAGAGGAGGAGGAGGAGGAGGAGAACTTTGAAAGAGAGGTTCCTTGAAGTCTCTGTGTAGATCTTTGGTTTGGGGTGTATGACTTTTACTAGGTTTCTTCTCTTTCGTGTGGTGGTGATTTATATTGAGAGAGGAAGGAGGGTTTTCGAGCTTTGAATGTGACTCCACATTGTCACTTTACGGAGAAGGTTGACAAAACACCTTCCCAAAAAGTGGTTTCTAATGTGGAAACATCTCCATTCCATACAAAACCCTCCCATCTGTTTAACTTGGACTTTGTCCAAGATTTCTTTTCCTTGACCACTTTTCCCAATTTTTTAGTGGCCCCTAGCTAATCCACTCTAATTGCACAATACACACCATATATAATATATATAGATATCCCTTTCCTCTATCACAACCTATATATAAACACACATATAGAAGATAGTTGATTGAAATGATAATCCGGCACTCTATACAAACTATAATCTTACTCTAATGAGAAATATCGAGATCTTTTATGAAAGTCGACTAATCTCCTCGGAACATGTGGAACCCACTGCATGTTTGGATATCGAATCTACACGTTTGAAAATTCTTTAATATTAACCGACCCTTTAATATATCAATATCGATCTCTCGATCGTATTAAAAGACATGTCTATCTCATATCTGCTAGTTCTCCTCCTCTCTACAGAATACATATAATTATCAATGTCAGATTACCCAACTTACAAAACATTAAGGTGGGAAAGTGGAGAATTGCCATTTCCATGTGGGGCGGTGTGGGAGAGAAGTCAGCGAAGACCACCGATTGCAGTCATTGAAGGGAAAAATCCAAAAGGAAGAGAGAGAAAGAGGGAGGATGTCTTTTTGGTGAGCGATGTTGAGAGAGAGAGAGAGAGGATGGTCAGCGATTCAAACTTCACTATTTTTTTTGTATCTGTCCCTTTTGGAATAATAGGCTTACACGTGTAGTGTACTGGCACCGCCATTTTGACCGGAGCCGACATGTGACCCGGCACGTGGGTGTGACCCTCTTCAGAAATGTGGGGCGCGGGGTAAGAGAATTTTCCATGAAGGAAAGAAAATATTTATTTTAATGGAAGATATGCGATAAATGTGTGCCATTCAATTTTAAAGCTTTCGATCCATCCAGTCAAGTTATAAGTTCCGTTCGTTTCGTGAAAAATAATTTCCAGGAAAACATTTTTTGAATTTTCTTACGTTCGTTTTATGAAAAATTAATTCATTGGAAAAATGTTTTCCATAAAAAAAAAGTTTTCTAAATTAGGAGAAAATATTTTCTAATTTTCAAAAGTGGAAAATATTAATCTTACTCGATCTCTTTTATCTCACATCTCTACAAATCCTCACTTCCTCCTCCCCTTTCTTCTTCTTTTTTTTTTTTCATTTTTTTTTTTCGATTTTTTTTTTTTTAATTTGAATTATTTTTAATTTCCGTTTTTTTTTTTTTTTTCATTTTCTTTTCTTTGTTTCCCATCTTCTTCTTTCTTGGCTGGTCGTTGACCGTTACCAAGCGAACCTCGAGCTCATCGATCTCAAACTCGCACTCGTTGATCTGGCAAACCTCGAGCTTGATGCTCATGCTTGCCAATCTGATGAGTAGCAAGCCTCGTGCTCGTCGGCAAGCTCAAGGCTCATTGATGGCCAGTCGCGTGCCATCGTTATGGCCGGCAACCGGCCAAGAAAGAAGGAAATGGAAAACAAAGAAAAAGAAAAGAAATAAAAAGAAAAATAATAATGATGATAATAGATTTTAAAATTATAAATAATTAAAATCGATTTTTAAAAATATATGAAAAATCCATTTTAAAAATAAAATAAAGGGTTAATACCCTAAAAATCATAAACCGATACACTTGTGACAAATTTACCCCAAACTATTTTTTTGATCATGAAAAACCCCAAACCGGTACACCGTGACAAATTTACCCCAAACGGTACACTTGTGACAAATTCACCCACTGTTAATTTTCGTTAAATTTTACTATCAAATTATTAAGTTAAATGACACGTGACAGTTAATTAATATACCAATTTAGAATTTTAAGCTCCGTTTGTCACAGTTTACAATTTTTGTAATTTTTTTGTGGTATTAATCCAATTTAGGAGAGGGTATATTTGTCATAAATTTACCAGTTTGTGATTTTTTATTGTCGAATAAATTAGTTTGGGGTAAATTTGTCATAAATATACTAGTTTATGATTTTTAACAGTCAATCGGGGTAAATTTGTCAAAGGTGTACCAATTTGAGGTTTTTCATGATCAAAAAAATAGTTTGGGGTAAATTTGTCACAAGTGTACCAGTTTGGGGTTTTTTAGGGTATTAACCCTAAAATAAATTAAAAAGAGTATATGGAGGAAGAAATTTTCTTTACCGAACAACAAATGATATTTTCCACTTTATTTTCAAGTTTCATCCGAACACTGAAAAATAATTACATTTTTTTGAAGAATGATTTCTTGGAAAATATTTTCGAAAAACGTCACATTTTCCGCGAAACGAACAGAGTCATAGAGTCTTCTTTTTTTCTCCAAAGAAAGAAAAATCAATTCGATAAATAACGCCTCAAATTGTACATATGAAGGTTAAAAGCAAGATATATTTGATCTTTAAATCGCGCTTTTGATGGTGCAGAAAATCGTTTTATATATTGTGTTGGAATCCAGTAATGATCTTTGCGTTGGAAAATTAAATTTTCACAACACATTTATTAAATCTAAAGTCTCAAGTATTCCTTGATATTGAACAAAAGAAATGCATTTAGGGTGGAGACAATTTAGGGTATTATCTAAATAAATAAGTGACGATTAAATTTTTTATTTCAGTTAGAAGTGATGATTAGACGTTAATTTAGTACTTTCGAAACGGAACTATGCTGTGATTGGACGAACCATTTAAGTTCGATTCCACACATCGTCAAATGTAGGTGGTCCTATTGAAGTGCGCGCTTGAATTTTCATGCACACTTTATATAGTTAATGAGGTCAACTCATGTCTTAAGAGCCCGTTATTTCTCCATTTTCATCGAGTTTTTAAGATGATTAGACGTTAATTTAGTACTTTCGAAATAGAACTATGCTGTGATTGGACGAACCATTTAAGTTCGATTCCACACATCGTCAAATGTAGGTGGTCCTATTGAAGTGCGCACTCGAATTTTCATGCACACTTTATATAGTTAATGAGGTCAACTCATGTCTTAAGAGCCCGTTATTTCTCCATTTTTGTCGAGTTTTTAAGATGCCTGTATTGATTTTTATTTTTATTTTATTGTTTGTTTAATCCAAATTTTGGGATATATATGCACTTTGACATTCTTTAAGCCAAAAAAGCATCTTTAAACTTTGACAATACATAAATGTTAATAAGAAAATTCGCATAAATTCTTTTATAGCCTGATGAAATTTATATAGTATTTTGAAGTAAAATTAAAATAATATAATTTTTTTTAAAACTTAATTATGATTGGAAGGAAACAAGCTTACCGTTAGCTGACACGTAGCGAACGTCATCGTCTAATCTCTGGAATCTTGTGACGCCTTTCGTCTCAATTCGGTCATTACCATATCTTTTCTTATTTCTCTTTCCTTTTATTTATTTGTTGAACGCTGTTAATATTTTATAAATATTATTATCATTATTATTCTTCTCATTCTTCTAAAATAATGATTCATCACATTGACATTATGGTGTCAGGAGAATATAGACGTGGAATCGCTTTAAAATTTAATGACCTAGGCCTTCTAGCAATTTCAAAAGATGCTTCCCACAATGAAATTGACTCACTTATATGTTTTTATAATTTTCTCATTTCTTCTTTTGACTGCGTTTATTTTCTTATTATTTTTTTTTATTTTTATTATTATTTTTTGTCATTTTTCTCCTTTCTTGATTACGGCTCCATTGAGTCGGTAAACGTTGGCACCATGAGAGCAGCCTGCTTGTTTGGTGGCTGGAGCTAACTTTCATATATACATATTTATTTATTAGGTTGGCAAAATTTCAGGGTCATAATTGCAATTATAGCAATGTCACTCTCATCCCCACAAAATGCCCCCAAAAGTTCGGATTATTATAAATCTACCTCGGGCACGTTGGTTTAATTTAGAGTTATCTTGAAGTCGAAATCTCTTGTCAACCGACACTCGTCACCTATCAAATTTTTTTTTGAGAATTTCTCATTAATTTAGTGAGTAATATGAGTACGATTTAAGCAAGGGGTGAAAAGAAAGACAAGATTAGGAAGTAGAATTTGACACGTGATTGATTAGAAATAAAGATATAATAAAAATGGTTTAAATCGAGGGCCTCGTGACTCATCGTCAATTAGGTTTGTGTCCACAATCGGATTCCTTACGTGTGAGATCGTATCACTGGGATTGTTCTCCACCATCCCATTCATTTCTGTTCAATCAGATAATGATAATTAGCCTTTTAGAACAAAATAACAATTTCCACCCCTTTCTT
This sequence comes from Eucalyptus grandis, assembly GCF_016545825.1. Taxonomy (NCBI): domain Eukaryota; kingdom Viridiplantae; phylum Streptophyta; class Magnoliopsida; order Myrtales; family Myrtaceae; genus Eucalyptus; species Eucalyptus grandis. Next base: position 7,089,951 of record NC_052615.1, read on the forward strand.
TAAAAAATTTCTCTACTTTTTTATATGGTCAACAATAATACAAATTTCTAGCAATCATCAAATCCCAAGGAGGCAAAAAGAGGAGGGGGGAAAAATGCTGCCTCGAAATGATGAGAGAAAGAAAACCAACCCCTAACTTTGGGACTCGGTCGTTGAGAGCTACCAAAATTTGTTCAAAGATCAGAAAAAGGCGAAAAGCTTGGACTAACTCTCAATTTAATTTCACATTTAAGTTTTCAGCAGCCAGAGAGTAGTTAGAATAAGAATTAATGGACACCCTTTTTGTTGTATTAAAGTGATATTCATGTTAAGGACACTAGCAAATCCATTCGTCTAGATAATTCATATAAGATTAACAGATGCGTCATTGAATTGGTTAATTCCCGATATCAAATTACACTTCGGAGTGTGATCATTGAGGTGACCCAAACATTGATCATCGGGCGATATCAAATGATGGATATGCGTATAGATAGAATTTAGGGAATTGACAATCATACGAGATAAATTTTCAGCGCAACCAAAGTAAATTGATACGTAACATATCCTACCTTATACTAAAAGTTCATATTCATTCTTTTTAAAAGTAAAAACACTTAAGAGATGTCTTTTAGTAGTTATATACCTATTGTATGGATATCAATCACAAACAAATTTAGCTAAAAAGGGAAAAGCGGGTAATATTTTGAATTTTGGTTTCTTTGAAGAGAAATGTGATCGAGAATTGTCACGGGCTCTACTTATATGGAGAAAACGTGCATAGAGTCCCCACAATAATCAAGAATCTCCATATCAAAAACGAAAAGTAAGACTAAAGGGTCCTTTTGATCTAAAAGCAGAAGAGAGGCGAAATGGTTTTTGAATATGAGTTTGTGCTGAAATTATTTAAAAGATATATTAATGGCCACGCCATAATTTGCGGCTAATTGCGTCCATACAATATCATGATTTCAGCAGGCCACCATCATAGCCCATCAAAAGCTAACTTTAGCTTTAGAGGAATAGAAGGACCAAAGCTTCCCATTGGCTATCTACTTGACCGTGCACTAAAAAACATAGATCTAATCAGGTGATTAATAATGTATATTTATTGACATAACTGAGTTGAATGATTCAAACTCAATGTTGATTTTTGTAATTCTCTCTATCTCTTCCTTTTAGGTGTCCATAGGACTTATTAGGTCTACTATATTCCCTGGCAAAAATGTGTGACAGCTACCAACCTTCTCATATGGTTAGTTGTTGAGCAACAAGAACATTTGGCCACTAGATTACCACAGGAGTGTCCTTATCTGCAAGGAAAAAGTCTCAGTGAGAAGATAAAGCTGAAGATTGTTCACATATGAGTGAATAGACAACCACCCAAAATTCATCTTGGTTAACTTGGAAACAGTTTAGCAATGAATGTTTGATTTTAACGGGGTTCATCCCCATCTTAGGCTTGCTTCCCATCATACCCGATTTACGATATCAAATGGCTATTTCATAAACTTGAGATCTATCTGTTTAAATTGAGTTTTCGGTCTTGAAAAATAATAGGGTCTGGATAATGAGTAAGATGACGTCCTGCATGCTCCTCAACTTTTCCATATGGCTCGCCGTCGACATGACCCAACTAAAGACGCAAGAATGAAATAACTTCAAAGATTAAAATTCGACATCGATGAATGATATGTGGATCGTAGGGAGGGTTATAGAAAGGGTAAGATGTTATTGCGGCATGACATAAGGATGAAGAGACGTTGATATGTATGTGAAAGTAATGGTTGATCAAATGGGAGGGTTAGCTTAAGAAGGAGGACTTTCTAGTATTAAAAAAAGAGCATGAAATTGTTGACCCTAAGTTGCGTCCATTATTCGTGACATAAAGTATTGTCGATATTCAACCATAAAAGAAAAAAAATTAAAAGTATGGTCTTTTTTTATAATACATTTCTTCTCATTTTCTTTTAAAAATTATTGCGTTATTGGAAGTCACTTTCGTATGTGTGAGAGAGAGAGAGAGAGAGAGAGAAGGGGGGCAGGTTTTTTGTTAGGTGTGTAACCTATGAGACGGCGACGCATTTCTTTGGCGGCAAAATCCCACAAATTTGAGGCGCAAAAAGGCTTTGGAGCTCAACACCTAATTTTTCATTTTCCAAACTCATGTGAACTACCCTCCATCATTCCATAAAGGTACTTGAGATGTAGTCACATTGGAGCGCATCATCTTTGCTAGACCTCTATTATCCCAGCTAATTTTATATTCGATCGTCTAGTTCGATAATTTCATTTTCGATTTTTTTTCTTAACCTATCAAATTCTACATCTGTTACGACTTTCAGTTCACTACCGCTCACCGACACTAGCAAACATAAGAGGGTTGATAGTGGCCCGGTTCCCTAAGTCTCCAAATTCTCTTTCAAATTAAGAGAATAAGAAAAATTGTGAAGAGAAAGTTATACGTAGTTTCACTAATTTAGAATTGTGTCATTGGCTTGACCCTTCTAGAATTTGAGGATGCATTGTCGATTTTAGCCAGTTCCCTTTGCTCACGAACATTAAAATGGTAAGAATACGATATTGAGTAGATTTCACCTGCATGTAGTTATGATTTCGTATTCATTTATCATTTCAACAATCAAATGCGGGAATAGATTTGAAAAACATTGAATAATATCAAGCTATTTACTTTTTTAGAAACACCAGAGGAAAGAATAGAAAAAGGAACTTTAGGATACTAAGATAGCTGTATGAATTAATTTACTATGTTTATATCCTTGGTCTCGAAGAACCTATTACCCAACATAAGTAGGTTCATAAGAGTAATTAATCAATAAACTAATTAAATTATATGTTGTATTATTAGGATTCAATAAACTAATTAAATTATATGTTGTATTATTAGGATTCTAATTAAGGCCTAATTTGCTATGGTAGACCATATAAACTATGCATAATGCATAGAGTCATATGATATGCTCCATAATAATAACACCAAGCTCAAAACATGCACAATATCAAATGTTAACCTCATACCAAGTGGAGGGACTAAGGTCACAAAAGAATAAAACTAAGGATGCTTGATTTGAATTGGAAATATCATAAAAAGTTAATAGATAACTTTAAAAAACTGAAAAAGATATGGAAAATTAAAATGCCGAAAAGGGCGTAAAAGAGAGAGGATTAGCCTTTTCAAAGCTGCTTCCTCGTAAGGCAAGGAAAATACTTCATTTATAATAATTTACTTGAGTGATCTCAGTCACTATATTTATATTTGTAAATAGTCTGAGACCTTTTTCTTTCTTTCTTTTTTAATGATTTGAAAATCCATTTCAAATAAGCAAACTCTAAATTCATGAAGTATCTTGTTAATCTCATGAATTAGTTAAGACCGAGCCAAAACTTAGTTAGATGACCCGACCATGAAATTTGGAGGATTGAGTTTATGACATGCGCTTAATCCACATTAATAAAAAGTTGATTTCTTAACGGCTAGACCAATCTTATTGATTATCCACAATTACCCCCATTAATGTCTTTCCCATTTAAGAAACTCCTAGTATGGACGATTTTTTTTGGAAGCAGGCGAGACCATCAAACTATGCAATTCATGCACACCAAACTGGATTAACCGGTCATATAATCAACACAAACATTCAAAATGATCAGATTCATCATTTTAGTCTCTACTTGTGGAACTGCCACGTGTAAAAGATATAAATGACAAACATACATGACTTATTCTAGTTATCAACCTGCAACATCACGGGGTGTCCCCTTTCACTTAATAAAGTGAACTAAATAAAATAGAAAGAAAACATTTTGAGGACCTCCCATCAAGTTACCGCCAAGATCACCCACTTGAAAAATTTATTGACTTTCAGATCTAGTTGAGATTGCCAAGTTCATATTCCACCTGTGAACGTTGACAGAATTTTTGCAATAGTTAAAAGGAAAGTGAAGAACACATCACGTCAAATTGGTCACCTTGACCAAAACCTCTATCATTATATTCCAAATATATATATATATATTTTTTTCCCTTAGTTTATTTTTTTTTGCCATCTTGTGATGCTTATCATTTACTTTGACTTGTTTGCATATGAAGTCAAATTGCTCGTCACTATTCAACAAATACTCCACTAGGAATGTTCCTATAGAGGTTAAAATATAGCCCTCGTGGCTGTATAATATATGCTAAATGGCAGTAGAAGTTGCACCCTTTACAATGAGCTCAACATCAATCGTGTTTTCCATCTAACCCATCTAGATAGTTCATAATTATTTTTCTCCTTATTAGTGATAGGCATAGTTACGAGAAGTCTTTTTATGTATTCAACTAATATCTAATGTTCAAAGATCCTGAAAATGCACGTAGTGAAACAAATTCTACAGTATACGAGTCGTGCTATGAGTGATTTTCTCAAGAGAGCAATACTGGTGTTGTGATTTGAACTAATTCCTAAGTAAGAAATATGAATACGAATTAATTGTTCAATGTATATAGCTGATAATTGCCTCTCAGATGTGAATAGGTCTACTGGGTTTGATTCTTTTTCCAAGGCTAAAAGCACATTTGACTGATTCTAACCACCAAAGCCTTCTTCACATTCATCGGCCGCAAACAGTTCTTTTTAATTTGAATCCCGTAATTATGTGCCCCACCAGTCTACTGACTACTATGCAAAGAAAAAAGAAAGAAAAGGACCCCGTTGTTTTTATAGTTAGAATAGGTTGCTCCACATTAAAAAAAAAAGAAAAAACAAGGTTTGATTGAGTCATCAACTGTCATAGATTGCAATAGGACAAGTTGACTAGGCCAGGTGCATTAAATTCCAGCTTGCCTTTTTAATAATGTTTCTTTTCCCTCCTTTCGATCAAACGCTATGTACTCATTCACTCAATAGTGCCCCTCTCTCTCTCTCTCTCTGGGTTCACCTAGTCAAGGTCAGTGAAGACAAAATACTACCTCCCCGCCCCAAGAATTCAAAAGGGCACTCCAATGATTCTCGTATAAAGTCACATAATTCGAAGACCGATGACTTGGTCTGCGTTACTGTGGGATTTCTATCACCTCCCTGTCAAGTCTTAGACCACTGTGGCTTCATGGAAGTGTTGTCTTTAGTTCTCTGCCGAGGGAGGTCCAGTGGGAGGATCATGTTCCCTTTTCTGGACAGATTGAGAAAATGAGGACAAAAAGCTCTCCGAGAACATCACTCTGTAAAAGGTTGGGTCAGCTGGTTGCTTTTGTCCAATTCGAGATTAGTCCTGACATGGTAACCCACTAATCTGCAACTGGCAAATAGAGGTTGCCTTTGATCTTTCAAGCAAAAAAGGTGCTTTTGATCAGCAAGAATTATTGGAACTCGCATGTGCTTTTTAGAAAAACCAAAAGTCAAAAGCATCATGTGTGCAAACAGGTGAGAATGGTGTTTTTACTATTTGGAGTTGAAGGACACGGCGCACATGAATTACAAAGACCGAAGCACTGTAACGGATGGAACACATGAGACACGTTAATTGATTACTTGTAATTTTATGCCAAAGCACTTGGAATGAGGAGTTGTGTATTGTAAATAGAGTGGTGATACATACACGCACGGGTGCATGTGCAGAACGTGATTCTTGTATGGGAGTCTTGTCGATCTTCAAAATCAATGTCTTTGTCTATTTGTCAATTTATAAAACAAATAAGTAGAGAAGTCTATGTGACTTTTCCTTCTTCTTCTTCTTTTTTTTTTTTTAATGTTTTTTTAAAGAGGAAGAGAAAATGAAAAGACAAATGGAAACAATGCTTGATTTTCATTTTCAAAAGCTTGAAATCACTTGTCCATAATCAAATTCACTTACCAAATTACCCTCTAATGATAAATTTTGATCCGATACATACATTCCATTCATAGGCTCCGTTAGTTTCGTGGAAATTAATTATTTGAAAAATATTTTCCTAAAAAATGATTACTTGTATCACTTGAAATAATTAGTTAATGAAAAATGCTTTTATTGTTAACAACAATTTAATGTTTAACAATTTCATGAATGGTAAAATTATTTTCCGTTCGCTCATCTATATAATGAGTATAAGCAATCATTTATGAAGATAATCTTTTTCCAAATCATTCATTTTTTGGGAAACAAATACTCTTGACACCCCCTCTCTCTCACATCCATTCATTCACTTCATTATCTCTCTCCTTCGCATACTATTATTGTTAAGTTTTCAAAAAATCAGTAAACTCTTCTAGGTTTTGTTTTGAAGAGAAAAATACTAAAAAAAATCCTTTTGAAATAACTCATTTGGCAAATCATGGGAAGGCTTAGGACTCAATTAATGCAATTGAAATGTTTGGGACTCAATTGTCATAATTACAATAAGTTTATGACTTTTTTGGTACTTTTTCTCGTTTTGAATAACAATGACATGTGAACTAGCATTGATAAAAAAAAAATGCATTTTTGAGCAAAATCATGTGTCAAAGGCAAAAAATAATTTCTCCCCATCCAATCATGAACTCTATAATATGTCAATAATATAAGGTTATCGATTCGTGTTATCAGAAAACCGTTCATTTATGCTTTTTTCCAAGCTTTACATGATTGAGATAGAGGTTCGAGCCTAGTTATAACTTCTTTTGCATCCAAACTCGTATCTCTTCATAGACGATCTCATGTTTCTTGAAAGAAAAAGATTTTTGAGGGCATGGTTCCCTTAGTCTACATATACATGATCATCTTGAACCATAGGATCACGAGAAGTGTCATTGACTTTTTTCATGGTAGAACATGTCTAGAAAGGTTCAGTTAAGCACCTTTCCTTTTCCTTTATTTTCTTTTCCTTTTTAGCATTTCTAGACTTTATGGTCTTGACATTGGAAGGAACCATCAATTTAATACGTGAATTGAGTTTCTAACTACATACACATCCGATGGGGTTTGTATTTGTCCTTTTGGAGAAAGAAGTTAATTTTTCTAACATGATGGACAAAAAAAAAAGGAAAGTTCCAGCGTAAAAGACAAGAAAGTAGCAATCCATGGATCAATAAAGCCCTATTTGGTAACACTCCAAATAGTGTCTGATTCTATTATTTTATTCCTTGGAAAAAAAAAACAAAACAAAACAAAAAACCAAAAATCCTTCTGGTGAATTTTTTGTTCCTAGGAATAATTTTTGTTTTTTTTTTTAAGAATAGATTGGATGAAAATCAAGAAATTGAAAAAAAAAAGAAGAAGTCATTTTTTGTTCTCGAGAACAATTTTAGAATCAAACTAACTTTTCTTCTTTTCTCTTCTCTTACCTCTTCTTCTTCTTCCTTTTGGCCGGTCGCCACTACCCTCGGCTATAGCCGGCGATCAACTAGACGAGGGTTGGTGGCATTAAGCCACGGCAAGGCTCATCAACCTAAACATTGCCATGGCTAGGCGAGGTTGATCTCACTCAGATCTAATGAGATCGAGCCTCGCCCAGCCACCAAGGAGGCTCGGCCTTGTTGAGTCACCTCTAGGTTGATGTCCCCGAGACAAGGTGAGGCCAAGCTGGCGGTGGCTCGGCAAGGCCAAGTCTTGTTGGTGGCTGGGTGAGCTTGGCTTCGCCAGATTTGGGTGAGGTTGAGGCAAGGCCCATGCCGACTTAGAGGTAGCTCGGAGAGGTCGAGCCTCACCTAGCGCACAGCGAGGCTTGAGTTGATGAGCCTTGCCATGGCTCAGGTCACTAGGTGTTGGCGACGCTCCGACAAGGTTGCCAGCCCTTGGCTTGCCATGTGGAAGGAGAAGATGAAAGGGGAAAAAAAGGAAAAGAGAGAAAAATATAATAAAATTATTAAACGATGAAAAGAAAATGGTTTGGACTAGAAATTTAAAGATTTTACCAAACACATTTTCCTTACAAGAATAAAATTTTAAGGGTTTTACCAAGCGCCTTCAATCGTGAATTGTTCAAGGGAACAAAATAAAATAAAAAACCATTTCTAAGTAAAAATTGTTTAAACATAATGATTAGCAAATGCACCCTAAATTGCCTAAAAAGGCGTTAACAAATGTCCCCACATGCTTCAACAAAACTGAAGATTAATTTGTCCAATAATTTAAACCAAATGGGTTAGGGGTGAAATTATCCCTATTTACAAAATATATTTAAAATAAGATATTTAAGAGATGAAGAGTGTGTTTGGGAATGACTTTCCTAAAGGTTGTTGGCTAAACAATAAAGCATTTGACGATTTTTTTTTTTTGAAATGAGAGTTTCAAGGAAATGATTGCATTTCCAAAGTTCCCAATTTTGGACAAAAGTCTCTTAGTTTAAGGCTTTGTTTAGTTCACCTTTTGCAAAGGACTTTGGGCCTTCAAACTCCTTGGGGAAAATACAAAGCGTTTGGCAAGTGTTTTCTAGATTTCGGCCGACGAAGGCCGACCTCGCCGAGGGCGGACCGAATGAAGAAGAAGAAGAATAGGAAAAAAATGGGAAAAAAAGAAAAAGAAAAAGAAAAAAAGAAAGAAAAGGAAAAAAAAAAAAAAAGTAAAAAAAGTAAAGAAATTATTTAAAATTTATTTAAAAATGCAAAAGAAATTAATTTTATCATTACAAATGTTGAAAACCCAATGTAGGTCAAAAAGGGACTTACTTTGGTCTTTCACCTTTTGCAAAGGATTTTTGAAATGCAAGTCCACTATTCATCCATTGCTGTTTATCTTCTTCCCTGTTTATCATGACTGTTCATCTTCTCTGATTGCCACCTAAAAATTGGGCTTCTCCAGCAATTGTCACTGCTGCTTAGGGGTTGCGCATCCCTAGCAACCATCGCTTGGAGTGGTGTGGCCTAAGACTCAAGTGATCTTGCTTGAGTGCATGACCTCAAGTAGTTGCCTGGCTGTCTAGTAGTCGTTTGGCAATTGGCCGATGGCCAAACTACCAAACTACATCAAATTTAAGTTTCAAACTTAAAAAAAAAAAAAAAAAACTGAAAGCCCTTTATAAATGTGGGTTTTACCGAACCGCATTTATGCCAAAACTATTTTCTAATACTATTTAAAGTTACAATTTACCAAATTATGTAGCATTTTGGAAATCTCCTTTACTCCAAAGATATTTGCATTTTCCCAAAATCATTTCCCCAAAACCGAACCAAATGGGCCCTAAGGTAGTTTTGTAGGCTTCAACATTTTTACAATGCTATTATATATTTTTTCTTTCAATTTTGCCATCACTAAATTTTCAAAATTTCTGAAAACACTTTGACCACCGACCACCTCATCTGATGTTGTTGGTGATGCCCAATTTGACCATTGGTGAGTCTTGCCTAGGATTGCGTGACCTAAGGCGATAGTTGCCTTGGGTTGTGTGACAAACAGTTGTTGTGGGAGGTAGCCGTGCTCATGCAACCTCAAAAGATGATCGCTAATGCTAGATCTAGCTCGCCAAAGGCCGAAGCCCTTCTTTACACACTGGTTAAGAGTATAATTTCTTTTTTTTCCCCCTTTACAAGTAATTTTTCCAAACACCATTTAAACCAAGTTGCTTCTCAATGCACTTTTAAATTACACTTTACTAAACACAATTTGTATTTTGAGAAATCCATTAAACCTAAAATTCTTTGCTTTCTTTAAAGAATTCCCCAAAAATTCCACCAAACATGAATTACTTAAAATTCCTCTTATATATATATGGTTGATTGTGGAGAAAGGGAAAAGAAAGGAAGAAAAAGGATATGGAGAAAAGAACAAAGAAGATTACATTTACAAGTCAAATCATTGCAAAAGTTAAGGAAAGTCCTGGAAGTAAGGGTGCAATAATTCAATTTTTTTTCTCCTACTTCCTCAATCTCCGAAGCGACGAATCATCCTGTGGGTGATCATCCATTCCTCCCATTCATCACACAAGAAGCCGTCTAATCATAAAAGGACAAGGAGATATCCTCTTAAAGCTTTTTGTGGTAAGTTGTTCAAACGCAGAGTTGCAAAAATGAAATAACCTCTGGATCATAAAGCTGTCAAAAATGCTCCTGCTGGCTTGAGCCGATTGGACCCGACCTGACTTTAAAATTTAGGGTTTCGAACAGATCGGATTGGGTCAATCACGCCCTTGTAGGGTTTCGGATCGGGTCGGGTATCATGAAAATTATGCCTGACCTGACCCCTTGACACCCCAGTGGATCATGTACATGTACGTATGTAATGCAAATAAGAGATACACACTTCCCCATGTAAATCTGATTTGAGTATGTTTTCTCCTTCGTTTTCTCTTTTTAAATCGAAAAATTTCCTTTATGGAGTTGCTCGAGAGATTGTCTTTTTGAAGATATATTACCACTTCACTTGGAAATGCTTCCAAAAACACTTCTTAATATAACAAAAGCAGCTAACGGCAAAAAGTCAGACATACCTTAATTTCCTTGAAGATATTACACAAGAACTGATCCTATTTCCAGAAAGGCCCTAATCAAATGATGGATGTAATCAACACAGGGAAGTTCGAATAGTCCACAGAGAGAGAGAGAGTACAACAGAGAGAGAGAGAGAGAGAGAGAGAGAGAGAGAGAGAGTCGTATAGAACTTTTATTTCTACTTCAAATACATACACTTCATAGAGCAAATAAAAGGTTCGCTGGTGCATAGCCGAAGATACACTACTCTTTATACATAAGTGACAAAATCCCTCTAATTTTCTGGCCTTTGTCAAAGAATAATTCAAGCAAGTCTCATAAAAAGAAAGAATATGTGCAGAATCATTCCTGCTTGAAATAGTGTTTGCTTTCCTAATGAATCCTCCTCTACCTAAGGCACGTTTCAAAGAAGGCAGAATGAAGGCAAAACCTTGCCTCGTGAAAATGCTTCTAGTCATCAACCAGGCAGTGCAATTGACAGATGAGCCCAACAAAATATGGATATGCAATGCATATCGACAAGAATATGGGGAAGCAGTTCAATGAGGAGGATACAATGTAGGGGGATTGACCAATCAGGAACCAATCTCCAAAAGCATCATTTCTGTGTCCGAATATCAACACCACAGGCATTGTTTTACCTTCTTTAAGACGAGCATTATCTTGCAATTTTCTCTTCACTTCTCGGTGCATTTTGCAAAGAGAAGAGCTTATCTTGATTAGTTACGACTTTCCATGAGATCAGCAAGAGTAATCTTCCCACATTTGCCGTTGTCTAACCGATCAAACTTATTGCAGATCTGCATTATGTCTTTCTCTGAAACTTTTCTCATCTCTTTTAACTTGTAGATGACATACTCAGATTTACTGCACAAAGACACCAGCAGTGAATTTCATTAGAGCTCCAAGTCTGACAGATGCACACATTTAGAAATTGGCAAAAGAAGGTTTTGATAGCTATATTGAATATAAATATAAGCTTACACTCAGGTAGAATCACATACATCCAGTTTAGGCTTTCCATAACTTTAACAAACTTATAGGTGTAGAGCAAATTTAATTAATTAATTCCATAACAGACAATATTCGAAGACTATTTCCATCAAGTTAAATGGCAAATGTTCTGAGCAAGCGCTTGCAAAGTACAAAGATACCAAGTGAAAAGTTAAACAAGCTAACAACTCGCGTGGTGGGCGTAGCTCATCTCTGCTGCCACAATACACTCCGTAACACACCGTGAACTTGCTCAAACAGTTTCACACAGTTGAAAACACCAGCAAAAACTTGAACTTTTTCTCAATGCAAATTACTGTAAAGGGTTTGACAGAACGACTTACTAAATTGGGACCTCAGTCACTGGCCAATATATTAAAAATGGGGATCTCAATCTGATGCTTCAAATGAGTGTAACCTTTTGCTGCACCAAGAGGGTGCCAACTAAGAGGATTTTTGTCCCTAGGATCATCAGTCAATTGTACGACATGCTTCAAACAATAAAAACTGGTGGGAATTTGGATGCGGCAACCTATATACTCCACTTAGTCGAAAAATGATGCGAATTTGGATGCATCCTATATACTCCACTAAATTTAAAAATGATGCAAATTTTGATGCATCAGTCTATAAACTCCTTTTAAGGGAATGGCAAAGTGAATCCATAGTGATTATACTGATTATCACAATTGAAGTTCTCCCCATCTTTTGAAATTGTTTATTTAAATTGTCAGTAAAGAGACTCAACATCCAATCCCTCTCTAGCCCAAACTGAACAGATCTTTCCATGAGCATAGAAGAGACAGTCGAATGAATTTCAGGGTAAGTTGGACTTTGGCCCCAATTATGCCAGAGTGAGCAGTCAAACAGTGAGTCCGATCGCAATTAATTCTCTTTAACATATCAGCCTTTTCCACTAGGGTGGTCTGGTCAGCGAAATTGTGTCTCCCTGCTAAAGCTACATACTCCCCACTTATCTACACTAAACCTTTATGTAAGTTAAGAAATACTTTCAATCTTCAAAAAATCATGCACGCAATATGGGAAGCAACATAGGATAAGGAAAATTCCTAATATAATATTCCTGACTGTCACAGAACCAGAAAGTGCAGAAACCCAAAACGACATAAGCAAATCATATTCTATGATATAAAAATGCTATTGCTATCATAACTTGAAGGTGCGTTTTCCTCTCACAGTAAATAAGATTCATGACTTAGTACTAAGAAAACACCTTGGTTTTATGCTCTACAGGAATGAAACCATTAAATGCAAAGACTTTGACATTCTCCCTGCTACTTTCTAGTCAAGAACTCAACTAAAAAGGAGAATAGAAGTCGGAAAAAAAAAAATAATAATCTCACACTTCTGATGAGGGATAGATTCTATTTTCCTTTTATTAGGCAGTAATAAGGAATGGAAGGAAACAAGAGTTTTGAACTTCTTCTCACTGTTCAGCAGCTCATCAGTGGACTGATGATATGGTACACCTTAGGACTAGTGTTTGTATGATAATGTCACTCTAAAGAAATGAATAAAAAATTTCCACATGTCATAGGCTGGCAGGAAAATTCTATCTAAGAACTGAGAATGCACAGCTGAAAAGTAAAGAAAATCCAAGCATTGAAAGTAAAGATAACAAAACTGTTCTTTGGAAAATATATGAAACATGATGGAGAACAGAAAAGGATTCCCAATCCTAAGTATCAATTTCCATTTACTGTCACAAAATTCCCAAGAGATATATTTTATATTAACTCAATTACTCATTCTGTGGAGACTGTAGACTAGCTGGACATCACCTGGAACAGATTTTAAGGTCATGCAATGTTTGTTTATTAAAGGCTATCCTGCTCAAAATTCTTTTGGATGGGAAAAGTGGTACAAACTCAGTGATAGAGAAGAAAAAAAGCCAATAGACGTGCTGTCAACATTTACTTAAGACAACATGCATTTTCATTCTACAGTGAATGAACACCATCATTTCAGTATTTTCTTCATAACTGAACACAAAACTTCGTATCTGTTCAACTGCTTCAAATGGCTGAAAAAGGTTTAAGGTTTCAGCTAGCAATATTACACTATTGTGCATAACTCAATACTGTTTATATGACTTTCAACTCTTCTTTTTGTGAACTATACTGAATTTTACTTGTCCAGGTCACATATCCACAACTCAGACAGTTAAAGATTCTTATATCATTCATACTACATAATTTATCCACTAAACTGCTACAAGACATATTAAACAGAAGCAACCATTCCCACTAATTCACATTACTTCAATTACTAAGAAGCTAGAAGTTGGGAAATGCTCAGAGCATCTCAAATGGTAAGGTGAAATTAAAGAACAGCTGAAAAGGAAGCATAGTCGTGCAATGTCTTCCCAAGAGTTATGGTCATTACAGAAGCCAGCCTAAACGAATACTACTGGGTAATAAGCATGCATACCTTACAAATCCATTGTTGTCAATATCAGCTGCAAGAAACTCGGCAATGGTCATGTCCTGACCTAGAACCCACTTGGCCATCCTTCTCTGGCGCTTATCCACTCTTGCTTCAGCCAGAAACAGAAATGCTCGAGCAACGGCAAGAGTGGATACCAGCAACCAAATTGAAGCAAAAATACGACCAGGCAACGACTTAAACGCCCTATCACCGTAGCCGACAGTGGTCACTGACATCACAGAAAGGTAAAACGAATCCAACCAATCAAGGTCCTCAACAAAATGCATAACCCCAGCACCAATCCCAATACAGATAACAACCACAACCAGTGCCAATGCCACCTTCATTCTTATCCTCATCCTCCCCTTCTTCAAATCGAAAATATATGTCCCCGCTAAATCCTTCTTCTCTCCATCACCCTTCACTGACCTCAACATGTAGTTCTCTTGCAAATCGAGCACGTAACTGACCATCCCGCTGAGCAAAATATCCACAAAACCAAATCCCACCAGCACAAACATAATAGAGAAAAGCTTCGTAGCCACACTGTTCGGCGTGATATCCCCATAACCGATCGTGCACATCGTCACAATGCAAAAATACAACGCGTCCACAACCGGATGAGTCTCGGTCGCAGAGAAATTATCCCTGTTGAACCAATAAATCACCACGCCGAGCGACAGGTACAATACCAGAAGCACGACGGCCTGCCGTATGATCGACGGCGAGGCGAACTGCAGCTTGGGCGGCGCGCTCTGCCTGTTGAGGTCGTTGATCACGGCCATGGCGGGGGCGGTCTTGGAGCGGTGCAGGTTGCTCTTGCTCCAGAAGAAGTTAGGGTCGATTAGCCAGGGCTGCTGCTGCGGCAGCGGCGGCGGCTCCTCCAGGGGAGAGGAGGAGGAGGGCAGGGCGGGGTGGAGCGGGGAAATGAGGGTGTCGGCGATCGGGGACGCGTCGCGCGGGGGCGGGGAGGGGCCGAAGATGAGGCGGTCCTTGAGCTCGGACGGGGTGAGAGCAGGGGGAGGGACGGCGATCTCGTCGTCCTCGGGGAGGGTGAACAGCGGCGGCGGCCGGACGAGGCCCTGGAGGAGAGGCTCGTCGTCCATGCCTGCACGGCTCGATTCGAGCCGCGACTATCCGCAGGAATCGGTTCCCGACGAAGCCACGGCAAGAGAGAGAAAGAGAGATGAGAGAGAGAGAGAGAAAGAGAGAGAGTTTCGCTTCGGTCTTCGCTGCGATGGGAGTGACGATCTCTCCCTCTCTCCTGTCACTTCTCCCTCTCTCTCTCTTCTCTGTCTCTGTTTCTCTCTCTTCTGTAATTTCTCTCTCTACTGTCACTTTCTCTCTCTTCTGTGTCTTCTCTTTCTCTCTCTTCCGAGGGAGGAAGAAGAGAGGCGGTTAGGGGCCGTTGCGCGACGCGCCGGGCGCGTGGAGTGCTCGTCACGCTGAAATCACGCGGGGGAGCAGGCCGGCCGCCTTCGTCCCTTCTTCTCTATCTTCTTCACGTGAGCCCGTCCTGTGGCGCGTCCGTGTCGTTTAGCCAGACTGGTGCGTCGTTTCGGCTTTTTTTTTTGTTTGTTATTATTGCGATTATTATTGCTATCGTCATCGTCATACAAAATAATTCGAAGTAACCAAATATAGGAATATGGTAATGTTTCGTAACGGTTACTATCGATGTCGACCCACAAAAGAAAACCGAAAAAGAGGCCTTACGTTATGAAAATTGAACGTTTTTTGGTCCAGCACATTACACCAATGTTCTCGTGACACTTGTTAGCAAAACTCATTTAATACTAGAAATATATAGAAAAAATTTATAAGCTCATGAGTATCGAACACGACTCTCTTAATGAGGTCAAATTGGTCTTGAAGATTAGTATGTGTGGGAATTTAATTGCACCCAAAGATTTTTTTTTTTTTTTGGTGAATCAGGGAACCTCCGAACGCGCCGCGAGAGAAAAACCCTAGAGCGGGCCCCACCGCCGACCCCAAGCGCAGGTAAGACGCGCGTTATGCGTTGAAGCATCGTTTCCACGAAGGTTCGAACCCTTCCCCCTGCGTTTGGGGGACCAAGCCCTAACCAACGCTTCCACTGCGGGCGGTATTGCACCCAAAGATTAGTAATTAGGAAGCTGTCCAAAATCGATCCGACCCTTTACCCCATTGGTCATCTTTTCAATATGAAAGTGGGAGGTGAATCTCCACCTTCTCAGGGGAATGAGGTGGGGATGCGTAAGTTTCAGGGGTGAGTTTCGATTCTCATGTCCTATAGTCTGAAAATAAGTATAGAGTAAAACCGATAAAAAAAAAAAAAAAAAAAAAACGATCTGACCCGAACACAAACCGAGCACAGAAAATAAGCATCCTTTGAACGGAGTTAGGGCCCGAACATTGTTCGGTCTCAAAACACATTATTGCCTCCATACAATGAAACGAACACTTTCCCTCGCGTTACCCGAAGTCAAAAACGTCAGACCCTCGCCGACTCTGTCTTCTCCTCCCGACGACTGCGCCTTCTCCTTCTCGTCGATTCCGCCGCCGTCCACGGCTGCGCCTTCTCGTCGACTCCGCCGCCGCCCTCTTCTTTGCTGCTCGCATTCTAGGGTTTCGCTTCGCGGTAGGATCTCCGACGGAGCTGCCGGCGCCTGCGCTCACGACCGCCGGTTCGGCATCTGCGGCCACCGCCCGCGCCGTCGGCCTCCGATCGTGGCCGCCCATCTCGGCCGGCGATAGGCGAGTCGGTCTCGCGACTCGCGAGCTCGCGTTCGTTGCGAGAGCGGCCGATTCCGCTTAGCCCGCGTCCGCTGGCAAGGCGATTATCCCCGACGATGAGTTCTTTCTAGCCAAGGTCTCGCTTTTTCCCATTCCTATTTGTATTTTCCATTTCGGGCTTCGAATTTGATTCATTTTCATGAGCTTCGCATTCTTGCGTGCGGAATGGGCTCGGATTTTAATGTTGTTTGGTTTGCAATGCAGATTAACGTGGACTCGTAATTGGTTGCTGCGATATCGGGGAGGTCGAGCAATTCCATTCCGTGCTCATTGCGACTGACATTCTGGTTAGATGCTTGCCTTTTCCTGTGTTTTCTTGTGCCGTGATGAATCCTGAACTGGTTTGCTTCATTTGGTGTTCTTTTTTCTTGAATGATATTGTTGGTGGTTCCATGTTGTTTCATTCGGTGCATGTTGTGGGTTGTTGGGTATCCAGGAAGTCGAGATTGGGCTCGTTGCATGCCTCTCTGGCGCTGACTGATTACTTAGAATGGGTTGTGAACCTTTAGTCTAATCTTATGGAATTGGATATGTCTATAGTGGAGAAAATAGCATTCTATTGTCTGTGATTATCTTTATGGCAGAGAATCAGTTCCTTCCATATTAAACAAGTAGAAAAGGAAAACTAAATGAGATGACTAAATTGAAATATATTGAAGTTCCAAACAAGTGCCAAATCTAGAAAATAAAGACCAGTTCAGTGATAGGTACTGCAGTTCACCTCTATGAAATGTGTCTCCCAGGAGATAATTAGTTTAGGACGTCTTGGTGTCTTTTGGAAAAGTTTGTCTAATGTATGTTTCATTTGAGCGTGCTCTGTTTGTTTATCTAGTTAGTGACTTTCTTAGTTCTACTTCTTATTGTTCTTTGAAGTGCTAGATGCATCTCTTCACTTTTACAATGCTGTTGTCATGTTGGCTTTGTAGCATGTTGCTACTTTAAGAGAACAGCTGGAGCAGCTGGCTGGGGAGAGAACCCCAGATTGGTTACCACGGTCCTTCGCGTGTCCTTTGGAACTCTGTTGTTGTTGAATGAGATGAGCATTTCTTCTTGGATTTTTCATTTTTGAACATCGGACTGCTTGTTGGACATTTTTCATATGAGTTTTCTCGTTATGGACCCTACGGCATGGTCTTGTTGGCTGGATCACAGACTGCTTGTTGTTGCCTCTTATATTTGCTTAGTAGGAAGAAGACTTTCGCCATCGACTGTTTAACCAATTAAATATTGCAAGCTATTTTGAATTTTTTGTTGATTCCCTGGTTTTGTAGATTATATGGGAAAGTTTTCTAATCTGTCCAAATCATAGGCTACTAGAATGACTGTTGCAGTCACACTTATTTATGGTTCCAGAGTTACTGGTTCTCAGTTTAGCAACTTTCATCTGAAGCTGCAAGCTAAAACTGTAGTTCATTTAAGGCATGAAATGGATTCAATCTGTCCCATGATGTTTGCTAGTCAAAAACTAAAACTCTTCCTTATTCACAGGACATTTGTTCTTTGCTCTAGATCACTCCTAATTCAGGATTGGATCCAGGGTCCAGGTCTGGAACCTACCCAACCCAGACCGGATCACCCTTAGTTGTGACATGTGATTTTGACGAGCCTTTCTCATGTGGTTTCACAATGTATCTTTATCTTTGAGATTGTGATAATACATGGAATTTTTAGCCATGATATACTTATAGCAACATAATGTTTTGAGATATTTTAACCTTCAAGACTCCATGTTTGTACCGATATGTGTGTATGAGTGTCTATTTACTTACATGGGACAGCCGATTTAAGTATTTGCATTACTCAGAGGTGTTTATCCCACACAAATTTTTCCTATTGACATTAAATATGGTGTTGTGCTTTTGTCTTTTGCTGATTTGGTGCAGTTTTCAAAATGCCAGTGGAGATTAGTGAGAACAATGATTCAGTGGAGATGCTGAAGAATATTCATATCTCTACCTACAATGACAACCGGGATGATGATGCAGATCCAGAAGAAGTGGAGGATCTGATGAATGATGATGATGATGATGATGATGAGGATGAGGATGATGATGAAGTGCAAAAACCAGTAACTTTAGGTTTTGTTGAGAAGCCAAAAAATAAATGGTCCCTGCTTCGTCAACTCTTCCCTAGCAAAGCTGGGGGGGTGCCGGTGTGTTTTATTTTCGTGAAATTCTCCCCTTTTCAGTGGTCTTTTCTTTTTGCCTGAATACTTTTTGCATTCTTGCACCAGCTTCCAATTTGCCTTTTATGATTTTCCAAGAGTAAGATATGAAACTAAAGGTCGTATTATGATGGACAAGTAGTTATATTCAGTACAAGTAATTAGAAAAGTCAAAATGTTGAATTATCTTGACATCACTGTG
Source organism: Eucalyptus grandis (assembly GCF_016545825.1). Classification (NCBI taxonomy): domain Eukaryota; kingdom Viridiplantae; phylum Streptophyta; class Magnoliopsida; order Myrtales; family Myrtaceae; genus Eucalyptus; species Eucalyptus grandis. The sequence goes on from NC_052615.1 coordinate 7,108,891, forward strand.
GTTTATGGTATTTTTGCCTGAATGCAGGCTTGGTTGGATCCAATTAATCTACCATCTGGTAGGTCTCGCCTTTGTGATATATGTGAACAACCCTTGCAATTTTTGCTTCAGGTATATTATTCTTTTGCCTTAAATGACTTTCTGTGTGGCATGTGTCCAGCGTGGAATTTCCTATCACTCTTAACTGGAGCGGGAATCTTTTTCATTTTTGTATATTGTTGATTGGAATTTCATTACTGTTCATTGTTATCAGATACTATATATGTTCTTGACTTGCATATTCTTTCCCAGACAGTGCATTTTTTTATGCTTTAGTCATTTGCATGTGTGTGGAGAATATGCATGTACTAGATGGAGGGTTTTGTTATTCTCTTGGCAGTGTAGTGACCGTGTGTCCTTCTCTTAATAAATTGTCCTATTTTCTTTTTATCTATTTCCTTTGTGATCATGTAAGCAATGAAAGTGGCTTCATTTCTATCATTTGCCGCATCCATGAGCTCTCAATAATAGGGTATTTATTTGATTGGTAGTGTTGTCTTAGTCAACGTGTCCCTTTTTTAATTTTTTTTTTTTTGAAAACCTTTTTAATGTTGTTTAGTAGATGTTTGTACTTTTTGTTATTGTTTGTGACGTCCTTAGGTATATGCACCGACCTCTGATCGAGAATCCACGTTTCATCGCACATTATATTTGTTCATGTGTCCATCGATGTCTTGTCTACTTAAAGATCAACATGAACAATGGAAGCGACCTGCAGTAAATGCCTCTCGAAGGTACTATCAATTGTCTTAATCCAGCAAGTCCTGTTTCAGTTTATTATTTGTGCACTTGTCTTAATCTAATTTGTCTCATTCTTTGGGTCCTCTGGTGGTATTCAAGTGTGAAAGTTTTTCGTTGCCAATTGCCTTGCGACAATCCCTTCTACTCAAGTGAACCCCCACGACATGATGGGAGTGACAAACCTTTAGGGAGTGGAGGTAGCTTTTTATGTCTTTTCCCAGTCAGTCATGTTCTGATTTTTGTCTTTGGAAGTGGATGGAATACTTTATGACAGTGCACACACATATGGGCAGATGAATATGCTATCCTCTGTTTCTTTATCAGTTTATTCTGTCTTTGTTTAATTGGAGATTTCTATGACTTGGTTCTGTTGTTGTCTCTAAGGGCCTAATTTCAAAACTCATATATGGGCTTTTGACTACTTTTATTGTGTTAGCCTCCGAGTAATTATGGTACTAATCCATCTCTTTTTGGCCAAAATGTATTGTTGTTGAGCAGCTCCACTTTGTAACTGGTGTGGAACATGGAAAGGAGATAAATTTTGTGGTAGTTGCAGAGAAGCATGATACTGCTCTGAAAAACATCAGGTTCTAGGTTATTCAGCTCCTTATACACATTCACTGTCCATCTGATCTTTTCCGTAACACTTTTTTTTCTTCACCTGCAGGCCATGCATTGGCGCTCAGGTCATAAAGTTATGTGCCAAAATAGTAGTAGAAATGCAGGAAATTCATCAGCAGAAGACCAGAAGCGTGAGCAATTATTTTAGATTTATTTGGATAAATTATACCAGTATTGCAGGGGAGGCGCAGATATGTGCCTCTTAGGTCTCATGAATTTTCCATCTTCACACGCACAGCTCTGTTCTGTCATGTTGGCATGGTAGAGGTCCTATCGGAGTATTTTGAACATACCTTAGTACGTAGACTGCCAGAGATAGATGTAGTCATTTAGCTGTGATGATTTCGGTCTGGAGACTTATGCTTGAAGTTGCAGCTCTGTTCTTTCTGTCATGTTTGCAGAGTAGAGATCCTATCGGAGTAATTTTAACATGCCTTGGTACGTAGACTGCCAGAGACTTATGTAGTCATTTAGCTGTGACGATTTTGGTCTGTAGTCTTATGCTTGAAGTTGAAACTGAACTCAGCATCATGTTTTAACTTCCGCTATTTATTTCTGTACTTTTGGAATGTTAAGTTCTCTATGTTGTAATTCTGCAAACAGCTGCAAGCAGTAGTCCATGGCCTGAACACGAAATTGTTAATGAGGATGAGGCTGAGTACAATGTCGATGTGTCCACTGATTTGGATAATGCCAATTTTCTGGTATCCAAAAACCAGATGGATGACTCAATAAATTCACTTATTGATAGTTTCCAGGTATAATTGCACTGTAGTTATTGAGAATTAGTTCTGCTAAATATTCCACATGGTTTATCCTTTGCCTTTTTCTGTGAGTAGGGTGACAGTGACAGGAGGAGTTGGGGCAACTTCCAAGAACGTATTGCCAGGGCGCCTGAACAAGTTTTAAGGTTATCTAATTTAAATTGCAATGTATGGTTTTGAGATCCATGAATTCTTCAATGAGGATGTGCATATCTAGTATGCTTATTGGGTATTTTTATTGGATGGAGCATGCTTTCTGCAACATCCAAAAAGAGCCTGACCAGGTTTTCAGAGTAACGATGTCTTGGCAACATTTAGAACCTTACTGTAGATGTCCTACTAGGACACATAGGAGTTGTGATGAGATGTAATGCCATTTAACTGGAAGTTAAATTCGTTGAATAAATTATAGATGGGTTATACATTAATTAACTTACTGTCTGAATGTGGCCTGTGCATCGTTTGTAGTGAATGTAACCAAGTCTAGGTCAGTCGTATTACTGTTTTGACACTTCGAAACCACTTTTCAGTAGTTTCTAATTGTACATCGTAGAACCATATCTGTTGTTTCTCTTTCCTCTTCCTCATTCTGAAACAAGAACAGTTTTTATTTGTTTGGAAAATCAGAAAATCGCAAAGCTTATTTGTTTATTCTACTTGTAATGAACAGGTACTGTCGAAATGTATGCTCTAGGCCCCTGTGGCCGATGTCAAGTGGTCAGCCATCAACAGCTGATATTCCCAAATGCAGCTATTGTGGAAAGCCCCGATGTTTTGAATTTCAGGTTATCTTTTTGCATCCTTTTCTTTTGAAAGATCTTGATATTATAAAGATTTAATGTCAACGTGCAGTCGCCAAAACCCCTCTGTCATTATACAATGATATGCATCTCTATAAGAGCTCTAATTTGTGTACCATCACGCAGTGGATGACCTTTTGATTACTGCCCTCAATTTTTCAGGTCTTGCCTCAGCTACTTTACTTTTTCGGCGTGAAGAACGATGCAGATTCGTTCGACTGGGCTACTATTGCTGTTTATTCCTGTGAAGCGTCTTGCGAAGGGGCTGCGAGTTACAAGGAAGAATTTGCTTGGGTGCAAGTGTCATCCCCATCTCAAGTGGTACCTTGAAAATTCTTGTTCTATAATTCTCCCCGTCCTGCCTCCTTTTGATGATCGTTTCCGGTAGAGTTACAATAGGCTCCGAAATCCAAGAAAGGGGTAAAGTTTGATTCTACGCCGTGGACAAAATGAAAGCCCCGTTTGTATCTACTAGGCGTCAGCCCAAAAAAGAAAAAGAAAAAGAAAAAATAGAACTGAAGAGTGGATGAAAGGTGGCAGGACATCCTGCTGGAAATTTGAGTAACAAGTTAGGAAAAATTACAAAAAAAATCGTAAATTTGTTACAATTGTCTTGATTAAAGCTTGCACAAGCAGAGAAAAATTTTGCTCTAGGAGCACAAACAATGCTTTTAATTATCGTGATTCTACAGAAAGAATAATGACGCAAGATTGAATAAATAATGGACAACAAACAATGAACAAAATAACTGGTTCTAAATGTCCAAACACACAAGGAAATCCCTAGTAGGCCATTGAATCTCGAGTTTCAGTTTCTAGAACTTGAACTGGATATGCTCTCGTCGTCTTGGAATGCCTTAGCAAGAATGTCCGTGGCGATATCCCAACTGGATCCGAAAACCACATTTGCCATTGTTTTGATGCTGGGGTTTTAGCCGTTGAGAGCCGCGATGGTGATGGCGTTGTCATATCGGGTTGATGCCCCACGGCTTGTAGTTGATGCAAGCTAGTGAGATACCGAGTGTGTTGAGCCCTAGCAACTGAGCCACGGTCACAGGAGTCACTTCTGATCCGACTGGGTTCGATACGTTGCTAGCCAAGCGAATTCCCCCAAAGTAGAAGTCATCGGCTTGGACCATTTCGGGGTCTATGCGTGCGAACCCATTCACAAAAACACAGGAGACAACAGATTTATCGTCACAACTTGCATGCCTTCAAGTGTTTTCACAATGTATATCATTTAAACATTACTTAAGATGTTTATCTCAATGGGAAGGGTCCACGACACAAAAATCCTGAAGGGAATTCGTATCCGCTGTGGCGACAGTAATTACTAGAGCCGTGAGCCCAAGGAAGAGAACATGGGTTGTCACGAAAAAATGTGTAGATGATGCAAAACGAGGACTTTGCAAAAGAATGTCAAGATCGATCGATGATGCTTCGTGTCGCAATGAAGCTATAGAACCATGGAGGTCTTATTTAGGGAAAAGTGCCAAAAAAGTCCTAAACCTTTTGCCTTTGTGCCAATTTAGTCTTAAACTTTTTTTTGGTGCCGATTCAGTCCTAAACCTTTTAAGTTGTTCCAATTCAGTCATTTCCGGCCAATTTTAGCCGGATTTTGCTGACTAGGACGCCCGGCCGGTTGACGTGGCCTGATCTCGCGTTGACGTGGATAACTTTTAATAATATTTTTAAAATTTTTGAAATACTTTTTTATTTTTTTCTTTATTTTTATTTCCTCCCGGTGGTCGCCGAGGTCCGGCGACCGGCCGAAGCGACCGCCGGCGAGGTGAGGCCGACCTCGCCGGATCTCGCCGGGCGAGGCCGAGTCTCTCGCCGGATCGGCGAGGCGGGCGAGGGTGAGCCTCGCCCATGGCCCGATCCGGCGAGGCGACCATGGGTGAGGCTCGCCCTCGTCGAATCCGGGCGAGGTCGAGCCTCGCCGCCCTCGCCCATGGCCCGATCCGGTGAGGTTGGGCAAGGGTCGGCGAGGCTCGACCTCGCGGCGATCGCCTCGGCCGGTCGCCGGACCCCGTGGACCGGGCTGGAGGAAAAAGACAATTTAAAAAAAAAAAAATTAAAATATTAAAAATATATTATTAAAAGTTGTCCACGTCAGCGCCGATTAGGCCACGTCAACCGGCCGGCGTCCAATCAGCAAAATCCGATCAAAATTGCCGGAAAGGACTGAATTGGCACAACTTAAAAAGGTTTAGAACTGAATTGGCACCGAAAAAATGTTTATGACTAAATTGACACAAAGGCAAAATGTTTAAGACTTTTTTGGCACTTTTCCCGTCTTATTTATATATAACCATTTAGAAGGAGCATTTTCTTTTTAATTCGCATGATAATAATGGATGTTTAGAATTTTTTATATACTTAAGTTTGTCACATTTTTTTGAAAATACGTTTTAAAACATCATACAATGATGGCATGGAAAATAATTAAAAATTGAACTAGCAGAATACAAAGACTACAACGTAAACAAAATGCGTATTAAAACTTGGTATATGGTTCTTTTTACTCATATTTGTGCTAGGGTTACTTTTCAAATAATAGTACAAAAAAGTAGAACATACAATAAACATAATAATTAATTAGCTATATGCTAAATAAACTACTTCTCGAAAAAGGGGACACCAATTATGTTCCAAGAAAGGGAAAAATCCAGAAAAAAGAAGAAAAAGAAGGTAAGAAATCTGAAATCAAGAGTAGTCTCCACATTAAACCCTAATAAATGTTATAGAAGAGGAGAGTGGGTAATTTTGTTTCCACTAATAATTGAAATAAGAAAAAACAATATAAGAGATGATCTTAAATTAAGAATATGACCCATAAAGGATAACATAGTCAATTCAATATGATAAGGGAATGCCTATTTTTTTTTTAGATAATTTTTCTTGTGTTGGAGTGGTAGTTTTCAAGCATAAAATTCGGTTTGTGCACGTCTTAAATTGAATTTTTCTTTTTTTGGTCGATACGTCTTTGATTAAATGAGGCCGCCCAAACCGCACATATCAATGTTTTCCCGGGTCGGTTCATTTCCAATTCGTGATTCCGACTCATTGCAAAGGCAAACACTCCGTTCAGAACCTCGTCCTTCATTCGTATAGTGGGTTGGGGAAGAGAAGGACCAATTTTGGGATTTTTATTTTTAGAAATTTGATTTTTCTTTTTATTCGAATTTTTTTTGGACAACAATGATGGTTCGCGGAAAGTTATTTATTTATTTATTTTTCATGGCAAATGGATATTTTCACTCTTTTTTCTTCCTGCTCAAACTGATATTTCACTTGATTTTTTTTTTTTTTTGGGTCGTAATATTTCACTTGGTATGAGGGGCCGGAAAAATCAGTCTTTATGTTTAGGGTGAATTTCTTAGTTTGGTTCTCAATAGATGTTACCGGTGGGTGCTTGGTGCTGGCAACATTACTTGGTACTGGTAACGTTACTAGGAGATATGAGGAAAGTGACTCTCGGGTTCACATTTCTTACCTTGGTCCTTCAATCATGATGTGGGTTGGGGGAAGAGAAGAACCAATTTTGGGATTTTTACTTTTAGGAATTTGATTTTTCTTTTTATTTGATTTTTTTTGGACAACAATGCCCCTATTTCATCTGTTGGGAAAGTCACATGCCAATCGGCCAGTGGGCTCATGCCTTAATTGAGATAGACTTTGGCACTTCAAACCCTTATTTAAAATAAGGTCAACTTTGGATCATTTCTGGTGAAAATGACTCCATTCATATTCTTATTTGAAATTTCCCTTCTCTTTTTCTGTACGTTACTTTTACTTTAAGAAGGTCATGAAATTTTTTTAAAATGCCATTAACATCGCTTGCGGTTCCCCTCGAGGCATGACCATTTCTATCGTGATAAGAAATGTGAACCCTGATAGAGGTAATTAGTTCCTGGTTTGGTTTGGTCCCACTAAGGAGCCGAGAATCAAATCGGAAAGACTCGCTGATCCTTGGACTAGGAACTAGATTGGATCAACTGGTCTGGTTCCAATGGAACTTATGAATTTTTTTTGGTCCGTAAAAAGTAGAAACTTTTGTGTATGGGACTCGAATTTTATATTGAGCGGGAAATGTCACTGTGATTGAAAGTCCAACAGTTTGGACTTTCGCATTCGACAGTGGACTGTCTTGTGGATGACAACTTCGTCGTCCCCGTTTGTCTTCTAGTGTGAAATGTAGTCATGCAAAGTTTAATAGATTCTTTGGAATAAGCACGATGATGGAATATGTGAGAGGGACCGAGGGAAACTAAGAAAGATTGGAGTTTTGTAAGAAGTTAAAGAAATAATATATATAATCGGTCTGGTCCGATTGGTTTGATTCCTGTCCTAGAACTAGGAACTGGATCGACTAGCCACCAGCTCCAAAAATAGGAACCATGAACCGGACCGCTACTCATGGGAACCGCTCAAAACCAGCCAATTTGGTATGATCCGATCCGAGCAATTCCCAATTCGAGCAGTTCTCATTGTACACTCCTAAACCTCATAATCACTTTCATATCTTCAATGACTGTTACAATACAAAGTAGCCACTAGTAACTTCTATTGAGAACCAAATTAAGAAACTCACCCTAAACAAAGAAGCTAATATTCATGGCTCCCCATATCAAGTGAAATATCATTTTCAGCAGAAAGAAGAAAGAGGGAAAATATTTATTTGCCATGGGAATAAAAAGCCTTCCATGATCGCAAGGCAAAGATCGAAACACCATTCTGTGCTAGTAAAATGTGAGACACGTTGTAGAAATCCATTGGTAGCACAATTTTTTTTCCCTATTTAATATGTAAGTATTGTAGAGAAATGGAGTACAATAGTTTAGGGGAATCCCCTAGCATTACAAATAGAGCTGAAGTCTCCACATATTATTCAATACAACATTTGATTGGAAAGGTTTAATTTTTTGGTAAAGTGAAGCTCCACCTCTTACATTTTTACGCACATTGAACAAAATAATATGGATGTTAGTTGATTTGTTTTGAAACAGTCTATGGTTGCGCTCCATCCAAATACAATATATGGTTGCTAAAAAAGATAGTGCGCCGCCAAATCTTTGCCCTTTGTTACCCTAATCATCCATTAAAATTCCTCATTCCATCTTCCTAAAGACCGCCCAATTCCATGTTGCACAAGGATACTATGCCAAATACTACCTATCCATTCTCACCAAAATAATAAATGAATATGTTTTCTATATTGGCCTTGCATAGCATTGGGTATCAATTGTAGTCATCCATTGTGCTATAATATCTACTATCGGTAGTTTATCTCTACAAACTAGCCATCCAATGAAATTGTATTTGCTAATGCCACTACTCCAAACTAGGTTGTACCACTCCACAATTAGACCCCCATGTCTGAGTTCATAATTATATATCATGACAACAATACCCTAAACTAGAAATAACTGAGGTCAAAGCATGTCATAATTTGAGAAGACATAGCCAACTCCAAGCCACACTACCCCTAATGTCAAGATGCATAATTGGATTACCTCTCCATTTTGTGTTGTGACCCTAAATGCTCCAAAGGGAAGAAAATGGGTGATTAATAAGGTTCCATAGGGTACGGCCTAACAAAATTTATTCCATATGTGCAAATTGGGTAATCCTAATCCTCCTTCCCTTTTAGGTGAACAAGCTACCTACCACACAGCCTTGTGCGATCCATGATTTGCTGGAGAACCAGCCCATAAGAAATATCGAATCCCCTTCTCGTCTCATATAAAGTTTGCTTTGGAAGTAATAACATTTGCATCCAATAAGAGCAAATGGAGATAAGGACTGATTTAGTTAGTTGTAGACACCCTGCATAACTCATATGCTTCATGCCCCAACTTTCAACTTTCTTAAAGATCTTGTCAATAAGACTCTTGCAGTTTGTATGAGTGAGTCTTCTAGGAACAAGGGGAACACCGGGGTATTTGATAGGTAGGATACCTATGGTAAACGGTGTGTGGTCCAATATAAGGAGCTTCTCATCCTCGTTGAACCTAGAGAAATTTTTTTTGACATTTGTCAAGATTAAACTGCAATCTTATGAGAGCAACGAATTCTTCAAGGGCATCTACCAGGCAATGAACAGAACCTACATCTCTATGAGCACGGAAGAACAAGTCATCTGCAAAGCATAAGTGAGTAATCCTCTGTGTTTTGCAGCGTCAGTGGTATTTGAAAAAAGATGTAGCAACTTTTGTATTGACAATTTTATTGAAAATTTCCATAACCAAGATAAAGAGGTATGGAGAAAGAGGGTCACGTTGCCACATCCCATTAGTGCTATTGATGCACTCGATTATCCAATCAACCAAGTACTGGGGCGTATTTAGGGCTTTAAAGACCTCAATGTCCGCATCCCATTTGATCATGTTGTAGGCCTTCATGAGATCAATCTTTATGGCCACACATTTACCTTTGTCTCCCTTATGAAAATGGAGCAGGATATTCTCTAAGATCCATCGTCTAGTGATGAAAAGCAGTTTGGTTAAGGTCGACGATCGGAGGAAGCATACACTTTGTTCGTTCTGCAAGGGGTTTAGATATAATTTTGTATAAGATATTGTAGTATGAAATGGGTCTGAAATCCTTGAGGCAAGATGATTTGGAACCTTCAGGACAAGGGAAATCAAAGTGAAGTTTATAGATTTTAGCATTCTTTTCGACAAGAAAAATTCCATGATAGCTTCCTCAATGTCTTGTCCGATGATGGTCCACGCACTTTTATAGAATTGACTGTTAAAACCATATGGACTCGGAGCTTTGAAGTCCTTGAAACCCTTTAAAACCCTTTAAAACTCTGAGAATATTTGATCCTTGAAGTGTTGAAAATGTAACTAAAGTATTGACATCTCCGTGAAGTAAAGAAGCATACCTCTCATAAGAAACACGTGGACGCCTGGAATTACCAAGAAGGTGGTGGTAATATGATATGATTGCATTCTTAAGATCACCCACCTAGGTAATAATGGAGCCATCCTCGAGTTGGAGATGATTTATCCTGTTTTGAACACTTCTTCACATCATGGAAGTAGATAAAACCTTGCTATTGTTGTCATCCTCCTTGAGTCAAAGATTTCTGGATTTCTATTTGAGCAAGAGTAAAAAAATCCTCCGATTGGTAGCATAGTTTTAATCGTGGCAAAAGTACACAATGAGTGGCAAAACTTAGCATAGATGACTACTTAAATCCCAAAACTTCCAAAAGGTACACTTAAGTGTCATTTTTTTATTATTGAAAATTGGACACTTAAGTGCAAATTTCAACGAAGATAATAGGAAATCCAACGTTGCATTATTTTAAAAATAAATGTGGTATACATGGCTCGCCGAAGTTGTTTACTCAGCAATTAATATGTAAAACAACATCATTTTACCTCCAGATTTGATTTTCAATACAAATATTAATTAAATTAAATTAAAAAATAAATTTAAAATGGGGGGAGGCAACATTTAGTGAGAGCCTCCACAACCCTCGTCGCTATCACCCCACCATCGTTGGCCTTCGTTGGTGGTTTGCCAAGTTCGCTCCCTAGCCGACCTCTGCTCCATTGTCACCGGCCCTTCTTGATGATGGTGGGGCGGTGGCAGTGAGGGCCTATAGGCCCTCGTTGGCAGTTGGCTAAGGTCGTCAGCCACTAGCTGAGCCTCGGCAACCCCGATTGACCCTCGCCCCATCGTTGCTAGCCCTTTCCTATGATGGTAGGGCGGCGCAACGAGGGCCTACTGAGCCCTCGTCGACGGTTAGCTAAGGTCGTCGGCCACTAGCCGAGGGCCGCCGACCCCAATTGACCCTTGCCTTGTTGTCGTTAGCCCTTTTCGGTGATAGTGGAGCAATGATGGCGAGGGCTGTGGAGGCTCTCGCTAAATGTTGCCTCCTTTTTTTTTTTTTAATTTAATTTAACTAATCTAATTTATATTAAAAATCAAATTTGTAGGCAAAACGACATCGTTTTGGACTTATCTAGCCATGTCAATGCAACGTGGATAATTTTTTTTTTTTTTTAAAGAATTGCCTCATTAGTAAAAAATTTGTCGGAAAAGGCCTCACTAGCAATTTGACCGGAAATTCTCATCATTAGCACTTCAATGTTCATTTCTTCTCCAATTTTGACACTTAAGTGTATCTTTTGGAAATTTTGGCACTTTAAGTATCTACCAATACCAAGTTTTGGCATTTAAAATGTCTAGCACTTTTTAAACCGTCAACTTGTTTTAGTTAGTAAAACATTGGTAAGTTACCAGTACTTTTGCAAAAGAATCAATAGCTTTTTAGATTGTTTGAAATTGCACAGTATTTCCATAATTTTCCAGCATTTACTGACTCGCTTACCAATGCGTATCATTACCAACTAATATTCAAGTTCACTTAGTAACATTTATTTGATTACATCGGTATTACCAAGTATTCTAGTAACTTTTCAACATTTGTTTGTTAAAGTTACCAATGCGGAAAAATTATCAACTCTAATGAGAAATTACCAGCATTAATTTGGGTGATAGACCAACCTCTCGGGGTAAGTTACTAAATGCTTAGCCTTATCAACTCTTATCTAAGTTAACTTGACTGTTTCGAAATTGCCAATGGTTTTGATACACTATTCACTGACATTTATTTGAGGAGCTTACTGACGTCTTGCATTTGCCAACTCTTATACGAAATTACCAAATCTCATTCGAGTCCCCAATAGTTATTTGATTGTTTGAAATTAGGGATAAGTGTTTCAGAAGTCCTACAACTTGTCACGAAAATACATTTCAATTCTAAAACTTGCAAAAAGTGCATTTAAGTCCTAAAACTTGTCAAATTATTTCAAACGAGTTCTAAGATCGACGCCGTTAGCCTTTTCTGTTAAAAATGCTGACGTGACATTTTAAATAATTTTTTATTTTCCAGGTTTATTTTTTAATTAATTTTTATCCATTTAAAAAAATTAGATTTAAAAATAAAAAATTAAATTTATTCTTATCTTATTTTCAACAAAAACTAAAAGAAAAGTTAAAAAGTTATTTTTAAAATTTTTTAAAAATAAATTAAAAAAATAATGTTAACTTTTTAAATATGTTTTTTAATAAATATTTTAACTAAAAATTATTTTTAATTAAAATGTTTTTTAATAAATATTTTAATTTTTTTTTAAAGTTTTTGGTAAAAATAATATAAAATGAATAAATTTGATTTTTAGTTTTTAAATCTAATTTTTTAAAAATAATTAAAAAATAATTAAAAAAATTCACGTGGAAAATAAAAAATTATTTAAAATGCCACGTCGTATTTTTAACGGAAAAAGGCTAACGGCGTTGATCTTAGGACTCGTTTGAAACAATTTGACAAGTTTTGGACTTAAATGCACTTTTTGCAAGTTTTAGGATTCAAACATTTTCGTGACAAGTCAACAGAATGACTTATTAACACTTATCCCTGGAATTACCAACCATTCTAATACTATAACGAACATTTATTTACTAAAGTTACCTAAATGTTAAATTTACTTAACCTTATAGGAAATTATCAACTTTTATATGAATCACCACCAATGTTTTTCTTTAATTTTTTGAATTTCCCAACCGTTCCACTAATTTATCCAAATTTATTAGCACAGCTTACTAACTTGTTCAAGTTACTAACTTTTTTAGGAAATTACCAATTGTAAATAAATCCACTTACCAATAGATTATTTTGGAAATCATCAACTATTCCTATATTTTACCTACATGTATCTGTTAAAGTTACTAACTCTCGTACAAAATTACCAACTATATCCAAAATTACCAGCCATTCCAAAAATTTCTCAGCATTTGTTAATAGAGTTGAAGTTACCAACTCTTACATCATACCGCCAACTGATATCTGAATTAATCACCGACTTTTATTTGATTGTTCTAAAACTACCAACCCTTCAAATAGTTACTAACTTCTATATGAAATCACCAACTCTCATTCAACATGGTATCAAAGCAATGTTATAGTATTTTGACGGACATTCTTCAGTTCGAGGTCTCAAACTAATACAACGTTTCTACCTAATGTCATGTGTCCCTAGTCCTCACAATAGTACTGATAATCAAGACAATTACAGACCATGTCTCACCAAGTTAGGACAATGAAATGAACTACTCTCGCTGCGTTTTCAAGAACACAAATTCTAGCAATAGCTTCCCAAGGTAATCATAACCTAAATACTCGACTTAAGTTCCGCCCTCTTCTTCCGCTATGCCTAGCCAACTTTAAACAGTGTCATTCATTTGCTGTGTGTTTATGCAAGCAAGAGGAAGGATGAGTTCAGACATTCTCCTCTCTAGTTTGTGCCTTCATCTGGGGTTTCCATCTTTGCCAACTTACTGCTACACTCCCCCTCGTTCTTTCTGTCTAACTTCGGAATACGGCTCTCAATACTCATGTTTGAATTATCTTAAGCCACCTTGAATTGTCCAGGCATACTGGCAACGAAACTAAAATGAAAAGCGAAAAAAGGTTCAGGTGCTGTTGCTAAACATCAGAAAATCAAAAGCCAGAATAAGTGATTTGTTGTCTAGCTCTGAAACTGGACAGAAAGAAGAACGAATGGCAAAGATACTGAAGTTTCAGCCGAAATTCTGCACAAGACATATAAACTTTGCAGAAACTTAGTCTCTGTACTTGTATAAAGTTAACAGACAAGATCACCTTTAAGAGGCATCATATTAGGAAAAAAGAAGAAAGAGAAAACTATTATTGAGTGATTCCAATTTGAGAACTTGATTTCCAGATACCTGTATTTGCTAAGTTTACTGGATGAGTAAATAATTAGCATCCTCAGGCAAGATGTCTCCAGCTGTGGGTGTCAAGTTACTTCGAGAAAGCGGTTTACGAACCTGAGCATGTGTTTCCGCCTCATGCTGGAACATCTTTACCAACTCTTGCAACTCCAACTTCCTAACTTCAACTTGCTCCTCGGTCACTGGTGCTTTCAACCCAAGGTAAAGCAAGCCAACTGCAATCAACACCATCCCCAAAATGACAAGAATAGCTGAAAACAGACCAAATGCATATGGTGTGTTGCTTCCTCCAGGGATCCCATCAACATTAATACCAAAAAGGCCAGTTACGACCGTAAGAACAACCCCACAGCCTCCAAAAACAGCCAGATTATGAGTTATTTTAAGGCTTCTATCCTGAATGAGAGTCGCCAGATTGAGTGAGAAACTTTCAAACCAGAAGAATGAAAAGAAGATTATACTATACCATGACAATAGCAATTCTCACCTGCAACCATGCACGGACAGTGCTCTGCATCACATCTTGAATGGTGAACAAGCGACCACGGACAGCTTCTTGCTCGTCGATCATTTGCCGGGTGCTCTTGTTAATTCCCTCCAACAAATTTCTAGTTGCAGTACCCTTTAAATGTTGGAGCAGCTCAAACACAATCTCTTCTCTTGCATGAAGTGACCATTTCACTCTTATGACCTGCAACAGATGGTCCAACTCTCACAATGCCACTCATACAAAATTTGTGGCCTTGACTCCTGAAACAACCAATTACAGCTATAGCAATATGGTTAAGTTGATATTATCATTCTAAACATAGAACTATAAGGTCTTGCATTCTTTTGGCCAAAAAGAAGTCTTGCATCCTTAATTCAGCGACTTCCACAAAATATGCACAGAACAGATGAGGTGAGTCCGACAAGCATGGCATTACTGACACTAAATAAGACTGGCAATTTTCAAAAGTCACTGGGAGCTAACCAGTGATGATGTTATGACATGTTTCAGCGGAGAGAATTATCTCGTTCCTGTTGAAAAAGTAAAAAATGCAAAACAAGAAAGGACAACTTACCTGTCTGGACAACCTTCTGATTTCTTGGTTTAGAATTATAGTATAAAGATTCAAGTCTTCCTGGTTTCTCCTATATATCATGAAAATTATCAGTCATTCAGGTAAATTGGATGAAGGTACAACATTCCACAAAAGAAATCTATGATCGTCTTAACCTGTTCACGAACTTAAGTTCAATCTCATCAGCTGCTCCAAAAATTGACTTACGGAATAACCTAGCAGAAGTTAGAGATAAGAATAGCAACAAAGGAAAACAAGGTAATAAAGCCAACAAAAAGATGTCAAGCAAAACTACATTTGACAGTGTACACAGAGGATAAACAATTTTAGGCAAGACAAATTGCCCAGGAGAAGCAAGCAGCCACTGTTCAGACACGTTTGACAGAATTACTCGTTTTAGTCCTCTTGAAATTAAGTAATTACTGTTTTTAGTGCTCTTGAAATTAAGTAGAGGCAATGAAGTGGAAGAATATGGCAGTAGTCTGTAAAGTCAAGTTTCATCAGTGAAATTAAATGAAGTTCCTCGAAGAATGCATTTGACTGAAATATTACCATGGAAATGCACTATAAAGACAGATGAGAAAATCCATCTAGATTACAGTTCCTATTCAGAAGTACACAACAGCATGCAGAGGGTGTGCCCAAGGAAGGAAATCCACAGATTGCTGACCAATAGATAGAAAACTAACAGTCAAATAGAGAACTTTCTATGAATTTTGTATGGATCATGCAGTAGTAGCGCATTGGTCAAGGCTCACTTAGTTCAAGAGTTCATTTTTAAGTTTAGGTAGAAGGATCAGAACACAAAAGAGTGTCAACATTCTAAGGCATCCAGCAATGGTCACGATAAGACTTCAACTGAGGTCAACTGTAACAATCCCTGCCATCGCATCATGTATAAGACTTTTCACTTGCACTGTTTACCATTGTTATTGCGGAATTTGCATAAATCAAGTAACTTGCTTTAGGAAAAAGCAAGCTAATGCCAATGGTCAAGAGCATCTGGCCTTGAGCACGCAGACCACCATATAGACATTCCCCAGGTAAGTACATCAATTGCTGTCTACATAACATACCAAAATTGACTTTCACACACAAACATCTAATGCTGATAATTAAGCATGGACCTGGATTAAATGAAGCACAATTGCCTTGGCCAAAAGCATTATCAATACAACTAATAAAACTCTGGAGGTGGAGAGGACGGATTTGGACAACCAACAGCGAGGTTGTTTGCTTGAGATGAAAATTGTTCCTCTGATGTGTGCATTCAAAATCCAAGACAATAATATGTCCTATTAACCAGTAGATGGTGTAGCAACCACGCAAAAGAACTCTGTGCATCGGATTTGTGTATTGACAGTGCTATTACCTGTCATCCCATCGGAAAAGGCGGCAACTTAAATGTGCTATGACTTCATGCGCTGTTCTTGGGACATTAAAACCACCAGCAAGAAGAAGCTCCTGAAACCGTGGCAAAATAAGAGCAGAAAATCAACATGAAATGCCATATGATAGGTCTCAGGGAAGTGTTTTGTTGACTATAAACTACCTGAACCTCAGTTATGCCCAGCACATTCAGGGTTTTCACAGGCCCCTTTATGTGCAGTACAGTTATCAGGAAGTTCTGTGCTTGCCAAGACCGTAGCACAATCGGGGTGTCATCCTCATTGACAAATGGATCTCCAGCTGATTGTCCAAGGAGCTCAAATAACAGTCCTCCAGCTACTCTAACTGGGACCTGGAAAAAGAGAGCACGAAGAAAGAAATTCAACCCCCTCACACTCCAAGAAACATACCAAAATAGGATTAGTGGCAATTCTTATCCTCAGACCAGTGTGACAACAAAGCATATGGAGCACACGCCTGAACACTTGGGCCACATACATTTTTGTGCAAAAAAGCTGAAACCATTCTGTTGCTTCAGAGTTTAATGGGTAAAAAGTGGAACTATTGCATTGCAGAAAGATCAACGATGCTGGCTTGGCTGTAACCACATAAATCACTCGATTTTGCGATCCATGTAAAATTAGAATTCACAAAGAGAAAATTCCCTAGAAACATTATGCATGCTCAGAGGGTCTTGATGCAGGAGAGCACAAGTGAATAGAACTCCATCTCAAAATCAGTCATATTCATCGCATCTGATTTAATTTTGATGAGCTTATCATATGCTGGAATTGTTATCAACTACAGTAGCTTGTATAATGCCCCGAAGTTTTTCCCTCAAATTGGAGGGAGAAAATAATGTAATTATTAATTCTAGCAAACAGTGGTATGAGTAACAAAGAATTCATGGTTGTTAAAGAAGGAAATGCTTCCTGGAAAGTCTTATTTCTATGGCATTCTAATAGATGAAGTTTGAGAATGAGAGTTAGAGTAGGAATAAAGTAGGATCGACAAAAAAATAAAAAAATAAAAAAATAAAAAGATTAAAGTCATCTCCATGGGACCTTGCTGTGACCCTAACGCAAATTCAATTTGGTCCTTCAACACCTAAGCAGCATATGTGAGCAAACAAGAACAAGGAAATTCAGATTTTATAAAGCTATATCCAACCAACAAACAGAAGAAAACCTCACAACTTGCTTCTACCAGTAGCAGTAAACACCCAAACTAGGCCCCAACAACAAATTCACCTCATAAAGAAGATGTTTCATCCGCTCGCTTATGAGCCGACCTTCATCCCTCAGAGCCAAACTGACAGCCGGATGCAACCACTGAGCATTACTGAGCCATGCTTCCACAGCAGGATGACCTGCCGAGAAATGACACCACCATATCGGCCCTGCAGGCCTCTCCCAGTAAGGAGTCGCCATATCCGCAACAGTCAGGTCCTCATCGTCATCCATTGAATCTAGCTGCATCCCCCAACCAGCATCTACTTGCACAGTTTGGGCGAGAGCCGAGATCCTTTCCCACCCAATTGGTACCCAGTGACTACCCTCCAACCTATCAACACCACGAAGCTGGCCTTGCTCATGAACTGGGCTATCGCCATTATCATCACCAGCAGCAACCTCACTGTCACATCTTCTGTTCACTGCTTGAGGAAATGCCTCAACCGCACCGCCATTCGCACTGTCCGGCGCCTTCGAATGATCGGCTTTGGTCGACGCTCCGCCCAGTAATTTCGAGCCCGACTTCGAATAATGACCCGATCTTCTACGCCCTCTAACAAATTCAAAAGCACAAATGAGCCCATCCTTCCAGAGATCACTCCGGGGGACAGTGTCCCTACCCGCAAACCCTCCGCGGCTGTCGGGTCTCTTCACGTTATCCCCGCGAGAACCCGACTGGTCATCGGCCGAATCACCGCCCCTCCACCGCTCCATCGACGCCAACAGCGATACCAACTCCGGCGGGATGGATCGCGAACATTCACGAACCAACGTCGAAGCTAATTCACGACACGACCACTTAACTAAGCGAAGATCAACGACCCAGTAAAGAAGGTGGGAACACCGTCATCTCAGGCACCCGACATTGGTAGCTTCGAAGCTAAGAAAGACGTCGACCCTGTTGCCCCCGAGAAGACAGCACCAGCTGGGTAAAGTTCGAAAACCGACCGCTTTATTCGACAACCCAGGAGAGAAACGACCGCAAAGAGAATCCGCACTGTATTCCTGGGGAAAGGCGTTTCCTTCAAAAGATAAAGAGGGAGCTTCGTGGATGGCTGACGTTTAGCGGGTTTGTAAATGCCGGTGGGCGGATGTGGATCGAACAGTGACAGTGACAGTGACAGTGTCAGTGTCGTCCTCTCTCTCTAGAGTCCAGATTCCGCTACAGGACAGGAAGGCGTTCGTTAGCTTTTTTACCCGTTGTGGGCGTTTTACGGGAGACGTGCGTGGCATTCCGTGGAATTTTTTTTTTGTTTTTGTCTTTTCACGAGAAGCTTCCCGCATGGTTCTGGATTTTGGAGGCGGGCCGCCGGGCGCGCATGGGCCCGCTCCTGGGCCTTGATCGGGTTGGGTCCATGGGCCTTAATGAGCCGGCCCAAGAGGATCCCGGTCGCATGCAATCGTTCGGTCCATATGAATCAACACGAGGCGCCAAAAAGTTGGGTTGATGGATCGGTGACCAATTGTTAATGATGTGGGAAATTTGTCTAAAAAGTCTTAACTTATTGCATTGTTGCCAATTCAATTTTAAAATTTCAATTTTATTAATTGAATCCTAAATACTTTTACATTTTGTTAATTGAGTTTATTTAGCCAATTTTGACTATAATTTGCTGACGTAAACATTAGTCATTCTACGTAACATAACCGATGTTGATGTTGATAATTTCTTATAATATTATAATATTTGTTATTATTTTTTTCTCTTTTTTTCCTTTCTTTCTTTCTTTTGCTAGCAAACAACCTGCAGCCATAGTTGGGAGAGCTAGCCTCCCTTGTGTGAGGGCCGCTCTTGCTCACCACAAGTGAGGGTTGGTCTCACCAAACCTAGCCTAGTCAAGGTGACCAATGAGTGCTCCCGTTGCCCTCACCAAACGAGGTCGCACTTGTTTAAGTAAGGGCTGGCCTTGTTAGATCTAGCATGGGCAAGGCCGACCTTCGCTGAGGCTCGCCCTTGCTTGGCTAGGCCTTACCTATGCCGGGCAAGGGAGACCCTTACCTAGGCTAGACCAGCCTATCTAGCAATGGTCGATGGGTGGCAAAAGAAAGAAGAAATGGAAAAAAAATAATAAATTTATTAAAAATTGTTAACATTAGTGATGATTGTGTCATATAATACGGCCGACGTTCACGTTAGTAATTTATGATCAAAATTGATTGGATGGACTCAATTGATAAAATATGGAAATATTTATAACTCAATTAATAAAATTAAAATGTTTATGATTGAATTAGTAAAAGTACAATATATTGAGGATTTTTTGGACAATTTTCCCTCTAGTGACTGACACTAACCCAACAGCCAATCACTGGAAAAAATTTTCCTCTCACAAATCAGCCCCGTCCCTTCCATTTTTCACAAGTTTCTAAACCTCACTCGTGTATTACTTCCTAATGCTCTTACTTTCTAAAATTGTTTCTCAAATTTCATTTACTTCCAATTTCCTTGTAACGATTTAATCTCACTCTAAATATTGCAATGAAAAACGAAAATGACAACTGTTTTTGATTGTCCCAACCCATTTCACTAGGTAAAACACTTTCAACATAGTTTAATGAGTTTAGCCATTGCAACTACACGTATTGGATCCACCTCGACAATGAGCCGAATTCGACGACGAGACTCGACAGCCCCACAATTTGGAAGAATTGCAGGGGTGAACGCCACAAATTAGTCCTTGCCAAGATGGAACGAACACCCCACCCCCCACCGGGGGGGATGAAGACCCTAAAGCAATTGTGATGACGGCTTAGTGGAGAAGAACATTTGCTATTTGGAGGACATTCCGGCTTGAGATTGATGCCAATGGTGTCAAGAGGGTCGTTTGCACGGTATGTACCCACCAATTATCCCGTGAACCATGAAGTGGGACGGGCCATTTCAGGAGACATCAAGCAAGACATGATGCAGAGATCTCCAGGGCCTGGGGGAGATATTTAAGTACAATGTTGCGTACAGGAAGACCATTTAAGTACAACAAGGTGAGGAATTAGTGGGATATTGCATTTTATAGTCTTGCTGTCGAGCAACCGTTTGGCTTTGCCCAAAATTCCCGTTTCGTTCATCCCATGAAAATGGCTGTACAACCTCAGTTCAGGCTTATTCTACGGACAACAAACACTAGGAACTGCAAGTCGTTGTACAAAGGGAAAAGGCGGCGTTGGTGCATCTATAGTTGATTGGAAACTTTCAAGTCTCATTAAATTCTGATTTATAGATCAGTCTTGCGAGTTAATTGTACTATGTCGCCGCTCTCTGTTATGGTTGCCAAAATAATGACATGTGGCAATAAGTTTGGCATCTTTGACAAAATATTTGTCATCACGTTCGTTAATGTTAGTATGAAGACCTTACTAATCCGAAGTCTGTTCCAACAACAGATTCCTATTTAAAATGGGTTTCCATGTTGAATGCGTGATCTATATTAATTTTATGATTTTATGCCGCCATATATAGGTGAATTCGACCTCTACATGACGCAAGAAGGGAAAGTTGAGAATTTTCCTCTCGACATAGATGTTGAAGAAGGCATGTGAGGAGATGGGTGTGTCACTTTACTCCACCTCTCGTAACATAAGTGCTAGCAGCATAAGTTCTGAAGTCCTTAGGTACTTCTCGCTAGCAACATATTGATTTTCTTCAAATAATTCTTGAATTACTTGTATCATTTGGAAAAACAAAAAAAAGTAATTCTCGATTTATTTTTATTATTCTTTTTTCAATTTTTCTACCACAAAATATTCCATTTTTAAGTTTGAAAAAAATGTCAGGCTCGAGCCAACTATGCTTGGCACAACCTGGAGACCAGCCCCAAAGTCACTTCTCAAATAGGATAAAAAGGTGGAGTCAATGTGATCAACCACGATGATGAATTTCAATAAATATGGATCCTGGTTCGGACAAGAATTTACCGTCATCAACACATTGGGCACTCGAAAAAGAGGATGGTTTGCTCCACCTACAAAGGTGTCTTCATTTGGTAACAAATCTCTTCGAATTATTCTTACATGTGAAGAGAAAAGTACCAAAAATGTCATGAGTCTATTATATTTGTACTAATTTAGTCATAAATTTTTCAATTGGACCAATTAGTTCTAAACTTTTTCACATTAGTATTAATTCAGCCATAAACCTTTCAATTGGACCAATTTAATCATAAATCTTTTCACATTGGTACCAATTCAGTCCATCCGACTAATTTTGGTCGGTTGATGCTAACGTGGATGATGGCCAGTGATCGGATGCTAATGTGGCAATTTTAAAATAATTTTTATAAACTTTTCTTTTCTTTTTCCTTTTATTTTACTTTTTCCTCCTTGGACTTTCTCACAATGGTCAGCGAGCCTCTGATGAGAGTTGCAACCCTCACTTGGCCTTGCCTAGGGTTGCGGGCGAGGCAGTTTCACCCAGGACCGTGACCCTCACCGATTGCCGGCAAGGGCTTTGCAGCCCTCACCTAGTGGTTGGTGAGCCTCGACCACTACAAGAAAGTCTAGGGAGGAAGAAGAAGGAAAAGAAAAAGAAAAAGAAAAAAATTTTAAAAATTTTAAAAATAAATAATTATTTAAAAATTGCCACATTAGCATTTGGCCACTAGCTTGACTGACTAAATTTGTATCAATGTGAAAATTTTTAAAATTAAATTGATTTAATTAAAAAGGTTTATGACTAAATTGGTACTAATGTAATACGTTTAGAAATTTCTTTGTACTTTTTCTGCATGTAAAAGATGATGGTTATGAAATTTACAAGTGGCGTAATAACTATTGAGATTTGTTGAAGTATCAATGATGGCACCAAAGAACTTCGTGCTACATATGCAAATCAAATGAGCCAATTGCCTGTTAGGTTCAACTCAAAGAAAAAACTTAACACTTCTAGATTTTTTTCCCCAATTGAAGCACTTTCTATTTTCCTTCCAAATTTTTGAAATAGAAAAAAATTGTTACTTTTTTGAATTATTTGTTGATATAAATGTTTGGAAAATAAATATCATGTGTTTGGCATCAAAGAAAAGTGAAACTTCAAATTTCACAATAAAAGAGGAAAAAAAACATAATGGGTAAAAGTCATACCAAAAACATATTATAATGCGACGGATTGCAAGTCGATAGATCAACAAATGAAAAATATTTCATGATCAGAAAGTTATCCACGAAACGACATTAGCATACTGTCCAAGTTGCATTAATGCAAATGGACCAAATGGATGCTTTTTGTCGAAGGAGGTAAAGCTCTTCGAGGAATGAACATCAATGGTTAATCAATATGCAATCAGTGGCCAATTAGGTGGCTTTCATCTAAATTCAAGTAGTGGGTTGGACCTGAGCATATCTTTAAAATGCTTTGTCTGAACTCTCGAATGTAAAATTCGGCTGGGCGGGGGAAGACAAAGATTCACCTAAGAATAGGGGAGCCGTTAGACTCCCATTCTTTTCTTTGGAGAAGGCTACCGCTGGATAGACAAGTATAGTAGCCCCTCACGCTTGAGGTAAAAGACAAAATTGTAATGATTTGAATCCACTAGAAAGCTCCATTCCCCCAACATTTTTAAGTTCGTGAAACTTGAGCTACATGCCAATTACCGAATTGATGCTTTCTATCGGATGAGATAAAGCTATTTGAGCAGTGAACATCAATGGTTATTCGATCCGCAACTGGTGGCCAATTGGGTGGTTTTCATCTCAATTCAAGCAGCCGTTGAAGCTCAAGGGATGATTTCGAAGCTCCTTGTTGCCCTACATTGCATCATAAGACCGTGAAGCAAACAAGCCTTACTAGCTTGTTTGCCATGATTCTAACTAATGATCGGGACTTTGAACGTTGTGGAGCACCACGAGGAACACACTGAACAGAGCGCGACGGAGTCCTCGGTCGAAGAGATTTGACGAACGGTTTGAGGGAAAATTTGCAGCGTCTTTCTTAGTATAAACTTGGCTATGGAGGAATTAATTGGAACAAATTTCGGATAGGTATTTGGAGAATAAGTAAGGATCCCAAATTGAATGAGAAACCCCATAATGTGACAGCGGACGGTTACATATGGTCTTTGAGAGCTAGAAGGTGCTCGTCTGGGGCACTTAAAAACTTTAACATTTAATTTAGGCATGAGTTTCGCAAACCTATCGAGAAAAAAGTCTGGAAAAGGCGGATATAGAATTAACTTTTCGTACACCGGCTTTAAAAACAATCTGCTCGCAGGTGCTGGACTTTAATAGCGAATCCAAATTGGGAAACAAAGAATAAAGTTTAGGTGAGGATCAGGTTCTTCCTTTTTGGAGCATATCTATAATAGTGCATGTTTCCTTTTTCATCCTTAAAATATTTTCTTTGTTTTCGTTTTTTTGGCTCAAATACACATACGAGTCGAACGTCAATTGGTCTTGAAGATTATTATTTTATTACTTGTAGAGAAGCACGTGCTTATGCGTGATGAAAACAGGAAAAAAATGATAAAGAAGATAAATCGGGATTTAGATTATTTCAGAAGAATAAATTTAAAATTATTCAGGATGGAGAAGACGCAATTTCACATTGAAATCTTGACATTTTTGTGGGGAAAACTACCAAAAAAAATAATAAACCTATAACATTGATTCTAATTCAGTCTTAAACATTTTAATTGAACCAATTCAGTTTTAAACATTTTCACATTGATACCAAATAAGTCCATTTAACCAAATTTGGCTAGCTGGCGCCGACATGGACATCTACCGGCCGACGAACACTGACGTGGTAATTTTTAAATTATTATTTTTCATTTTTTCCTTGTTATTTTTTTATTTTTTTTCCTTTTCTTCTTTTATTTTTTTTCCTCTTCTTCCTCTTAGCCTTCTTCTTTGACCATGCTCGTGAAAAGAGAAGGAAAAAAATCAATAAAAAATAATTTAATAATAGCCATGTCAGCGTTTGTCAACCGGCTGGCATCCATGTTAGTGCCGGCTAGCCAAATTTGGTCGAATAGATTGAATTGGTCAAATTAGAAAAATTAGAATTATTGATATCAATACTATAAGTTTATGACTTTTTTGGTATTTTTCCTCATTTTTGTAGGACATCATGGTAGTGATCTTGGCAATTTCAAATTAAAAATTTCATCCATTGCTAATATCAATGTATTATGATGCTTTATCCGAGGTAAAGAGTTGCTTTGAATTTTTA
Organism: Eucalyptus grandis; assembly: GCF_016545825.1. Classification (NCBI taxonomy): domain Eukaryota; kingdom Viridiplantae; phylum Streptophyta; class Magnoliopsida; order Myrtales; family Myrtaceae; genus Eucalyptus; species Eucalyptus grandis. Next base: position 7,133,482 of record NC_052615.1, read on the forward strand.
TTTTTTATTTTATGTTATCAAAACATCAAAGTACTACTTAAATTTTTTTTTTTTTTTTTTTTTGCCATGTTTAGAACTCAAAACTCTATCAAGACACACCAAAAAAAGGCAAAAAAAAAACCGGATTCAATATGACCTATTGCTTGAAAAGCTTCATGACTATTAGTTTTGAAAATGAAATGATGTAACGCGTATCTTTCAACGTGCACCCATATGTAAAGATAAAGAAGTATCCCGAGCTCTATCTTTCTTTTGGGACGCTCGATCTGTTTCTGGTTATTTTTATAGCTTTTGGTTCTTTTTCCTTTTTAATTTTGGCCATCTTTTTATGTGGTTCTAGGGGCGGCACAACAATGCCAAATGGACGGAAATAACGGAAATACTCAATTACACAAATTAAGCAAACTTTTAAGAGTCGATTACTTTATTTAAAAGTTTGAAAACTCAATTATACTTTCATGATAAATTTTAGAGCTTTCAATACAATTATCATCAAAAAAGTATAAGTATATCAATTTTATAGAAAAAATATTTAACATAAGATACATGTTTGGATAGTTTTAACTATTATTACTTTCATGTTTGAATTAAGCATATCTGGGAAATCTTCTCCAATGTAATTAATTTATACTAAAAAATTATCCTTATCTATTATTCAAGTTAGAATTTTTTTTAATCAAGTGGATTAAAATATTCTAGTTATATTCTTCTTTAAACAGAATTGCTTAAATGAAAATGTATGAATTGCAAGCATATGTCTGAACGAAGTTAACTTCAAAGAAGGAAATGAAATGTATGAATTGTATAGTGGCAGTTTTCAAGATTAGTTAGGGTCTTTTGGCTACATTTACTTTTGGTTTAACTTATAAATAATAAAATCGTCTAACTTGTTTTTAGTTTGTTTAAATATTTCTTAATTTCTTATAACGTTTGTTATGGCAAATTCTAGATGTTAGTCTAACATCATTTTCACTAATTGTCATATCTAGATGCTAGTTTTACTTTTATTCATTTTATTACTACATGATATCTTTCATTCACCAGAAATTACTAAAATTTAACGCTAAAGTGCATTCTAATCATAAAACTTGTTAAATTGATGCAGTCAAGTTTTTTCGTTAACTCTAACTTATTTGACTAAGGGAAAATATTAACATGATTTTTTTATTACTTTCTTAAAACAAGTATCAGTAAGCATCTCTTTAGAAAAAATATAATTAAAAAGAAAACAAAAGAAAATATTAAAAATAAAAAATAAAAGAAAAAGAGGATGGAGGAAAAAGGATAACACTAAAGAAAAAAAGGCGGCATGATTAAGATGTCATTTTTTTTTCTGATTAATGCATAGACCTAGTGGGAGCTTTATAATGATGTGAACCCACTAGAAAGCTCCCTTCCACCCATATATTCATGCTCACGAAACTTGATATAGATGCCGATCGCCAAATGGACCAATGGATGCTTTATGTCGGAGGAGATAAAAGCAATTTGCGCAGTGAACATCAATGGTTATTTGATCTGCAACTGGTGGCCAATCGGGTCGTTTTCATATGAATTCAAGCAGCCATTGAAGCTTAAGGGATAATTTCGAAGGTCCTTGTTGCCCTACAATCATTGTCTTATAAGACTATGATGCAAACAAGGCTTATTAGCTTGTTTGCCAGGATTCTAACTAATAATTGGGGCTTCAAGCGCTGCGGAGCACTACGAGGAACACATCAAACAAAGCATGACAGGGTCCTAAATCGGAAGACTTTCGGCCAACGGTTCGATTAGGTCTCGGGGAAGATCCACCCGGTCATTTTCCATTGGAACCTTGCAATGCAGGATCCCATTAGAACAAATTTCGGACGGGTATTTGTTAGTTGGATTTACTCTTATGTAAAGGAAGCCTAATGAATTGGAAACAACAAAGAGCTTGAACTTATATGATAAGTTATATGGAAAAATATGATTTCTCATTATTCGTAAGAAGTGGCTACAAAGAAGTTAGCAGAGATGCAGTAACAAAAGAAAAAGAGAAAGTAGAAAATTTGGGGTTTTTGGATCAGTCTAATTTAGATCAAGCTAGCATCAAAGGTTGATGCATGGTCTGATTGAGCTGAAATTTTGTTAGCGTATTCATGGTGCATTCTTCTCAAATTTGAATGGTTTAATTTTTATTTGAAGCTCCCTACACCCAGTTTTTCATGAGTTGATAAAAACTTATGTTTATTCTTAGATTTATCCATAATTTCTTGTGAAATTTATGCGTATTGCCAATAATGATGTTCTTGAAATCTTTGCTGATATGTACCTCTACTATTTACTAGAGAAGAACTTTGTTTGCCTAATTCTGTTGATAGTGAAGATTTTGGGCGGACTTTGATCCTGTGGTTTTTTTTTTTTTTTTTTGTATCTCTTCACATCTTGTGTTTACATGCTTGATATTTATTTTGCTATACTACATCAGTTCCTACTAGGTTTACACAAAATAAGAGATTATTTTATTCCATTGTGTTAATCCGATATTGTTCGGATTGTTACTGTTTTCTTATCAAAGTGATATAAGAGCTCTTATTATTGCTAAATTTTTCTGCCTTGTGTTAAACAATGGAAACGAATATGAGTAGAATGGTTACATTGAATTGCTCAAATTATCATATTTAGAGAGGAAAGATGGAAGATCTTTTATATGTGAATGACTATTATCTGTCCATATTTACTTAAGAGAAACTGGAGAATAAAATTGATGCTGAATGGTCTATATTTCAATGTCAAGTGTGTGGTTAGATTAAGCAGTGGGTGGATGATAATGTTTTGAACCATATCATTGAGGAAATACACGCATGCAGTTTATGAAATAAGCTCGAACTGTTATACACTCAAAAAACTAGGAATAATAAGTTATTTTTGATAAAATAGATGATGGTTTTAAGATATCAATATGGTACTCATTTGATTGATCATTTAAATTCTTTTCAAGGAATTATAAATTAGTTGGCTATGATGGGAATTGAGTTTGATGATGAGATACAAGCTGTCGTGACGTAATTTCAAGTAAACCACCTAGGGTTTGGCTAATGGATTACTAAATTTAAACTTAGCTCGGGCTTTCCCAAGCCCATACCAATTCATGACTTAGGTTCAAATTTTTAGCATGCAAATAAATTTTATTAATTAATTTATGGTAAGTTGATTAAGCACCTAATTTATGGGGACTTCGTTATACTAGATTTCTCAAATGTCCTTTCAGTAACATTCTTTTAATGAAAAAATGTTTATCAAGCAACTTGAATTCATTTTATTACTCCCTAACATTTGAGATGACCATGTGGGTACGCAATCCATCAATTTAATACCAAATAAAACAATAAATAAATTGTAGGACTTATCTTATATTAACAAAAGCATCTTTAATGTTAGCTCAGAATTCATATTAACAGTCTTAGATATAATTTCTAATTAACACGTACTTACTCAATAATTTTTTTAAGGATTTTCTCTTATTTAATGAAACCTAATATACATGCAATTCAATGCAATGAAATGATGTACAACAATAAGTTTATGCTAACATGACATGTGACATACAATTAAATAAAGCTAATATGCAAACTATATGTCATGTGACATTAATTAAATGACCTAATCTAATGACGGGTAAATATTAAATGAAACTATCCTATCCTAATCATGCAATGACTAGATAACGTGCAATTGATGACCTAATTCTACATGACATGTGCAGGATAATTTTTATGTTTTCTTTTATTTTTAATAAAATTTCAAAACTAAAATTACCCAATAATTAAACATGCAATTTTAATTAAGGAAAAATGAAATATAACATCCAAAAACAATGTTTTTGGTATTTTTTATTTTAAAAATTCGGAATAAACAAATTACCTCATCTAAACATGCAATCTAGGTATCAAGAGCAGCACAGGAACAAATCAGGCAAGATATCATCCATGTTTGTTTAATTTTGGAAATAGATTGACGAATCGTATCTTGGGTATGAGATCGGATTGACCAATTTTTCACGAAATCGCGAATCATATATCCAGAATGAGACTGGATTGACAATTTTTCCATACGATTGCAAGTCATATTTCATGTATGAAATCGGACTGTCAATCGTATGCACGTTGTGAAATTAGAAAATAATCCCTAATTTAAAAGGCTTTTGGGAAACTTTGGATAAGATTCATCATTCAAAGATTTGAATTTCATTGCAATATCAACAAATTAAGTTAGGAAATTACCAAATTAAAGTCAAATAATATCTTTACCTATTTGGCGGATATTGTTCTCAAATTTGGACTCATTAGATGGTGGCATTGGTAATGCTCATGGTGATGTTCAACAATGGTTCGCAGTCTACACTATTGGCAATGATAGGTGCCTTGGCACATATCGCGATGGTGATGGCCGCAAGTGGTAGCTCGAGTCATGGCAACACAGATATTGATAGTTCGGGACTGATGGTTTTATGGTAAGAGATTCTCAATGATGGCCTGCTCGACAGTTGGTCACAACTTGGTTTCTCGATATGGAGTAGCTCATGTTGGAAATTTTCTATAATATGGACTTACATTAATTAATTAATTTTATATTTTAAATAATCGGATTAATGGATATTTCAATATTTATTAAACCCTTTAGTAATCTTATTGAATTGGTTTTGGCATCTATTATTAATGGGCCTAGTTGAATAGCAAGGTGTAGGCAATTGTGTTTAACTGAAGCTCGTAATGGGAGGAATCTAGTTGATACGCTATTGATTAAGATTTGCTAAGTCCCCTCTCTAGCCTATAAAATGGTAGGTTATACCTATCAATTACTTAATCCCATTAAAAGCTATTATATTGAAATAGGTCATAGAGAGGAAGATCCGGTATTCCAATAGATCTCTAATTATCAAAGTGATCTATTTTTCTTCAAGTGAAGCAATGGCTCAAATAGTTACATTTTGATTCCACTGTGTTTATTGATTTTGGTGTTTTACAGTCAGATATGGATCCGATTATTTTTGATTAATTAATTATTTATATGAATAATTTTCTACATGTGGTATTAGAGCAAGTCATAATGATTGTAGAACCCAAAATTATTTTTTTTATGAACAAAATTTGAAATTTTCCTCTTTGAGCTAAATATGGGCGTTATTTTTTTGTGTTGATTTTTTGCTTGATTGATTCTGAAACCTTAGGGCTTTTGTTCTACATGTTGAGATCTTTCTAACCATATATAATTTGTATAATTTCGTTGAGAATTGAGTGAGAATTTTGAATTTGAAATTCTAGAGTTTATACCTTGAAAAAGTTTTAGAATTTTCAAATTACTTGCAATTGATTGATGTTTGTTGTAAATCGTTACATCGGTATTGTTATATATATATGTTTTAGCATCCTTTGTTACATTAAGGTAAGTTTTTAGGGCTTAAATTTAAGAAATCCGAAATTCGGCCATGGGAGGCTTAGATTCGAAATTTTGAAGCTTGTATGTGGAAGATTTACTCGTTTTTTCTTTGTTTAATTCATTATAGTAAATTATAGTAGTGTTAGAAGCAAGAACCATGAAGAGATTTCATCAAAAATCAATTATTCTATACTTTTTTGGAGTTTCGGGTCAAAACTGGGTCGTGTGACCCAATTTACAGTTTTTTCAGGACCTAACTGGAGGTTGAAGAAGACCTCCAACCGGACCAAGCCGTCAAATTGGGCTCACGCTCATTATTATTATTATTATTATTTAAAAAGGGTTATGGGCGTAAGCCAAAACCATGAACAAAATAAGGGTTCTGGGCTCACACCCATGAACCAAAGATGAGAAAGGTTCTGGGCATGAGCCCATAACCAAATAAATGGGCTTAGCCTTTTTTTTATTTATTTATTTCCTATTCATGGGCATGAGCCCAATCCTTTCCAAGGAGAGAGCTAGGCTTTAGTTCTTATGGGTCTGCGGGTTGGGCGAAGGTCAGGGCCCGTGGAAGGGTCTGAAATAATAAAATAATAATAAAATAATAGAATTTAAAAAAAATTGTGGCAAAATTGTTGCTTGATAAATGCAATATGATCTTGGAAAAGCACATGTTGTAAAGTACTTTAAATTGGTAGATTATTTTTGCTAAATTGCTTATTGCCCATAAATGATCTTATTGTATTATGTGTGACAAACAGTTCTCTTTGCTGTAAACAACAATAATGCCACGGTTGAAATGTTAACTGGATCAAATATTATACCGTTAAGGACCTGGTCAAAAAGGGAGACATTATGATTGAGAATATTAGAACTGAGTCCATGTTGGCTGATCCTCTAACAAAAGATTTACGATCCATTTTGTTTAAAGAAATGTGAAGAATACATGTGTTTTAGATTCTTTTGATTTCTTTTGTTAGTGAGAGTTATATAATTTGTATTTCTGGATATTATAGTTATATGTAAATTGATAATGCTTTCATGATATTTATTAAAGCATTTATTCTCAATGATTATTATTGTTGATTCTATGTTATCTCTTCTCCTATTGACTAAAAAATTGAAGTACAAAATAGTATTTTCAAATAAATTTTAGTTTAAAGACGATTGTATGTCACTAATTATGAGATCTCATGCTGGAGTGTGACATAGTTGTGCAATTTCTTGTTGTTTAGAAATTGCATTAATGCAGTTTCATGTCGTTGAGAAATTGCATTGAAGACCGATAAGAAATAATGTATATTTTGATCACATATTGGCATTATTTCTTACTACACTACTAGGTCCATGATCTATGAAAATAAAATGTTTATTATATGTGATTATGGAAGGTCATGCATTGTGGTATTTTCTAAACATATTGATCTCCATAGTCCTATACTGAAGTTATATAAGATTGGATTGGTTTTGAAATGTCATTATTAGAATATTATTTTTTAAAGTTGTGGCCACATAAAACAAAATTTTCAATTATTAACCCGATAGTGTCGTTTTCAATATAAAATAATTTTCAAAATAAAAATAATTTAATTAATGTAGCTTAAGTGGGAGAATGCTGGAAATTTCCTATAATATGGGCTTACATTAATTAATTGATTTTCTATTTTAAATAATTGAGTTAATGGATATTCCAATATTTGTTGAACCTTTTAGTGATCTTATTAAATTGGATTTTGAAATCTATTAATAACGGACCTAGTTAAGTAGTAAGGTGTAAGTAATTGTGTTTAACTGAAACTCGTAATGGGATGAGCCCAATTGAGACTCTATTGATTAGGTTTGTTAGGTCCCATCTCTAGCCTATAAAGGGTAGGTTATACTTATTAGTTGCTTAATCCCATTGAAAGCTGTTATACTGAAATAAGTCATAAAGAGGAAGATCCGGCATTCCAATAGATCTTTAATTATCATAGTGATCTATTTTTCTTCAAGTGAAACGATTGCTCAAACAAATACGTTTTGATTCCACTGTATTTATCGATTTCGGTGTTTTACAGTAATATATAGATCCAATTGTTCTTGATTAATTAATTATTTATGTGAATAATTTTCTATAGCTCAAGTTGGCGTCATCTCAGAGAAGCAAAGTAGGAGGTGTCAATACATGTATCAAGATGCTTTGTAGCTTCATCGCTGCATCACGAGCGCGCATATTAGCCTGCAAAACAAAGTGCAAAAAATAGTGGCAAACACCAAATTATTGCAGTGCAATCACTATTGTACGCTCAAAGACTTGCTGGAAATATCAAGGATGTGCTTTATTTGACCGAGAGCTTGTTGGATCGCTATGGTTGGTGAAATGGGAGCCGTGAGAGTTGGCTTTTAACGAGTTGTGAGACTCTTCCTCTTCGTGCTTCTATGGACTTCCCTCTTGTCATCACTTGATTTTTTTGAATCACAACCATCACTTCCTCTCTTTTCTTCCTGAATATCTCCCCTCAACTTGTATATTGAGGTTGGCTGAATATGTGCATTGAGGTCACAGCCATGCTCTCTCTTCAATGAAGCTTTGCCTTGCGGCCATGAGTCTCTCTCTCTCTCTCTCTCTCTCTCTCTTCTCACGTGTGTTCTTTTGTGTGTGGCCTCCTCTTTGTTGTGTAATGACTCTCTTTTATAGAGAAAGGGCTCAAACTATCAGACTCTTAAAATATTTTGTTCTTTCCTTTTCGGCTAACGCATGAAATCTCCCTTGACCATGAAATCTTTCTTGTTTTAAGACAAAGAATATATCACTCAATATATGCCCCACGTGCAATATTCCCTTTTGATATTTTATCTGAAATCTTCCAATTTGCTATGAAATTTAATATCACTCAATGCATATATCACGTGACTATATAAAAGATTTACCGAATATTTGAAGAATAATACAAATCTTTTCGGAAAATATCAAATTGCCATTCTTGATAAGTCAATTTTCAATCATTAGAGAATAACAAGGTTGGGGCAATTTCCTCTCTTTGTGGGCTTAGTCCAACTTGTCAAATTAAAGCTCATAACTATCAATTCAAACCCATCAGTTACCAGTTTGATGTAAATACAATAATAAAAAATGCTCCTAAACTATATGCAATGCAAAATAATTTCACTAATTTTTGTTTAGGGGATGATAATTAATCCTTAATTTTCTATGCAATAGATAAATGATTAGGTCGTCAAAATTTAGATGTTAACAGTTGTCCATTTTTAAAGGTGAGCTCGTAGAGGTTACATTCAAAGACAAATTGAGACTTAAATTTTGACCATACAAGTACAATGTGATGAGTCTTTTTGTGGGGATGTGTTTTGATGAACCCATTCCCATTTTCAAATCCAATGCAGTAAAATATGATGCAAATGCTAACATAGAAAATAGAATCATACCTGTAGTTAGTTACCTATGGACGCAATGAGGTAAGCTTGAGATACAGGACACCTACAAGCATTTGGATTTCACTCTAGATCTTTAAAAGACACAATAACTTGAATATTTGGAAATGAGGTAAATTAGATAATCGGGAAGGTCTCTTACCTTCTACTAAAAAGAATTTGGGAATACTTAGGATTAACTTGGTACATTCGTGAAAGTTTCTTACATCCTGGTAAATGTATTTTGGAATATCAAGGATGTATCTTGAATATTCATGAATGTCTCTCACCTTATGGTAAAAAGAGATTTGGAATATTGAGGATGTATCTTGGATATTCGTGAAGGTTTCTTACCTCCTGGTAAAAAGAAATTGGAATATCGGGGACGTACTTTAGATATCCATGAAGGTCTTTCACTTCCTAGTAGAAAGAAATTGGAATATTGAGGACGTACTTTAGACATTCGTGAAGGTCTCTCATCTCTTCGTAGAAAAAAGCACTAAAACATCAAGAACATAACTTGAATGTTCATGAATGTCTCTCACCTTCTAGTAGAAAGAAATTTTGGAATATCTAGGATGTATTTTAGATATCCACGAAGGTATCTCACCTCTTGGTAAAAAGAAGTTTTAGAACATCAAGGATGCACCTTAAATGTCCTTGAAGTTTTCTCACCTCCTGGTATTTTGGATGTATCATGAGGCTTCTGAAAGTAACCTAAATGTCAAGAGCTCTTGGGTCTTCAAGAAAACATTACCTGTCAAACATGATTAGATAAAAAATGCATGCATTCACCAAAGAAATAAGCAATTAAGGCTATTTATGAGCTCCACGCTTCAAAGTTTACTGAAATTTTTATCAATTATCAAGATTTATGCATAATGATTTTACCATATTTGCATCACCAAAATTTCCACTAAAGAGAATTGTCGTTCATGACAATTTTCACTCATGACATGAATATTTTAACAATGCTAAATGAGAGATTTTCAATTAGAAAGAACTTTCACTCACCATCATCATATCGACAAGAGTTTGAGTATTCTCACAAGCGATGTGACCTTACTGATCTGAGAGGTCTTTAATGGAGAACATAATGTGGGCTTGGTCAAAGGCTTAACAAGGGGACTCTTTGAGTCAAGATTATTGAAAGAACAATTATGTAATCATCTCTGGGTTTACAAGTTAAGAATCTTGCAAAATGAGAAAAAATTAATGTTGCTCACACTTCTTTGAGCAATGATTATAAGTATGAACTCCTATGTTAATTCAAGTGCCCTAATTTGAAAAGACTTTGCAAGGGATGTAATGTAGGCTAGGTTCACGTGTTGAGAAACAAAAGGATCATCAAGCTCAAAATGTGTGTAGATGGGTGAGAATTGGTGATCATCTTGGTATTACCTCTTCTTCTTCACCATCAGGGATTATCTTCATAGTTATTGTTCTTGACTCTTTGAGTATAGTTCCATTTGTGATATAATTTTTACAACTAATAGTCATTTATGGGCATTGGCATTACTTTTACTAGGCATGCTACTTCTTCAAGCCCCTAATTTTCATTTTCTTTTTTTTTTCTCTTATGTCCATGGGCATCAGTCTTACTTTTACTAGGCACACTATTTTTTTTATGCCCCTAGTTCTATTTTTTTGACTTTTGACAAACCGTCTACAACGCATACCTTGAACAACCATGCTTTGGTTTATTTTAAGGAATGATTCAACATTTGGACTCTTGGTGTTCTTCATCTTCTATTGGCGTACTAGACCATGATGCTTGAATGAATGTCTTTTGCATTGCCTTGGTGTGAGGGATGATCACCAATTGGGTTTAAAGAAATGAAATTTGCAAGCTCGAGTGGGCTATGTAATGGATATAAGTGTGTAGGATAAAGAAAGAAATGCTCTTCGTCATCTTAAGGCACTTAAATTTCATGTGAGTTCAACTGCAATAACAACACTCAAAGATTGATGCAAGTGAAAACAAGAATTTTTTTTTTTTTATCTATTTTAATCACCTGATGCCAACTTTACTTTGATTTAGCCCTAATATGAGGTGGTTATGGACAAGGGATAATTTGAAAGAAATCTCCACAAGTGTATGGGGCTAAAAAATGGTTAAGCAATGGATCACTTGTAGTATTTAAAATAGAAAAATGAACTGCCTTTCATCATTTCGGTCGTCGTACCTTTTGCAAGAAAACTCTTTACTTTGCGGATATGAACCTTACTACACTTATCTCACAAGTGTATAAGTAGGGGACTATGTATAGGATAGGGTTTGCCTTTCATGATCCCGACGCATTTCATTTAGCTTGCTCATTCCATTCCACATCATTCATTGAATTATCCATCTTGACAAATTTCCACATAAAATTGATGAGTTAAACAAGTAAAATCATTGTGCAAATTCTCCTTTCAAAGGAGCTTAACAACTTTAAGCATGAAAAACTTAGTGACTTTAGAACAAACAATTTACTATTCTCAAAAATATTTTCATAAGCATGAAATACATGGTTTTAAGCTCAGAACTATCAATTTAAACCCATCTATCTCCGGTCCGATACAGATACAATAATAAAAAAAATGCTCTAAAACTATATGATATGCAAAATAATTTCAATAATTTTTGTTTAGGTGTTAACAATTAATCCTTAATTTTCTATGAAATAAATAAATGATCGAGTCACTAAAATTTAGGTGTCAACACAAGTGCTATAGTTGCTTAGTACGTTGCCGGACTCGTGGGAAACGTTTTGAATGTTTTTGTCGAATTTTGACTCGGATGGTACGATTATCATTAATTTAGCTAAGAGTTGTGTTTTGAATGAAAAGATGAGAAGAAAGACACATGGATCATCCTCTTCACATTCTGATACATTGGTTGTTGAAAAATGAGGAAAAGTGAGTCTTGACATCCTAGAAATGGAGATAAAAGCCAAGATAAAAGCAGAAGCAAATGCAATAGATTTGTTAACGTCGAGTGCCATTATTGCTATTGGAAGAAACACATTCAGGGATTTTGCCATTAGTTTAAAAGGGCGAAATAGAAAGAAAAAGGTAAAGAGAAGAAAAATGATGATGGCAACAATGACAATCGTGTTGCTATACTTGTAGAAGACTTACTAATTGTCTATAATGATGATGCGGTGAATTTTGTATGTCATGAAACGAGTTGGGTAATTAATAGTGGCGCATCTATTCATGCTACATTTCGTAGGGATTTCTTTACATCATATAAGTCAGGTGAATGTGAATCTGTGAATATGGAAAACAATGGGCTAACTGAAATTTTAGGCATTGGTGACGTGTGCTTAGAGACTAGCAATAACACGAGGTCAATATTGAATAAATGTTAAGCATATACCTAATATTCATTTGAATTTGATTTCCATAAGCAAGCTAGATGATGATGGGTATTGCAACACCTTCAATGATGGTCGATCAAAGCTCACTAAAGGTTCTTTGGTTGTGGCTAGAAGTGAAAAATATTCTTTGTTGTATATCATGTAGGCAAAGTTATCTATAGACAAAATTAACGTAGTAGATAACGAAGAGAAAGTTGAGTTATGGCACAAGAAACTCGGTCACATTAGTGAGAATGATTTGTCAGTATTGGCCAATAAAAAACTTCTTTTAAGTATGAAAAGTTTAGCATTGAAGAATTGTGCTCATTGTTTAGCAAATAAACAAAATAGAGTAGCATTTAAAAAGCTACATTCTTTCAAGAAAGTTAGGTATATTTGATTTAATGCACTCTAATATTTGTGGTCCTATGAAGACAAAACTCTTGGTGGCTATCTTTATTTTGTTACTTTCATAGATGATTATTCAAGAAAAATATGGATTTATACCTTAAAAACTAGGGATCAAGTATCATATGTTTTTAAGTAGTTTCAGCTTAGTTGAAAGACGGATTGCAAAGAAATTGAAATATATTTTAATTGATAACAGGAGAGAGTATATTGGATATTTTGATGAATATTGCAAACAATAGGATATTCGACATTAAAAAACACATTCCAAAATGCCTCAGTTAACTGAGAAAATGAAGATGACATTGGTTGAAAATGTAAGATGTTTACTTTCATAATCAAAGCTATCAGGATCATTTTAGGGTGAGGCTTTAAGTACAATTGTATATGTATTAAATCTTACTAAATGTGTTCTTCTAGAGTTTAATGTTTCTAATAGAGTTTGGACATGCAAAGACGTTTCTTATGATTATTTGTTTCCCAAAGATGAGATGTCTAAATTTGATGTGAAAACACTACAATGCATATTTATTGGCTATGGACAAGATATATTTAGTTATAGAATTTATGATCTAGTCAAGAAAAAATTGTAAGAAGTGGGAGATGTTGTGTTTATAGAAAATCAAGCAATAATGGTTATTGAGAAATCGGAGATAATTTCAATGCCACAAGTCAGTGATAATTTGGTTAACTTTGATTCAGTTCCTTTTACACATATTCCTGCATTGGTTGATGAGGAGTAGCAGGAAGTGAATGTTCCAAATAATGCACATGTCCCTGGACATATTGAAACAGATGATATTGTTCTTGAATCAAAAGCTCTATTAGATGTTTTATTGAATATTTCAACTGGAGATCCATTAGAGACCGACAACATTTTACTAGATATTCTGAATATGAGTATGTATATTAATCGATGCAGGTAAACCAGAGTGCTATGTAGAAGCAATATAATATGAGAACAAAAGCAAATGATTTGATGTTGTATAAGGATGAAATGCAATCACTTTATGATAATCGTACTTTTGAACTGGTGAAGTTACTTAAAGGCAAAAGAGCTTTAGAGAAAAAGTGGGTGTATATGCTGAAACAAGATAAATAGACTTTATGATCATGATACAAAGCTAGATTGATTGTTAAGGAATTTGGTCAGAGAAAGAATATTGATTTTGATGATATATTTTCTCTAGTAGTGAAAATGTCTTCCATTTGTGTGGTATTAGGCTTGGTAGCTAGCTTAGACTTAGAGATTGAGTAGATAGATATTAAGATAGCTTTCTCACATGGTGACTTCGAAGAAGAGATATAAGTGCAATAACTAGAGGGTTTCAAAGTGAAAGGGAAAAATGACTATGTGTGCAAGTTGAAGAAGAGTATCTATGCCTAAAGTAAGCACCAAGATAGTGGTACAGAACCACCCGCCGCGGTGGCTCTGTTGGATAAGGCTCTGCTAATCCTTTCCTCAAAGGTAAAGGTTTCAAAACCCAATGGAGGCGCTTGGCGCCTTAACCGTTGTCACGGGGTGGTGGTTCCCTCGTGCGGCCTCAGGGTTTGTCCCGCTACGCTGGCCATGCGGCCTCAGGGTTTGTCCCGCTACGTTGCCGGCGTACGGGGTTTCCCTGGGTCACCAAAAAAAAAAAAAGATAGTGGTACAAAAAATTTATGTCTGTTATAATAAAACAAGGTTATAAGAAGACTTCATCGGATAATTGTATATTTGTCAAAATATTTTCTATGATGACTTCATTATTCTCTTGCTTCACGTTGATGATATACTAATTGTTGGCAGGAATGTTTCACGAATTGAATTGTTGAAGAAACAAGTTGAGTAACTCTTTTTCCTTTAAAGACTTGGGCCCAACGAAGCAAATTCTTGGCATTGGAATAACCTACGACAAAGTTGCTAAGAAGTTGTTCTTGTTGCAAGAGAAGTATAATGAGAAGATTCTTCAAAATTTTTACATAAACAAGACTAAAATGGTTAGTACTCCTCATGCTACCCTCTTTAAGTTAAACACGAAGCAAAGTCCTGCAATTGATAAAGAGAAGAAAGACATAGAAAGTGTTCTATATGCTTCAGCTATAGAAAGCTTGATGTATGCGATGGAATGTACACGTCCAGACTTAGCACATGCAATTAGCATTGTTAGTCGTTATTTGTCAAATCCAAGTAGAGAGCACTAGAATCAGTAAAATGGATCATGAGGTATCTTCGAGGAACTACCAATTTGAAACTCGATTTCAAGATTGAGGAACTTGAATTTAGTTGGACACACAAATTTTGACTTAATGTGAGATATTGATACTCGTAAATCTACTTCTAGTTATTTAAAATTTTGCTAGTGGGGTTGTGTCATGAAAGTTAAGATTGTAAAAGTATGTTGTACATTCTACAATAGAAACTGAATTTATTGCAACGACTAATGTTAGCAAAGAGATGCTAGAGTTGAAGAAGTTCTTGGAAGAACTTGGGTTCAAGCAAAAGAGTTATGCATTATTTTATGACAATCAAAGTGCAATTCATCTTGATAAAAATTCATCATTTCATTTTAGATCGAAACACATTGATGTTAAATATCATTGGATAAGAAATATTCTAGATGAGAAGCTATTGGAACTTGAGAAAGATAGTAATGACTCAGATATGATGATAAAATTCTATAAAGGGAGAAGCTTGAACATTGCCGATTGATAACCGAGATGATAAATCCCTCCATATCTTCGTGAGGGGAAGATTTGTTAGCTAGATTCACTCCTATGAGGAGGAAGCCTAGTGAATTGCAAGCCCCAAAGACTTAAGTCCATATGATAAGTCATATGGAGAAGTAGGATTTCTCACTAACTTTTAAGTAGTAGTTGCAAAGAAGTTAGCATAAACGTAATAACAAGAGAAAAAAAGAAAGTAGAAGATCTAAGGTCTAGGGTTCGGTCTGAATTATGTTAAGCTGGTATCAGAGGTCAATGCGTGGTCCGATTGAGCTGAAATTTTGTTAGCTTGTTCGTGGCGCACTCTTTTCAAATATAAACAATTTGATTTTTGTTTGAAGCTACCTACACTAGATTTTTCATAGGTTGATCAAAACTTACGTTTTTTTTTTGTCATATTTATCCTTGATCTCGTGTTAAATTTATGGGTATTATCAATAATGATGTTCATTAGGTCTTTGCTACTATGTATCTCTAGTATTTACTAGAGAAAAACTTTGTTCATCCAATTATGTTGATAGTGAGATTTTGGGTGGACTATGGTCCCGTGATTTTTTATTTCCTCACATTGAGGAGGTTTTTTACGTAAAAAATCACATTGTGTTTACATGTTTGATATTTATTTTACTCTACTGTATTAGTTCCTATTATGTTTATACAAGATAAGAGATTATTTTATTCCGTTGCATTAATCAAATATTGTTCAAGTTGTTACTATTATCCCATCAGTATTTGGATAACAATCAATTGGTTTACTGCATGAGGATTTGGAGGCAAGTTAAAAACAAATTGAAAGTTTTAGGACTCAAATTTACTTTTGTGACAAATTTATATTTTTTAATGGACTTATCCCTAATAAATATAGCTAACTTTACCTCACACTTACTTGCTTCTTACATTAGATGGAAATAAGTATAACCACTAGAACATTAAAATGATTACTTTCTTGATAGACAATTTGTGAGACATTGTGGAGAAAAGATGTGCGGCTTTGTAAAGAAGATACGAGTGTTCTATTAGTGCAATTATAAAAGGATGGAAAGGCTCAATGTGTCATCTCGCAAGCACTTTTGGAAATGATATTTCTAAGGATCATTGAAGCAAAGGCCACAAAAAGGGCATGTGATATACTACCATAAGAGGAGTCCCCTGGCACAATAAATGTATGCATCGTTAGACTTCAAACCCTTATAAGACAATTCAAAAATGCTAAATGAAAATTATGAGACCTTCCAATAATATTGTGGTGGGTAAAAGAGCAAGTAAAATAAAATGAGGGCTTGTTGAGAAGATACCACTGAACAAAGAATAGCACAAGAAATATTGGTGACCCTTATCAATTAATACAGTCATCTCCATAACCCCTTAATCGGGATATGATTAGATATGATAGGATATGAAATCCTAGGATTTTTTTTTTTATATCTTATCAATTATTTGGTGAATTGCAGTATTAAAGTCGGATATATTCACATCATATCATGTACATTTTTTTGATATAAATGTCATATCATTATAAATGAACCTAAATGTTCATAAACGGAGATGTTGAAAATATTTCGTGACACTATTCCTTAATTCATTTTATTTTTATTTTATTTTTCCTCTTTTTTATATAATTTTCGTTATTATTTCTTTTTTCCCCTTTCATCATTCTTTAATAAAATTTTATCAAATAGTAAACCGTATTAACATACCCAAAATACAAAAATACCTAAAATATATAATAAATATATATTTAATTTATATATTGAATGTTTATTATAAGATAGAATTAAAGTTGAATATATAAATTAAACTAAGATTGATTAAAAATAAATTTATTTTTTTATTTTTAATTTCTTAAATTAGAATTCAAATATTATTTATATTGAAATATAATTTCAATTTTGTTAATTTAATAAGTTTGTTATTCAAGAAAAATAACTTTCCTATTATGGACATTTGAAATCTTATCCACATTTATCTCACCTCTCCATGGGATAATTTTATCCTGTTTATATCCCAATTATATTCGACATTATCCTATTCTGAGCGAGCACCAAACGTTTATCATATCCTATCCCAAATTTTATCCTGATTGCCAAACGCAGTCTTTTTTTATAAGTACATTTTCTCCAGATGATATTTTATTGCAAGTGTCATCAATATATTCTCTACAACCTTTTAACTAGTGAACTAGTTGCCACAACTTCTTTTAATCTTTCACAATATTGTTGGATTGTCTCCTAATCTTTCACCGTAGCATTTTCGAATTCCCATTCTAAACGATTGAACTCCAACAGTGCGAATCTCAGTTGCATCTTGGATCTCTTCTTGAGGTACATTCCTATGAATATTTTAACAAAAGGAGATAAATGTTTGCTGGTCATAATGATCTCTACTCTGGCATCTAATTTCACAATTTTAGTGATACTTGCTGAATGGATGACTTCTATAGCTCCTTGTTGCTTGCAATACTTGTATTATATCATATGCAAATGAAAGCTAAATAGAAATGGGTCACAAAGACAAATGTCATAGTTTAATATAATTTGGCTAGCAATTAGTGGTCAATTTAGTCTTATAAATTAGTTTAATCACGATGATAATATAAGTAAAACTTAGTCACTAATCATAGATATAAGTTATTCTAGATAGGGAAAAAACCACGGAAAACCCTCAACTTTGCCTAAAGTAACAGATTTACCCAAAATTTTCTTTTGTGACGTGAAAAATCTTGAACATTGCTAACCGTGACACATTTATCCTAATTTTTTTTTGGTAATACAAAAAACCCTGAACTTTTATCGTGTAATACATTTACCCTAAATTAAAGGCCATTTTGGTCTTTTTTACTTTTAAAAAAAATTCTCTTTTTTTTTTTTTCTCTCTTCCCTCCGTCGGCCATGGTGGAGCCAATGGAGGGAAGTCAGGGTTCGTCAAGGGTTGCTCTCGTTGGTGTCAGGCAAGGGCGGCCCTCGTTGGCGTCGAGCAAGGGCAACCCTCAGCTGGGCTAGCGAGGGCCTGGCGAGGGATGCTCTCGTCGGACTCAAGCAAGGGGTGCCCTCTCCAGATCTGGCGAGGGCAAGGATGGCTCTCGCCCGACGCCGGCGAGGGCAGCTCTCGTCGGACACCCAGCGTCGGGCGCTGGCTTCCCTCCGCCATGACCGGTGGAGGGAAGAAGAAGAAAAAAAGAAAAAAGGAAAAACATAAAAAAAAAAATACCCTTAATGGGGTAAATATGTCACAATTTGAACAGTTTGAGATTTTTTTCATGTCACAAAAGAAAGTTTGGGGTAAATTTATTACTTTAGACAAAGTTTGAGATTTTTGGTGATTTTTTTCCTTTTAGATAATATTTTCCATTTTAGCACTCTTTGTGACATGACGATAGAGGCTTATGGGTTACAAGCATGTGGTTCGATCCACAACATTGGCGATGAATGGTTCGTAGGTTTTGGCTAGGTTTCTTTATTTCTTGTATGATATTTTAATGCGATGTGATTGTGGCCATGCTCGTGATGAGCAACATGGCACACACACAAACACATATAAATGTATCATGATCATGTCGGACTTGCTATGCTCATTGCATAAAAAAGAAAGAGCTACCAACTGGAAAAATGGATACGTTCTCTATACATAATATTCAATCTGCTAT
Source organism: Eucalyptus grandis (assembly GCF_016545825.1). NCBI lineage: Eukaryota > Viridiplantae > Streptophyta > Magnoliopsida > Myrtales > Myrtaceae > Eucalyptus > Eucalyptus grandis. Next base: position 7,152,394 of record NC_052615.1, read on the forward strand.
AAGCAACTTTTTAGGTGCTACCGAAGAGGGAACTTTTTAGATTTTTTCTTAATTGGGCGAGATTTTAAAATTTGAAAAATGAAGAAACGTCATACACATTATTTACAAGCACACACGGCTCTGATTAGATAAATTGGATTTTTCGTGTGGTCAAAATCAAATAAAATTAGATTGAAGGTGCCATTTATTTTGGAAAACACGGTAAAACAAAAAATTGAATTTGAGGAAAAAAATCAAGTACGTCATTTTTTTGTTTAGTTGGTTTTACTTTATTCTTATTCTAACGTTCACTCTTAGAATTTTGCTCTGTATCCTTACAGGGCGTATGAGTCGAAATCCACTCTTGAAACAAAATCATTTTCACCCCAATTTCCTGAAAATGTGGAGATTTAAATCCCCATCTCCCTATTCTATGTTAGAAGGATCGTAGATGGAGGGACGATGGCCGTGCCCTTGAGTCGTTCTTGGCAAACCCTAGTGATTCACATTTTTTTTTGGTTTAAAAAAAAAAAAAAACAGTTAGAAAAAAGAAGAGAAACGAATTAAATTGTTTTTATATCCCAAAAAGGAAAAGAAAAAAAAGGAAAAATAAAAGGAAGCAGCTTTTTACAGTCCGCCACTCCGGCGGGCTTCTTCTCAGTCTCTACTCCGGCTAGCGGCGACAGACGGCGGCGCGAAGCTCTTCTCGTCCGATGGAGGTGGAGGCTCCCCAATCTCCTCCTCCTCCTCCCCCTCCCATGGCGTCCCACACATTCGACGGTACTCTCTCTCTCTCTCTCTCCGGCGAGCTCTTCGAGCGCTATCGATCGCGTCTTGCTCGCCGTCGCGACGCACTCCGAGCCGGAATCCGACGATTTCGCCTGAAGCAAATCGCGCGCGACGCGGTTGCGGTTGCGGTTGCGGTTGTCGCGAGTTCGTGATGTTTGACTACTTTCTTGGCCGGTTCGAGCGTCAGGCTTATGCTGCTGCTGCTGCTCTTTTGTCTTTGTTGTTTTCCCCTCTTCAGGTGGTTTTGATGAGGTCCAGCTTCGCGGTCTCGTGGCGGGCGGCTCGTTGAGCTTCGACGATTGGACTTCGCTGATCTCGGCCGTGGAGAATGCGTATCCTGTGAGTCCACAGTTCCCCGCCGAAACTTCTGTGGACGTTGCATTTTGACGTGCTTGAACTGAACACTGCCTGCGTGTAATTGACATTAATGTCGCGGAGTAGAGCGTGTTTCCCTTCGGATTTGGTTGATCCTAGGCCTGGAACTTTTGTTTGAGGATATCGGCTTTACTAATTTGATAGTTTTCGAATTCCAAAAGTTTGGACGGTTGGGTTGATGTGAGAATATGCTCCGAATGTCTATCTGCCGTTGTGTTTAAGAAGGTCTGAATTTCAAAGCATTAAGTACTTTGCCTTCTAACCACTTGTTAGTTTCGCTTGAGTAAAAATTGGGTGATGTTTGCCTCCCCTATGATTGGCCAGTGTCTAGATATCCTCGTATAATCAATGATCTAAAAGGCTTAAGATGAGCCTGGGCCCAGATTTTCTTGTACAGGATTTCCCCCGGTACAATGCACTGAAATTCCATGTTAGATACATGACCTCACGTGCAAGAGATTCCATTTTTCAATGTAGATAAAGAAGACAGGTATACTTTAGGGAAAGTATAGTAAGAAGGGGTAGGCCTTAAATTATATTAACCATAAAAGAATAGTGTCACTCTTAGAGTTTTCACAGTTTCTCATGTCAATCTCCTTGCATTGGCAACCATTTAATGAAAGAAGGAAGCTTTGGTGATTCTAGGGATACATCTTCAAAGATGTTATCCCCAGCTTCTTTTACTAATTGTTGGTAGCTGGGATACGCAGTCGATTCACCAATAATTATTTTAGGAGTTATTTGATGTTGGCAATCAGCATAATCTCATATAGGAAGTTAGCACTAGCAACTCCATCCGAATCTGTTCCTTTGAAATAGTGAATGACCCAGCAGTTGAAAATCTTTGAAGTGCAAATATCAGGGCAACTCCAAACAAGTCTTGTCTTACTACTCAAAGAAATCTTAGCAGCATGAAAGAAGTGGACATTCTGGAATAGATAATTACCCTTGCTATGTTGCAGTGTTGATCCACAGCACTTGTTCATGTTCCTAGATTGGTTATGGGAATCTCAACGTTATCATTAATCATCATTATACATCTTGGGCCAATTATAGCTGTCTTCCACCATCATTAATCGTTACTAATTCCTCAAGCATTTTAATGGAGATTTATGATAATTTCTCTGCGAGAAGAATTATTTGTGTGCATTCTAATTTCTTCGAACCAAAAGGCCTTCATGCATCTTGAATGGCAATCACGTACCCTCTTCTCTCTAACTCTTTAAACCATGTGAATTGCATGCTGATATCTAACGATAACATGGTCAATTTACTTAGTGCATTTACTACTTTGTGTCTCCATAGATTTTTTTCATGGAAAAATTAAACTTCCAATAAATAGCAGTTGTTAAGCTGGACCTTGAAAGCTTAAATTATATGAGCCATGTTCTGAGTAAACAGAAAGGATTCTTCAATGCTAGATGATATCGCTGATGATAAATTTTAAAGTCTATTCCATAGAGTTAAAAAATCAAATTGCTATTAAATCATTTCACCTTGTAAACTTGCTAAGATTCTGGCAGTACCAAAACAACACCTTAATGATTTGCTGTCCAATTTGATAAAAGGTATTGTGCACATCCAGTGATCACTCGAATTCAAATCTTTTCAGGCATTCTTTTATAGACTAGTGATAGTATTGAAATTTTGAAAGAATCTCCTGCAAAATGAGGCCAATACATCAAAAGCTACAAGCATCACCCATGGCTTGAGGTACAAGGATTACTCCCTTATAGCTGTTTCCTTCTCTGATCAGAGTTTCATAAAAAGATTAGATTAAAAAGTCGGTTCCTGTGAAGAACATTCATAACTTGGTCCAAAATATGTCCATGCTCCTCATATGTTTTTCTTTTCAGTAACTAGATAGATGTAATGACTCCAAAAATAGCTTGAGTGCTTCTGTTATTACTTGTATGGATGTGCATTCTGCATTATCAAGTTGATCTTTTGAATATCTACTTCCACTCCTCATACTTACTCATATGTCTGTTCTACGGAATCATGGCTTTATTAAGTCATGTTATTTTGGTTCTATGAGATTGTCATCTATGATCTAATTTCATGTTTCAAGGGTAAGCCACCATCCTTAAAGTGGAAAAGCAATTTTAACTACCTCACTTACTTATGGTCCTGAAAGACACTTAGAAGCCATGAGTTTTGGTGGTCAATAATGTCCATATTTAATTCAAGATCTCTTATTTCCTAAGAAAATATGTTCTTTTCTGTTGATTTAGCAGTTCTATTTGCAAATTCTCAATTTAAGTGCGTCATGATTTATATTAGATGTGCATTAAGTACTGTCATGCAGTCTATGATCAATAGATTAAATTTATTGATGAAACTACATTTGCCTTGTTTTTATGATTTAGAGTTCAATAGCTCGCCAATGGCCATTATGCCTTTTAATGGGAATGCATCAATCTGAAGTAAAACTCAATGGTGGCGGCTAAACACAAAGGTCCTTTGTTTTCTTTTCCTCCAATAAAGGAAAAGGAACACCGTGTGAATCAGCAAGCACCGTTGAAACTTCTTTATCATTACGAGAAATTATGGAATTATTTGCTTATGTCAATAGCATTTGTTTGATATATTGCGCAGGATGACATAGAGAAATTACGCCTGGTGTATGACTCTTTCTTGTGTGAGTTCCCATTGTGCCATGGATACTGGAGGAAGTATGCAGATCACACTATGCGCTTGTGCAGTATTGAAAAGGTTGTTGATGTGTTTGAACAAGCTGTACTGTCAGCAACTTATTCAGTTGATGTGTGGGTGGAGTACTGTCACTTCAGCATGTTGGCTTTTGAGGATCCAGATGATGTTCGTAGGTAATGGCAGTTCTACATGCTTAAGAACTTGATCAATAGCCCTGCAGCCATCATGTCTTCCAGGCTTCCATATTGTTGATGTTTACAGTTATCTTTAATGCAAAAATGAATGATTGTTAGTGCTACTTGAGGATTAGACTTGGATTTTTACTTTTAGGTTCTTAGCTGATCTTTGACAAGGAATCCTTAATGAATTTTTAATGAGAAGTATCTCTTATTACTGAAATAACTTAAATTTTTCCATTCCAAACATTGAAAAAGAAAGGGAAAGAAAAGATTACTAGATATGTGTATACCCTGTGGGTGTGCCATCCGGAGGTGATTTGTTGGTACAACACTTTTTGTTTAGATCGAGTTGTAGACTCTCATTGCATCTCTCAAATTTTCAACAAAAGTCAAATTGTGTTCTAATGGTCATCATTTTGAAGATGTGCTTCTCTGAACTTCCATTTATGACACACATAAACTACATTGCTTTCTGCATTTATGCCACTTTGTATATTGATATATATTCCTTTAGCAAAACAAGACCTTTTTAAAATTTTTATAAATCTTTTGACATTATATAGTTAGTTAGCTACGTGATATTGTTGCACATAATCTCATATGCTGAAACTTTTTTGAACTGCTGATCAGTTTCTTGTGTTTTGTACTATGTGGAACCATTACTGGAGATGGATTTATTGTTTATGTTCTTGAGTGTATGCTGCAACGTTTTCTAGCAAAAATGGAAAAATAACCAAAATTATCCTCAACTTACTCTGATGATACTTTGTATGCTCTATTTTAAATTGGAATATTTGGTTTTCAATTGTAGAGTACTCTATATGTTACCCAATTATTAATTTAGTGATCTGATCTTTTTAGATTACTGCCTGCTGAACTCATACAAGGTTTATCTTCTAGTCCATTCAAAGCGAGTGTTTGGGGCTGTTCTCTGTCTCTCTCTGTTCATGCTTGTGCTTGTGTGAGTTTGTGTGCTTGCTTGTCTCTGTGTGTGTTTGCTCGTTTGCATGTGCTTATTTGTGCTCATCTTGAGAACACGCCAGTGCTACGAGTGTGGAGGGGCAAGCCTCTTTTTGTCAGTTGCTTGAGGCCTAATTCTCATTTTCATCTTCTTAGAATTCCTCACCTTTGAATGATGAGTGGTTGATTAGCGACCTTAGCAGTGAGATAAGACTATTCCAGGTATATCACTTATAGTGTGATTCAACAATTAATTTACTTCTTGCATCGTCATTGTCATCCTCATCATAATATTCTGAGATTTTTTTTTTTTTGCTAACAAAAGAAAGCAACATGAATCTTCAATTGATTAACACCTTTGACGGACCATCAACTAACAGATTGTTCAGAAGGGGATTGTCATTTGTTGGCAAGGATTACTTGTGTCATTCCGTGTGGGATAAGTACATTGAATTTGAACTATCCCAGCAACAGTGGAGCTATCTCACTCAGATTTATGTGCAGACTCTGAGATTTTCTACCAAAAAGTTACAACATTACTATGACAGGTATTTCTCTGAGCTTCAGCCTTGCAAATAGATTTTATACAAAAGGAGTGATATGATGTTAATTTTAGGCCTTTTTCTTTTGACCTATTATGTTTTCCATTTCATGTCAAGTTGTATTGTCTCTAACCCTTCTTGATTTGAAGTCTTTGTTGGAGAAACGTTTGCTAGTAATGCACTATTCATTCTACTCCATGGTCTGACAGCAAACCCAGCATATTGGTACCTTATTTCTTAATTTTTGGTGAAAGAAGCCTATTTTGTGAGAGTTTGAACTGTGAAATCTAGGTAAAGCACCTATTCTGCATAGTAATGGGAAAGTGTCGAACTTGTAATAAGTGATAATGCTTAGCTGGAACCCTTTGTGTTGTTTATATGGCCAATATTCATTTATTTGGCCATAGATCGCAATGTGCAGCAATTTCATTCAGATTCCTATGTGCATGATTGAATAGGAGGTTTGAATCCTAGCTCTTCATGCTTTGCTTAGTGCAAATGACGTGCTGCATCCTTTGGGGACACACTTCACCATAAGGAATGTAATTGATATGTACACTAAGTTTGATTACATAACAGCCAAGTCAGAGCATAGATAAGTTGTATTTATGACCATAATTTGTAGATTTGGCCATAGATAGCAAGTTGTAGCAACTTCTTTCAGATTGCAATATATGGTTCAATAGGAGGTTTGGATCCTAGCTAATGCTTTGCTTAGTGGAAGTCACATCCCTGCTGCAACTTGTAGGAACTCAAGTCGAGACAATGAATGTAATTGATATGAGCACAAAGCTATATTACATAACAGCCATGTCTGAGCATGTGAATTTCCTGCCATTTTTCTTAGCACCTAACAAACCTTCATATAAACCATAAACACGTGATTGAGAGCTCTAAAATGATCATTGACCTTTTCTCAGGGAGAAAAATAGCACCTCTTTTGGATGAATTATAAGAGGGCACTGAATCATTATTTGCCTGCCTTATTATGTTCATTAATAATAACTGAAGGATAATTGAGTGACTACAAAATATTGAAAAATTTGATCTGCATATTCATGTACAATACTGTCAATTCTGTGTTTGGTAAGATCATGGCATGATGCAGTGGAAAGTTATGACTTGTACTTCAATTATCTCAATGGCTACATCTAAATAAGGATCTGCATGTTCTGTCTTTTAATATTGTACAGCTACACCTGTTCCTTAAAGATGAACAAGACACCCCAATTCTGATGGATGCTCTCTCATAAGTTGCCTTACCAGGTCACCTCCTTTTTGGAGGTGGCAATTCATAGTCGATTTTATGTTCCATTTACTGTGTTATGGCATTGTCTCTATGTTGATCTCATGAAAAATAGAAAAGAAAAGAGAATACTTTTCACATGTACCTGCTATGCTTTTGGATATTTATTTTGTTCTATGTTGTTAACTTCCTTTATCTGTCTTTCTTCTTTCGCCTTTTCAGCTTTAAGAAGTTAGTTACCATTTGGAAAAAGGAGATGGTAAGCACAAGTGAGCCTGACTTGGAATTCAACCACGAAAGTGAGATCCAGAGTGAAGTGCAAATATTTTATAAAGATGAGGAAATTGCCAATGTGGTTGGAAATTTGTTGGGTTCATCCAATGGCCTGGATAGGTCGAGGGCACTTCACAAGTACATGAGAATAGGAGAAAAGCTTTACAAGGAGTCACACCAAATGGATGAAAAGATTCGTGGCTTTGAGTCATGCATTCGGAGATCTTATTTCCATATGAAGCCACTTGATGACAATCAAGTGGAAAATTGGCATAAATATTTGGATTTTGTTGAGAAGCAAGAGGATTTTGATTGGGTAATACTGGCATTCGAGTGCTTTCTTCCTGTGCCAACTGTGAACTTTTGGTCCCCATTATTTCTTATGTTGGCATAGATTGATAATTTGTAGGTTGTTAAACTTTATGAGAGGTGTCTGATTCCTGCTGCAAACTATCCTGAATTTTGGATGCGTTATGTGCATTTCATGGAAACCAAAGGAGGAAGAGAGTTGGCTAACTCTGCATTGGACAGGGCAGTGGGCATTTTTCTCAAGGTAAGCTTGTCCGTTACTTATATTTAGATTTTCAATAAATGCTGCAATGACATTGTCTTATGAATCGTTTATTATTAATTTCTTTGCTGTCCTATTTTCTCAGAAGGGTTAGAGACATAGTGTTATCTTTTCACATTTTTCCTTTTTTTTTTTTTTTTTTTGGATAAGATAAAAAGGAAGGGAAATTGTTCAAGTATGTCAGGAGCATGCAAGAACTGGAAAAAGAGACAAACATGACAAACTCTAATCTTAGAAAAGCGTGCATGAAGATGCTTCAAAATGCTAGTTTGGTTGACTATTGTCAACCATAAATGACATGTGCCCAAGATTTGAGGTTTATAGCATGCATGGAGATGCTTAAAACTGCAATTTTTGTTGAATATGGTTTATGGTTGATAATGCTAGGCCCCCAAGATTTGGTGTTTGTCTTAGATTCCACACCCCTTCCCCGTTGTTTAATTTATTCCACCATACTTTCAAAATGTAAGGGAGTCTTTTCAGTCACTATGAAATTGTTACTGATGATGGCAAATTTGTTCTTACTTTTGTTATATGGTAATGCATAACTCAATCTCACCAACTTCAAAATGTCACTTTTTATGCTTTTTGGACTCGAATAGCTAGTTTGTTGTTTAGTTTGATTCTGACAACATTTTTGTGCATGAATTCCAGTCAATTGCCTAATCTAGTGGAGCCAATGAGAATATCAATTTACAGATCTGTGAAACAGAGGGGAATGACTTGGGATCTGGTGACAAATGCTTGGCAGATTCCTGTTAGCAATGGAAATTTGGGGTTGTCTGAAGAGACCAAAGTGCTAACTAGAAAAATCGGAAGCAATATGGTGCAGATTGAGACAAACACATAATTTTGGGGAGAAAAGTGCAGTTAACCCTAAAATTGATGACTTCATTTAGCAGGATTAATTATTTGGTTTTGCACGAGAGTTTCTTTATTCTGGAGAATGGTAAATTTAATTAACTGATCAGGCTATTAAGATGTAGTTTGGAATTGCAAGAATGTATTGCCATAACCGTTAATTTATGGCTAGTGGATGAGTGGATGTTTTCTTGCTGCAACATGGCAAATAGAATGACATGAAAAGAGAGTGGTGGGGAATTTTAAACGGAAAGTGGATTTGGGATGAAATAAGGATGCACTTAGTTTGGGCTATCAGTTTCAATAATGAATGATTGTGTGTGATTTGGCTGCTTATCCTATACTTGGGAGGAGTCAGGAAGGACAATTTGATTAGTAAATATCTAGAATTTTAAGTTGCATCGCCTCTCCCTTCTTATATTAGTTTCAAAATTTCCCCTTTCTCCACTCAAATTTTCAATCCTCAATTTTCACTCTTTCCCACATCACCTAAAGTTCTGTCAGAAGACAACAAGGTAGCGCTGTTTTATGGCATGCAAAGTGGGGTGATGGAGCATTAATGTGTGAAAAAAAGAGTGGTGGGGAGAAGATGCTTCCTTCATCATGTAGGCAAATAAAGAAGATAGGATTAGGAATAATGGTGTTCAAGGATCAGGTGGCATCAGTCTCCATTGAGAAAAAGATGAAGGAGACTTGGTTGAGGTGGCTTGCTGAAGAGTGGTCTCTATGCTCCACTGTCAAGATGGAACTTTGATGGAAATGCAAGGTAAATGGGGACAAGGGAAGATTGAAAGTATGTTGCAAGAGACTGGAAAAAGCGATCCTGAATATTTGGAACTTTTTAAAGACTTGATTAAAAAAAAAAAAAAAGAGTGGTGGCATAGGATATAATCATGTAACTGGCTTAGTTGGTGCGATAAAGCTTGAGTGAGGTGGCAGTGGTGACCGTTCCCGTAGTCAATAGAGTTTTCCAAGTAGTGAATTTTTTTTTGATGGTTCTGTAGGAAAATTTAGTTGATGTGATGTCTTAGTTTTCTATGTAAAAAGGAATTTGGTGATGGCATGAATTTATAATGCATCATGCAATAGACGAAAAGAAGTGACATGTGTTCTCAACCTTGGTATAACTAAGGCTTAGTCAATTGAGTCAAGTAATTAAAGCAGGAGAGTAAATTCCTTCTTTGACTGTTAAGATAATCCTGAATATAAGGTAGGAGGAACGGGCTCGAAGGGAGCACCTAAATAAACCACCCCCCTTCTCTCTCTCCCCCCCCAAAACCAAAAAAAGGTTTTATTTATTTATTTATTTTGTGTTAGTCATGATGCTTAACTACACTACATTGGATTATTGTATGCTTAGTTATCTTGGTACTCAAGATGAATCAACACAAAACTCTAAATGGTATAAGATTTTCAAATTCCAGTGGCTAGCTTTTATTGTTGCTAGAGGAATGTGTTATATTAGAATAGTGACAGCAATAACACATCCCACTTGCTTCTAAATACATATGTCTGACTTTTCTAGAAGAATGTAGAGGCCACTCTAGGATTGACTGATACCCAGATTTATCACTCTTATGCTGATTGCTTTTTCATTGTGTTTCACTGAAAATTGGTGATTTCCAATATTGTCATGAAGTCAGTGCCCATTCCAGTACAGTGTTTGCAATATATGCAGTTTTTACTGTACAATTTCCTGGATTTTTTAAAGCGATCAGGGTAACTCTATACATTTAGATCTTGGTAAATCGTGTTAAGAGCACCATCTAGGGATTGACTGATGGAAAGTCAGACTGGATGACCACAACCCTCCTTGCAAGTGCACATACTTTATTAAACAAGCTCACTGGAAACTTTTCCTTGCCCACAGACATCAATGAAGAAACAACATAGAATAACAAAGACCCTATACAACCCTTCAATTGAGTGGCTACTCAAGAAGGTTGGGGGTCCTCAATTCAAATGGGTGGATTCATTCACTTGATCAATTGCTCAAGCTAATCTAATATTTTTCACCATCTCCAAAGGTACATATTAATTGCAATATGTATGGACCCCTTTTAATACCACATAGACAGTATGGTACATTAAGAAAGAGGGCCCGTGCATGGTATGCAGTGCACTGATCTTCACCAGTTATTCTTTTGACATGAGTAACAGGACTTTATGGAAACTACTTCCTCATGGTTGTGATTTTATTTCTCTGTCTTAATGAGATTAGCTGAGACAATGATTTATTCATTCTGGAGAGAGAGCTTATTTGCCCTGTCATATGTCCTTACAGAGGATTCCGGTGATCCATGCATACAATGCCAGATTTAAGGAGAAAATAGGTGATGTGTCAGGCGCACGTGCTGCTCTTGTCCATATTCGTACAGAGCTGGATACTGACTTAGTGGAAGATGTCATCATGAAAGCAAACATGGAGAAACGATGGGTGGGTCACCAAATCAATTGGCACAACTGAATTTGTTATTTCATGGATAATAGTTGTCTCATTCCTAATCCTTTTTCTTCATTAACAGGGAAACCTTGTGACTGCATCGAAGATATACAAAGAAGCACTAGAAAAGGCCATATCAAACAGAGAATTTTGTTCTCTACCCACTTTATATGTGCATTATTCACAACATTTGTATTTGGTATGATTGCAATAAACTTGAAGTTCCGATGAATAATATTGCTGTTCTATTCATGCTACTTTATAGTGCTTATGTAATGCTGGACACTTGCATGTGCCATTTCACAATGTTGTGAATTCTCTGCAAGTTCAATATCAGTATATTGTTTTTGACATATGCTTGTCTTTTTTGTTTCCTCATATTTACAGACAACTGGCAGTGCACATGCAGCCATAGATGTCCTGGTAGATGCTATTAAGCATATGCCACATTGCAAATTGCTTTATGAGGTATTTCATCCCTCATCATCCTAATCAAGTTCCCTCCTCACTTACCCTGTATCCTCAAATATATATACTTTTGTCACATCTATGGATTGTATTATGTTTGAAAATAGTTTGGAAGGTTCGATGACATTCCTTATTGCTCTTTTTAACTATATGTTTTTCAGTTGGGTGGTACCTCTTTTTGCATTTATTTAGATTTTCTCTTGTGAGCTTTCACATATGATGGAGTGAATGAGTGCAAAGAAGGCTTTATAATGTGCTCGAAACCCCAAGGTGGCAACTTATTGGCGAATGCTCTGTGTGATGCCAATCATAGGTCTTGTTTTCCTTTTGACATTACTGGCTTAACATGAACCTAGAGATCCACTGAACCATTACCCAACGGTTTAATGCGGGGGTCATGCTACCATAGCATTGCGTTCTTTAGCAGTACCATTGTAAGTAATTTGGTACACTGTGCGTATGTGATTTGCAGCTTCTTTTAAAGACACATACATTCTCTTATCATTTGCAATTAAATAATCCATTAACCCAACTAAGAGAGGATTATAAGTGGATTATTACTATCAGTATTATTAATATTGTTATTTATTTATTTTTACTGGAAACTGGGAGGAACTGGTCACTGCACCTTTTCTATTTTTTTTTTCCTTTTCTTTTTTTGGTTTTTGTTGTTGTTGTTTTTTTTTTTTTTTTTTGGGGGGGGGGGGATGCATTCTGAAGAAAAGAAATGTAGGCCCTCCAAGATAGAATACTCAGCAGAAACGGAAGAAAGTAAAGAGGAAGATGGGAAGCATAAACACTTGATGAAAGACTTGGCATATTGATTGGTAAGCAGCTATCAGTCAAATTTGGTGTGGCCATTGTTTGCCCTGGCTGTCAAGAACATCATTTTGTGGCCCTTGATGGCAACAACCACCGGTAGAAATCGGGATTTATGGCAAAAAAAGATTCGGGAGTTCCAAATTCGAAGTTTGAACTTGGTTTCTGCTGTCATATCTCAGCTCTTAGCTGTGATGGTGAAGCCACCAGTTGGCAAAGTTTTCTTTTGGTGCTTTCACATAAAATATAGCAAAACTGTATTGCTGTAAACGGTTACTGGAATTTTTCCATGCATAAAGATTGGTATTGCCATTACTATATGATCACTTTTGATGAACTCACCTTAATCACATGTAATTGCTGATTGGTATTGATTACTCTGATTCCAGGAATTGATAAGATTTGCAATGAGCCATGAAGGGATGGAACTTATAAATGTCGTTGAGACTGTTATAGCCAATGCATTGTATTCGCAATCTAGCGAATCTCAAGTTTTGGACTCAAATGATGGGGAGGATATATCAAACCTATACCTAAAGGTGAAACTCGTGAAACTCTATCTGAGTCATGCTTAGCATTCATTGAAGACCCAAATAGGACTTTTATGGGTTTTGATTTGGTTGAAGGGCATTTGCATGTGTTCTTTTCATAGTATTGTCTTTTTGTTTGGTCAATAATGTATTTTACAATCACAGTGCAGGTATATTGTCTTGAATTTATTTGTCTTTTTCCTTTGGTTTGGTCAATTCTTCTGATACTCTTTTAGAAACCCAATGTTACCTCATATGACCTTGTATTGAACAATCGGACAGGCTCATTAGTAACTTGCTTGAGATGATTTTTCGGTGGCAGTATGTTGATCAGTGTGGAAGCATTTATGATGTAATGAGGGCATGGAATTGGCATGTAAGAAAGTTTCCTCATTCTCTGAGGACAAGTGTATTTTCCAAAGTGACTACTTGTACCACTATAAAATCTTTCAAGATTGTCACGGAAGAGAAGCAAAGATCATGTGTGATTGAGCCCGATGAATTGTTGGGAGATAACTGCTGTAAAATCCCATTAAAGCATTCCGTTCAGGAGGAGGGATCTTCAGTGCAAGGAGACGGTGATCCATCGCCTGAGCAGGTTAACCCAGGGGAAAGATCCAATTGTTTACCAATGCCAAGTCATGAGGTTCATTATGACAGTGTTGCATTACATCAGCCAGACTCTGGAGCATCTAATGATGGTGAAAGTCAGAGAGCTCAAAATGCTTTACAGCAATCCAGAGATAATTCTCCCGATGGATCAGATGTGGATATAGTTGGTGATGAAGCTGCTAAGGAAGCTGAGTCAGTTCAATCTGATTCAACATGCTCCAAGGACAATGACCAATCAGGGCGTGACATAACCAATAACGAGTCGATGCCACCTTTGCTTGAAACACTTTCTTTGCATCCTCAAGAAGATAGAACTTCTGGATCAATCTCTAATTTCTCTCGTAGTGGTGAAACTTCTGATGAGCCCCAGGTAACAAATGAAATCTTGCTTGTTGGTGGTTCTCAAGAAACCAGCCTGTCAAATGAGAGTTTGCCAGGGAGTGGTTACAGGAGTTACCAGGATCCAAAGAGGTTCAGTCCACTTGGCAGTCAAGGTTGTGATGGTGCTGATACACAAAGGCAAACAAACAATGCGTCGTATACAGGAAGCCATCAAGATCATTATTCATCAGGGTCACTTCCAAACCAGCATGAGCCTACCAATAGGGGTCAAAGCTGGCATCATGACAGAGTTCGCAGGGATTCCAGATTTGGATCCCGTGGGCATTTGCGGAAGAAATCACAATATCAACACGAGTCTTCTCAGTCAAGTCATGGACGAGGTAAAATGGGAGGTCAATTAAATCAGCAAGGAATTGTGGCAAAGAACCCATTTCACGCTGCAACTCAGGGTAATCTAATGGCACCTCATGCATGGCCTATGCAAAATGTGCAGCCACAGAGTTTCGCTCACGGACCTCTATCTCAGTTGCCTGTACAATCTGCAATATACCCCCAAGCTCAGATGCTTCAGTGCCCCCCTCAAAATACTGAGCAATATGGGCAAATGCAGAATACTGTAGCGTATAATCAGGTGTGGCAATATTATTACTACCAGCAACAACAATTTATGCAACAGCAACAACAACCTCAGCAGCAACAGCCCCAACATCAACAACTTTCACAGCAACCATATCAACAGCAACAGGTATTTTATAATCCACAGCAGCAGTGGCAACAGCAGCCGCAACTAAATCAACAATATCAGCAGCTGCAGGTCCAACAGCTACTTCCGCATCAGCAGTCAAATGACAGCCAACCACTTCAGCAGCAAGAGCAGCCATTGCCATTGCCATTGCAACAACCATTCCCTCAGAAACCTGACACACTGGATGAACAGCAAGCGGAACATCAAAATCAGGAGTCAGAGATGCCATGGGTACAGCAACAGAAGATACAGCAAGGGGCAGAAGTTGAAGAAGAGAAAAGGGACAGAGTACATGAGGCAGTGGATTCTGCATCAGAGAATTAGATAGGTAACAACAAAATGTTGTTCAAATTGCTTATTGGTGGTTATTGTTCAGAGGGTTAAGGGTAAAGTTAACCTGTCAATGGGTGCTCATTGAAAGTAGAATCACATTACATTAGTCTAATTGTACTCCGGTATTTAGATAGTCTTCAGCTGGAATGTTTGACCAGGTAAAGCTCAATGCGTACATCAGTGTCTCACTTGAACAGGATCCTACAGAACGTATTCAGAAGTGAATGCATGTCACGCATTTTGTGAAAGAATGAAAAATTGCTTTATTATTCATCTGCCTTTTAGAGTTTGTTTTGTTAACAATATCCATCTGAAGCTTCCATACAATCATTTTGGGGGCAAAGAAACTTCCAAACGAGAATTGCTTATAGAAAGGAGAATCTTTTGTTTCGAGGATGAAACCTTGACCAACTGATTATAGATGTTCTGCAGAGTCAGATGACCGGTGTGTTGATAATGGATCTCGTGTAATGCGAGGCAGCTGCATTTCAGACAGTGTATATGCTGGCGTTTTGGTGTAACTGCCGCCACTGCACAGGCGAGGGACCTTGCAGAGTTGCTGCCCGGCTAATCATGGCGTAGGGGGCATACAAGGGGGAAGTAACATATGCAATGTAAATTGGCAATTGATTATGAAACACGTAATCATTAGATGTGGATGGCAGGACAACTTCCTGTTGGTTGAACGCTTTCGCTTACCGATATGATAGTTCCTTTGTTCAATTATAGAGTGAACTTGCAAAAGCTTCCGTACATCTCACTTGGTTTTCTCCCACGTTTTCATGTAAGGTCTCTACCTCGTATTTCTCTTGCTTCTGCTGCCCTGTTTCTCATCTACCGTTTCTTCAAACATTCTGTGGCAGGCATGGGCTATTGCCGACAATGTGCTTTGTTAGATTATGAAGATCTTGCTTTCAATTCTTACCATGTACGTCACGTTTGCCATTTGTCTCTTCTCGGGAGACCGAATCTGGTATCAGCGCCTTTTCCATTGTGCTCGATGCGGGCAACAGTCTCAGTTTATCATCATTTCCTCGTCGACCTTCATGTCCTTCATCATGCAAAGATAGGAATAGGTGGCCGAGTAAACCATGTTGTGCAAAAATGAAGCTGCAATGGCCTTCAAATTCGACTCTCAAATAAGACTTTGCGTCTGAGTGTTCTGGGATGTCTCTTAGTGGTTTGCATTACATCTTGCCAAAAAATAATAATAATAAATAATTAGAGAATTGACTCGATCATATATCATCAGAAGGTCTCTCGTCATGTAAGCAGGCCCATAATTTGCAGATATAGCGTATAATCCCCCTACCTTTGTGAAATTTTTAATTTTCCCGTAGAGTTTCTAAACCAGTTATCTTTAATCGATTTTATTTCCTTTAATTGATCTAAACTTAATAACCCACTAATTACACTTTAAAACATACGATGAGGATGTCCAGAGAGCCATCTTATTTTGTTAATTTTACAAAATTGCCCCTAGACATGTCAAGAAATTTCTGAAATGCTATTTTTAGGCCTGCTTATACCATCTCTATTTTTTTTTTTTTTATTTAAAAATTCCTACCTAAGCGCAATGAAATCCTTTTAGCAATCATTCGAACATATTATAGACACGAAGAAAAATTTTCATAACAAGAAAAAGATCACAATACCTCAATACGAAAAGATGCAAACCATGAAGTGCTTATAAACTTAAACCTCAGAAAGAAACCTAATTAATAAGCATCAAACAGCCAAGTTCAACAGTGCCAAGTAAATCAATCTAGTTTTTTCCACAAAAGTTCACTTAGCGCTAGTCGAAGAACTTGAACTGATCAAAGCTTTAAGCCCCTGAATTAATTTATCTTTCAAAATGTGCCTGGTTTAGTAAGTTGACAACATGAAAGTTTTACCTTATAATGCAGTTAATAAGGTAACAACGAAAGTTTAGACATCTCAAATTGGAGTCAACGTTGGAGCTTGGTTGCAAATAAAATAAGAGTTGGAAAAAAAATTTAATTTATTTTCTAGGTGGTTGAAAATAGAAATTTTGAAGGTGAAGATAAGTAGAGGGAGGACTCACCCAAAAAAAAAAAAAAAAAAAAAGATAAGTAGAGGGAGGTAGTGCTGGCCAAATTGAAAAAGATGAGGATGAATTCTTTCTCATCTCGCGCCTTTAAAGGACAATTAAACTACAGTTAAGAAAAAAAATGTCATAAATGATGTCATCTTGAACTTAAAATATCTTGTAAAAATTTCTGAATGTTCGATAAATTCAATTAGAAATATCAATTACATTAAATTATCATTCGATAATTTATGCAAAGAATCCAAAGAATGCCAAGATCACTTGTGTAGTAGCTTGCTTAAGCTATTAACGAAGAGTGCATTATAATGACATGAATATAAATTGAGATGAGAGGCATTGAACCGATGGGGAGTGAATTACATATCGAAAAAAATTGTGGGTATTGATAATGTCACATAACTTTGCCAAAATTCAGTGACCTTGAGGTAGACCTAGACTTAGATTTTTTGCGAACACAATAGCAAGAGATCACAGGAAGAAAGAAACAGTTGGCGACGGGCTTGATCCAAATTGTCAGAGGAGTTTGTAGTGCAAAACGGGAACAAAGTAGAGAACAATCTTCAATGAAATACGAGTCGCCAATACATGAAACGAGACACATTTTTGGCGTTCTTTTCTGGCTTTTCTAAAAGAAAAGCTAAGATTGCCATCGCCTACTTTGTAAGGAATCAATCATGCATAGATGGTGGTCCCCTTACGATAATTGGCCGAGAAAAATCTCCCACCACTAGTTTTTCACTACTTAAAAACAAAACTATCTCGAGGCAGATATTTCAGAGGAAATATCTTTGCCTTTCCCCCAAGAGGAAAAGCACTCCGGCTAGTCGAAGCTTAGGAAGTGCATGGACTGATTCTAATTTGATTAGAAGATTTATTGAGGGAAAGTATAAACTAATGTTTGGACGTTTTATGCCAACAAACATATAGCATACATATCAGTCTATTTTTTGAGAAAGTAATGATCATCCTTTAATATTACGTATTGCTATCAAAATTTTCTTTTATAACCCTGACACACAAGCGAATGAATCCGACTACTTTGAGGCTCCTAAAAGTACATTGCAAGCTTTGTAAACCAATAAAGTACATACCTTTTGGCTTGTTAGGTAGTCATGAGCAATTTATATGTAGTTGATGAGATTTGAATAGGCAATTTCTAATTAATGAGTTGGAAATCCTCTAACACTCCAATCAACAACACCAACTCAAGAGATGATATATATTTCTTTATTGACTTAGGAGCACGAGCACAAATGCCTTACCAATTAATTTTGCTTTTAAGATCGATGTTTAATTATGATAGATTCATGTTTCAATGAGTTTGGGAGGGACAAACAGAAAATATTATCTTGCGACATTGTTCATTTCTTATGAATTTAATGATTAATTACCATGTAATCTTGTTTGTCAGATTTCGTTGTTAGGGCAATCGTACCTTTTCTTATATTCCACGGTCGATGATTGTTTTTTCTGTGCGAAGAAGATCAAATTTCTCTCATACATAACTCTCAACAAACTTTCAACAAACTTATATATATAGTTAATTACGGCATGTACTTGGAGCATTTAAATCATCATTTTTTTAATAATATAGACCGATAAATATATCATATATTTGTCTCTGTCTACACATTAATCTATATTGACCTCCTAAATATTCTTATCAAATTAGAATCATTAATGTACTACCTAAGCTTCAATTAGCTAGAGTGTTTTTTTTTTTTTTTTTTTTTTTGTGGGGCAAATCAAATAAAATTTCCCATGAAATATCTGCCTCTAGATAGCATTGCTTTCAAGAAATACTGAAAATTAGTGGTGGAAGATATTTCGTGGCCAATTTTCGTGAGGGACCACCAATTATGCATGCTTGATGCCCTAGCCCTACGAAGTTGAAGACGACAATTTTAGCTTTTCTTTTGAAAATGCCAAAGAAAGTCAAAAATGTGTCCCATCTCTTGTTTAGTAGTGGCTGAAATTCCATGGAAGATTGTTCTCTACTTTGTTCCCATTTTGCAGTACAAATTTCTCTGACAAATTATGCATGCTGGACGCCCGTCCGCCTATTTTTTCTTTCTTCACATGATTTCTTGCCATTGTGTACGAGAAAAAAATCTGAGTCTAGATCAATATCACGTCCACTGCATTTTGGCAGAGTTCTTACATTATTTTATGCCCACAAACTTTTTTCGAGACAAGTAATTTACCCAATGTCAGCCCGATACCTTTCATCTCGATGCATATTCATGTCATTGTAGTGCGCTCGTCATTAATAGCTTAATCTTCGTCAATAGGTTAAGCAAACAGCTACGCACTTGATTTTGACTTCTTTTTTTTTATTATTCTTTGCATAAATTATCAAATAAGTAAGTGACTAATAATATTCAAATACTTTCATCATATCAACCAAAATTGAGAGAAAAACACTAGGAGTGTCAAAACTTTTCTTTTGCCCACTTGAATATCACAAATTTGAAAAATCACTTATTTGAGTACTAATTTTGATTTGTCTCGCCGGAAAATTTGATGTGGATTCCAATCGTCCGACATGGCTTTTTGGCGTGATGTGGACAATTTTTTAATATTAGTTTAATATTTTAAATATTTTTATTTTTTAAAATTTTTAAAATTTTGGCTTTTATCTTTAGGGTCGATGAGGGTCACCGGCGACCTTCATCAACCACAGAACCCCAAGATTGGGCAAGGGTTGCTTCACCCTCGGCCACAAAGGCCCTAGGCGAGGTCATTGGGGCCTCATCAGCCGTTGGTGAGGCCACGAGGGCCCTCACCAGCTTTGGGCTACTACATGCGATGTCGCTTTGCCCAAGGCTAGCAAGGTCGCAATGCCTTAACCCATGGCCTTTGTGGCTAGATCCGGGCAAGGGCCGCCAAAGCCTCTGCCTCGCCCTCGACATGAAGGCCTCGGCTAAGGGCATTGCAACCTCACTAGCTGCCGCTAATACCACCCAAAGCTTGCAAGGGCATCTTGACCTCATCAGCTGTGGGTGAGGCCATGAGGGCCCTCATTAGTGGCCAATGAGGCCTTGGTGGTCTCGTCCAGTGCCTTCATGGCCAAGGGCAAGAAGGTCCCCACCCAATCTAGGTGAGGGTTTTGTGATCGATGAAAATTGCCGATGACCCTCGCCAATCTTAAAGAAAAAAAAAAGCCAAAATAAAGGCAAAATAAAAATAAAAACAAAAAATAAAAAATTTCGGGTAGGACATTTAGCCAAAAAGTAACACTTAGGTGATAGATTGTATTTCAATATAGCACTTAAGTGAGCATTGTATGAAATTTTTTGCACTCTTAATATTCTTCTTCCTTTCCTCTTTGGATATTATAAGAGCTAAGTTGGCAATAGATGGAGGCAGACGTGACAATTGACAAGTGACAAGTGGTGGATGCAATGGGGTCCGATTGTAAATCATTTTGAAACTATGAGACTTTATTTGAAATATTCCTAGAACTAAATGATTCTTGAAGTTTACCGGAAAAAAAAATAATGAAAATAAATAAATGAATAAAATGAGTTAATGCCTCAAAGCCAAACGCAACTTTGTCAATTTTTTGGATTCTCAGCCCCTCCCCTTCTTTCTTTGAACTTCAAGTTCTATTAAAAAAATGCAAAGGTTTCGATTAAATATAGTTAGAGAGTTATTCATATAGGGCTTCTTAAACTCAATCAATATTCGTTTATTCGACCGTGGATCTCACATTGAGGGCCTCTAATTGATATTCAATTTCTAATTCTCGCAGCTCATCAATTGTATCTTACTTTGAAAGACAATTCGTTCAGTTTTTCAAATGTTTTGTGCCAAAATTAAGGCATTTTGGTAACCAAATCCCAAAGACTTTTCAGCCAAAGTTTAGTTATATAAACGCTGAAAGCCCAATAAAACTTGAGACCAACATTGATTTTCAGAATTCCGAAAATACTACTTGTATGGTTTAATGAAATGTTCTTCTTCTAATCTTACCATCATTGATATTTCGTAATTCCTCATATGTACCGTTCGTTACTTTGGATCTCTAGTTGCTTGTAGCAGAGCTGGAGGGACGACAACGTGGGGTTGCTTGGGGTCGTACAACACCGGCATTACCTCGTCATGCTTGAGTCACGCCACCTCGGCAGCCCTCATTTAGGACCATGCCGAAATTCGAAGGGCCAGCTTTGGATTGTCTAAGGTTGGGAGACAATGGCGTTACCTCCGTGGGGTTGCACGATTTCAGCGTGTTTTGCTAGAGCTGTCGAGGGTTGCCAGTTGCTATTTTGTTTTTTTGTTTTTTTATTTAATAAAACTGCTAAAATCCTCTAGACGTGTTATGCAACATTTCGTAAAAACCACTTTAGTCTAAAGCCCTTTACATTTGTGCAAAAGCTTTGGGCAAGTACTCTCCCAAATACCCCCAACTATCTATTGTTCATTAAAAAAGAATTTAATATCACGAGAAATCCTAAATTAGTACAACCGTGACAAATATACCATAAATTAATTTTTTAGTACCAAAAACTTCAAAATGATACACATGTGATAAATTTACCTTTTGTTAATTTTCGTCAAATGCTATTATTAAATTGTTGAGTTTGGATGATGTTGGCGTTACAAATATGCTATTTCTAATTAAACCGATACACATATGATAAATTTTTTTCTGATGTGGCACTTAATGGGCACCAAATTATACTCAAATTTGACAAATATAAATTTTAATTATTTTTATCTTTTAAAAATATTATTTTTATTATTTTTTTATTTTTTAAAATATAATTTTTAATTTTTAATAATTATTTTTTCTTTTTCTCTTTTATTTTTCTTCTTCTTGGCTGGCCTTCGGCGATGACAACGATTGGCGACCGGCCACGGGCGAGATCAAGCTCGCTAGCATGGGGCGGGGCTCAATCTCACCAATTTGGCAAGGCCGAGGCCCCACCCGATGCGGTGAGCTCAAGTCTCACCGAGATCCAGGCAAGGCTCGAGCCTCGCTAGTCGTCGGTGACCCGTCGGCGAGCTCAAGCCTCGCTTGGTCTATCACCGGCCGGCGGTTGGCGGGAAGAAAAAAGAAAGAAAAAAGAAAAAGAAAAAGAATTGAAATATGAAAAATAATTATAATTTCGATTTTTTATTAGAAAAACATTTTTATAAAGTTAAGAAATGCCATGGGTTTAAACTTTAAAGTGGGTTTCCTTTCCTAATAACCCATTTAGACCCATTTCTTTTTATATTTTACTTTCTCAAACCCATTTCTGACCCATATTTAACTTTCACTTGACCAATTTCTGACCCATATTTAACTTTAACTTGACCTATATATGACTTATTTAACTAAAAATAGGCCATAATATGGGTTTATGACCCATTTTGCCAACTCTAGCCCGGAGTAACAACACAAACCTAGAATTTTCTTGCATTTTCACTCTCCATCTTCCCCTTTGAGAAAGTGTGGGAGATTCTGAGTGCTAAGAAAGCTTAACGAACAGTCGCCTACCTTGTCGTTGTTGGTGTTGTGGCTTCGGAATTTCTTCTTTCTTCTTAAGCAAGCTCTTTCTCCAGGCGCTAATAGCAATATTTTTGCTCACAAATTTCAAAATTGAAGAACATTTGTGGTTTTTTTTATTTAAAAATAAATATTTCATTCATATCTCAAAATTTCAAAAAGATACGTGAAAGATTCGAAACAAAGATAATCCCAAATAGCAAAGTCGAACAATAAAGCACACACTTTAATCCCATTAGAATAGATTTGTCTCAACATCACAACAAAACAAACGGTAGTCAATTACCGAATCTTGCATCATTTTAAGTGATCAACACTCACCGTAAACTCCTTTTTCAATAGCTACGGTTTGCCCACTAGATACCGAACACTTAAGTTCAGCATTCTTAATATCGTCACCGTATAAAGACAACAAAAACAAGTTGAATAGGCTTCCAAATCTAGATGTAGAGAGGGAGAGATTGAAATGAACACAGAGATACCTCTAAGGAACTTCCAGATCTAAATTTAGATCAGGAGAGAAAAGCGTCCAAATCTAAGTCTAGATTGTGAGTGAGAGCTTCCAAAACTCATATAACCACTTCAAATGCAATATGAACTCAACGTATTCCTCCTTGACCTTGTCGCGCTTCTTGGTTTGGAGGATTTGAAGCAGCTGGTTGATTCCTAACGATGGAAATATGCCCATCGAGTAGAGAAGAGCATCAACAACGAGAAAAGAAAAAAACAAAAATGAACAAGATAAAAATAATAAAATATTCCCAGATCAGATCGGGAGAGAAAATCTCATTTTGAGTTGAGAAGGTGGATCAAACACATCATTTACGCATAATTTTGGCGACTTATTTTTGCCAATGACTAGATTGTTTATATTGAATTAATATCGCGTTGAATATTCTAATTATATATTGCCAGTGATACTCAAATGAATGATTTTTAGCCAAGTGATATTTCAGTGATCGGAAAAAAAAAAGTTGTGGCATTCCAAAAGTTAAGACAATTATGGTGTCCTTTTTCCCTACTAATTTAAATTATCCCCTATATATATAATCGTATTAGACTCATCAATATACTTCCTAAGCTTCAGTTAGCTAGAATTTGTTTTACTTTGGGCAAATACAAATATATTTCCTATGAAATATCTGCCTCCAGATAGTTTTTGTTTTTAAGAACTATTTAAAATTGGTGGTGGGAGATTTTTTGTGGCCAATTTTTGTGAGGAGGCACCATTTATGCATGCTTGATGCCCCCACAGAGTAGAAGACGACAACTCTAGCTTTTCTTTCGAGAATGCCAGAAAAGAATGTCAAAAATGTGTCTCATTTCATGTTCTTAGTGGCTGAAATTCCATGGCAGATTGTTTCCTACTTTGTATCCGTTTTGCACTATAAATCTCTCTTGCAATTTAGATCAAGTCCGTCGCCAATTCTTTCTTCTTTCACGTGATTTATTGTTATTGTGTTCGAGGGAAATCGAAATTTACATCTACCTCATGGTCACTGCATTTTGATAAAGATATCTAACATCATTTAGTATTCGACAAATTTTTTCGGTGTACTATTTACTCCACCTTACCTCGACATTCTCCATCAATGTGTTCTTTGTTAATAGCTTAAGCAAGCGGTTTTACACAATTGATTTTGACATTCTTCGGATTTTTGGTTTAAATTATTGAATAAATAATTTAGTGTAATTGAAAGCTCCAGTTATACTATCGAACATTTTGAAATTCTCATTATATCAACCGAAATCTTAGAGGAGGACATGACATAGATGCGATGGGGCCTGCTTGAAAATCATTTTTGGACTATGGTGATTTTATTTGAGATCTTCTTGAAGTTACACAAACAAATCAATAGTTGAGGGGAAAATTACAAAAATGGATCCTGTACCATTTTCCTATTCAATTTTGGTCCATATGCTTTACTTTTAACGAATTGTTCCCTAAATTGATTTTTAGTCTTGATTTGTGTACAAATTTCACGTTTTTGGGTCCAAATTGAAAGGAAGAATGGTAACTAAGCACTAAAGATTAACATATAGCATCAACATGTCATAATTTATGTAGAACATTTTTCCTTTAATTTCAAACTTCATTTGTTTCGCAAAAAATGTAATATTTGTAAAAAATATTTTCCACAAATTCTTTTTTTTTTTTTTTTTTTTGCGTTTGATTGAAACTTGAAAATGAAATGGAAAATATTGTTTTTTCATTTGGTATGAAAAATCTAATTTATCTAAATAAACATACACTATTTAAGCTCTAGTAACTTGCCCATGGATAGTCAGAACCAGGTATGGGCACTAGAGTCTCGGGTCTTGCCATGATAGACCCCGACTTGAGCACCATGGAAGGGGGTACAGCCACCTAGGTCCCATGCTCTTGGGCTCTTGGATCTCAGGCTCGGCCTCTACAAACCCAAGCATGGCCTTTGTGGACCTTGACCCATGTGTCGAGGCACTAGGTCTTTAGGCTCGACCTCAATGATTGAGGCGCGGGCATTAGGAGCCCAAACATGAGCCCTGAGGTCCTAGAATTTTCTTGCATTTTCCCTCTCTATCTTTCCCTTCAAGAAAGTGAGGGAGATTCTGAGTAATGAGAAAGCTTAATGAACAATCACTTTTTTCATTACCGTTGGTGTTGTGGTTTCCGATGTTCTTCTCTCTCTCTCTCTCTCTCTCTAATGTATGTATACACAAAAGAAAGCATGAAATATTGATTATCAGTTTGAGGTTAATATGACAAAAAACTCACTCCAAACTAGTACACTTATAACAAATTTATCTAAATTAATTTTTTAACCACCAAATACCTAAACTAGGTACACATATGATCAATTTTACCATTCGTTAGCTTCTGTTAAATTTTACCATCAAATTATTGAGTTAAATGACACGTTGTAATTGACGGATATACCAGTTTAGGTTTTACCTTCGTTTGTCATAGGTGTATTAGTTTATGATATTTTAAGGTACTAATTCAATTTAACAGAAATGAATGGATGATAAATTTGTCACAAATTGACCAATTTTGGGGTAAATTTGTCACAATCATACTAGTTTGGGATTTTTCATGATATTAACCTCTCTTTTTTTTTTTTTTTATCAAATTAGAATAATCAATATACTTCCTAAGCTTCCTTCAGATAGAGTTCGTTTTTTCTTAGGACAAATACAAATATATTTCCTATGAAATATCTGCCTCCAAATAGGTTTTTTATTTTATTTTATAAAGAGCTAAATAGGTGGTGGAAGATATTTTGTGATCAATTTGTGTGAGGGACCGCCATTTATGCATGCTTGATGCCCTACAAAGTCCAAGACGACACCTCTAGCTTTTCTTTGAAAATGCTAGAAAAGATTGTCAAAAATGTGTCTCATTTCATGTTATAGGTGGCTGATATTTCATGGCAGATTGCTTCCTACTATGTTCCCGTTTTGCACTACAAATCTCACTGGCAATTTAGATCAAGTCCCTCGTCAATTCTTTCTTCACGTGATTTCTCGTTATTGTGTTCGAGAAAAATCTAAGTTTAGGTCTACCTCATGGTCACTGCATTTTGGAAAGGATTTCTAACATCATTCAATATTCAACAAATTGTTTCAGTGTATTCCTTCCATCTCGATTCATACTCATGTCATTAAAATATACTCTTCGCTAGGAGCTTAAGAAAGTGGTTTTATAGGCTTGATTTTGACATTCTTTACATTCTTCATGTAAATTATTGAATAAGCAATTTAGTGCAACCAAAATCTCCAATTGAATTATAATTTTTTTTTAAATTCTCATTATATTAACCGAACCTCAGAGGCAGATATGACAATGAAAGATGGTTGATGCGATGGGGTCCGATTAAAAACCATTTTTGGACCATGCTGACTTTACTTGAGATCTTCCTGAAGTTACATAAACAAATCAATAGTTGAGGACGGGATTAGAAAAATTGATCCTATATGATTTTCCCTGTTCAATTTTGGTCCATATACTTTACATTTTACAAATTGTTCCCTAAAACTAACTTTTAGTCTTGATTTTTGTACATATTTCACGTTTTTGGGTTCAAATTCAAAGGAAGAATGCTAATTAAGCCCTAAAGATTAACATATAGCATCAACATGTTATAGTTTCTGCAAAAAAAATAAAAAAAATTGTAGTCTAGTATAAGCTTTCCTTTAATACTTGGTTCTGTTTATTTTGGGAAAAATGTGACATTTAAAAAAAATATTTAACTGAAACTGGAAAATGAAATGGAAAATATTTTCCGACATTTAGTATATAAAATCTTATTTGACTTTTCTAAATGAAGATACATCATTCAGGCTTTAATAACTTGCGCATGGACAATTAGAACCAGATACGGGCACTAGAGTTTGGGGTCTAGCCATGATGGACCTAGACCCAAGTGCCAAAGATCGCGGCATGGGCACCTAGGTTCCATGCTCGGCCTTGATGGATCCAAGCACGAGGACCCAAGTCATGAGCTCGGCCTCAATAAATTAAGGCATGGCCTTTCGTGGACCTTAACCCAGATATTGGGGCATGGGCACGGGCATTGAGGCTTCAGGCCTAGCCTCAATGGATCCGGGCTCGAGCATTGGCACCAGGATCTAAAAATCTCTCGCAATTTCCCTCTCTATCTCTATCTTCACCTTCAACAAAGTGAGGGAGATTCTGAGTACTGAGAAAGCTCAACGAGCAATTGCATTCCTCATTGCATCCCGCGCACACACCCCCCCTCCCCCGGCGGGGCCCCTCCTTCTCTCTCTCTCTCTCTCTCTCTCTCTCTCTCCACGCGCTAATTTTTTTTTTTTTTTCAAACAGAACCTATTATATATAAGGACCAAACCGATTACAAGCAGCAGCTATCACATCAGCGTAAATAAGATCTAAAAGAGGGGGAGGGGGAAAAACAGCCCAGTTACTTCGCTTGGATTTAACCCCAGTTTGCGAATTGGGGGCAAACAAATTGATCAAACACGTCACTTGCGCACTATTTTTGGCCACATCATTTGTCCGCGTGCCACATTAGACAGTTTATATTGAATCAATATCACGTTAGATATTCTAATCACATGTTGCCAATGCCACTCAAATGAACTATTTTTAACCAATGTGATACTCTATTAATTTAAAAAAGAAAGTTATAAAACTAAAGTGAGCTTTATATCAAAAGTAATGACACTTATGGTATTCTTTTTCTCCATTGGTCTATATAATCTGATATATTTATTAAATCAGAATCATCTATGTATCTTTTAATAAGGGTGAGTGGTTCTAGGTTCCTTACTTATTGAATATGTTTCTCATTTTATAAAACTTGAAACCTACAGTGCATATCCTAAAACCTAAAACTGGGAACCTACCCTTTATAGATTCCAGGGTCTATCCAGGTTCCACTTTTATTATTAATTCAATGATTACAGTGAATTATCATATTCAATAATCATCACTTGCTGTAACAATTCACTAACCATAACTTATATCTAAACATACGAAAAATATGAAATATTAACAAAGTAAAAGTCTTAGTCATAAAATGAAAGTTTGAACTAGTGGTTCTAGATTATATATTCATCATTGAACGCCATGGAACACTGTAGGATCATGCGAAAATATAGACCAAGAAAAACATAAAAACTTATTCCATATTCTAGATTATATGATCAAGGTTCCAAGTTGCACCAACCTAAAACCTAAAATCTACCCATCAAAATAGGTTTATCAATTTTTAGAATTTAGAACTTACTCTGCATATCTTGAAACTTAGAACTGGACAAGCTCCACCAATCCAATTCTCAAGTTCCAGGTTTTACTTTAGAATCATGCTCACTTCTACTTCTTAAGCTCCAATTAGCTAGAGTTCGTTTTTTTCTTAGGGCAAATACAAATATATTTCTTACGAAATATCTTCCTCCAAATGGGTTCCTTTTTTTTTTTATTATTAAAAAAAAAGTAATGAAAATTGGTGGAGGAAGATTTTTTTGTGAGGGACCACCATTTATGCATGCTTGATGCACTACAAAGTAGAAGACGACAACTCTAGCTTTTCTTTTGAAAATGCCAGAAAAGAATGTCAAAAAATGTGTCTCATTTCATATTATTAGTGGCTGATATTTCATGGCAGGTTGTTTCCTAGTTTGTTCCCGTTTTGCACTACAAATTTCTCTGGCAATTTAGATCAAGTCCGTCGCCAGTTCTTTCTTTCTTCACGTGATTTCTCAGTATTGTGTTGGAGAAAAATCTGAGTTTAGATCTACCTCATGTTCACTCCATTTTGGAAAAGATATCTAACATCATTCAATATTCTACAATTTGTTTTGATGTATTGTCTACCATACCTTCCATCTTAATTCATACTCATGTCATTAAAATGTACTCTTTACCAACAGCTCGAGCAAGCAGTTTTACACACTTGATTTTGACATTCTTTGGATACTTTGTGTAAATTATCGAATGAATAACTTAGTGTAACCGAAATCTCCAATTGAATGATCGAACATTTTGAAATTCTCATTATATCAAACGAATCTCGGAGGTGGACATGACGATTGACAGATGGTCCATGCGATGGGGTATGATTGAAAATCATTTTTGGACAATAGTGATTCTATTTGAGATCTTCTTGAAGTTACATAAACAAATTAATAGTTGAGAGGAAAATTACAAAAAATGGATTGTATACTATTTTCCCTATTCAATTTTGGTCCATCTACTATACTTTTTACCAAATTGTTCCCTAAACTAATTTTTACCCAATTTGTTAATTAGTGGCAAACAAATGGATCAAACACATCATTTACGCATTATTTTGATGATTTCATTTTGCTAGCAAGCCGCATTAAATAGTTTATATTAAGTTAATATCATGTTGGGAATTCTAATTATAGATTGTAAATGATACTTAACTGAACGATTTTTAATCAATGTTGCACTCTACTGATTGAAAAAAAAAAGTTATGGAACTTAAGGGAGTGGTTTTACATACTTGACTTCGACATTCTTTGAATTTTTCATGTAAATTATTAAATGAATAATTTAGTGTGACTGAAATTTTCAATTGAATTATTAAATATTTGGAAATTCTCCTTATATACACCAAACCTTGAAGGAGGAAGTGAAAAGTGACAGATGGTTGATACGATGGGGTCAAATTGAAAGTCATTTTCAGACTACGGTGACTTTATTTGAGATATTCCTACCTGAAATAAAGTATGGTGACCGAAAGCTGAATATGCGCAATAGTATGCGGAGCATCTTTATAATTTCTATAAGTTAATATTATTTTTCATTTTTTTAAATGAGATAATTATTTTAGTATTGAGTTTCAAATCTCACAAAATATTTTTATTTTTTACCCAAGACGTTCAAGATAAAATTCAGAAAAAAAAAAAAAAAGGATGCTCAATGACACGCAATTGACAAGCTGCGAGAATTATAAACTAAATATCAATTAGAGGCCCATAACTTGAGATCTACAATCAAATAAACGAGTTCTTTCCTTTATCGATTGATTGAATTCAAGAAGATGGTGCCTACATAGTTAACTCTGTGATTATTTTGTAATTGAAACCTTGATCATAAGTTTATTGGCTAATAATAATAGACCAAAATGGCCAATTAACTCAAGCCTCAAACTTTTGTTGTAAGTTGAAGTCCAAAGAGAGAGAGAGAGAGGGGGAGGGATTGGTAATCAAAGGAGAAATTTGTCCAAAAAGTCTTAAATCTATTACACTTTTACCAATTCAGGTGTAAACATTTTAATTCACCTAATTAAGTGTTAACATGATTTATCAATTGAATCCATTCAGCCAATTTTAACCGAAAATCGCTAATGTGGATGTTGGTTGTCTTGTGTGGTGCGATCGACATTAATGGGATAATTTTTTAATTATATTTTAATATATTTTTCACATTTTCTTTTTTTTCTTCTTTTTTTTTTTTTCCTTCTCTTCCTCCTGATGAAGCTCACTCTTGCTAGCCACTAGCAATGGCAAGCCTCACCATGGCTAGGTGAGGTTGGCCGTGGGGAGGCTCACATGGCTAGACCTTACCTAGTGACGGGCCAACGGCAAGGTCAAGCCTTGCGAAGGGCGAGTAAGGCTCACTTGAGGCTGGTGAGTTCGACCACGTTGGCCTCGGCTTTGGCCATCATTAGCCGCTGCCAATGCCCCATTGATCAGCTAAAAGAGGAGGAAGGAAAGAAAATATATAAAAAAAAGGAAAAAGAAAATAAATAAATAAGTTCAAAATTATTAAAGTAATATTAAAAATTGTCCATGTTAGTGCCGACTTTACTACATGATACAACCAGTGCCCACATCCGAGATTTATATTAAAAATTGGCCAAATTGATTCAATTGGCAAAACCTTTAAAGTTTTTTTTCTTCTTTTTTTTTGCTCTGAAAACATTTAAAGATTTAAAACTCAATTTGTAAAATTGAAATATTTAAAACTCAATTGATAAAAAAAAAAAAAAAAAAAACAATAGGTAATAAATGACTGTCATCAACTAACATTTTTTTAAAAAAAAAATTGTAAGAGAGCTTATGATTTAAGATTTTACCAATGTCACTAGTCATATGCATCAACGCTCCACTATTAAGATGCCAAGTTGGATCAATTGTCTCACCAACTGATAGAGCCAAGAAAAAGTCCAACACAATAGTGGCAATGAAGGTATGGTGTAATTGTTATAGACATTATAACGTAGTGTGCCCAACCTCATTACAAATCTGACAAGTAAGGTGAGGCGTAGATCCGAAAATGTCTTCTTGGGTGAATGGGGAACATAGGGCCTTGAACCACCACGAGGTTGACCAAAGGGGATGGAGGAGTGATCGGTATAGGGGGTTGAGAATGATTGCGAACTGAACTAATCATAGGACGATGGTCAACCCGAATGATCATGCAGGAACCATCCACCGTATACCCTACTATATTTTTGGCCCATGAAATTATGTCTACCTCGAGACACTCGAAACAATGGATTGGATAAAGTGGCACGACTGATCAAAGCATAATAAATATCAAATGAAGATGAGGCATAATAAATATCAAATGAAGATGAGGCATTCGATTTTCAGAGAAATCATTGATCAAAGCATAATAAATATCAAATGAAGATGAGGTATTCGATTTTCAGAGAAATCATTCTTCTTGGATGAGGAGGTGTGACTGCAGATCATTGAATGAAAGAATTATAGGGTTGTTGGTGACCATGGTGACAAAGGGATTGTACTCTGACAGAAGCCATTGAGGGCTTGAATTACCAAGACCTAATTAGAGACCGATCAATTGATTGTGTTGAGAAAGTCTGCAATTGACTTCAAATGCCGAAGATAGTAAAACATTGACAGATCGAGTTTCTTAATGGTATTTTTGAAAATCAAGTTTTACTCCAATTTCCTTGGCCACAGTGATCGGTAAAACCTTGTCCTTAAGTGAGCCAAATCTCCTAAGATATTTGAATGTCATGAACTTTATGGAAAATTTCGATTGGGAGTTTCGAGTTGATCAAATTATGAATGCATTGTATTTTTGTCTTGATCTAGGTGGAATATGAGCTATTGACCACCACAATCCATTCTGATCATTAATTGGCTTCAGTGAACATGGAAAAGACCCATCTACATAGCTCAGCAAATCGTTGCAGATTAAAACACGTTCGAATTGAAATTTCCATAGAAGATAATTATGTGTGTCAAGTTTGATGGAGATGAGACTTGTGATGTTGGGAAGAGTAAAAGAGATGTTGATTGCATGACCATAATTTGAGCAGTAGAAATCGGAGCAACAAAGAAGTGGGAAGAATAGGTGAAAGTGTGTGCAATATTGTTGGGAGATGATGGGAAATTGGGATTGGCAAGAGAAGATGGTCTTAGAGATGGTAGACAAGAAGAAAATTTTGGAGACGTATTGAATATGGTAGAGATGGTAGTTGGAGGAAAGCCAATGTTGATTTATGGTAGATATATTGAAGAATTTAATGCATTTTCCTACTCTGATACCATGTTGACGTTTAGAGTCAAAGAAAAAATAACGACGAAGTGTTTATGATGGTTCAATCCCAATGAGGGTTGAATAATATGTATTCATAAGAGTAATTAATTATAATTGGGGTATAGAGATAAACAAAATTACATAAAGACCCTAAACATATTAATTACCCATTAATCCAGACAACCTCTTTGTTAGCACCAAAGGATTAGGGGTACGCAAAATGGATCACTCGAGCTAGAAAATGCTTGGATTGGACTAGACTAACCGATTTGGTTTGTTTCTCTAAGTGTCAGTCCGATTCCCAATTTCTAAAAGTAGAACTGGTGTTCAGACAGTCCGATTCCCCGTTCCAATAGGGAACCAGACCAAACCAAACCATACCGATTAATTATATTTTAGCAAAATGTGAATTGAACATCATCTCGGTCTAGTTCCAAGTAGTGGGAAAAAATGTAATGGGAAAAAAGTAGTGGGAAAAAAGTAAGTGACTGGTTTCATTGGATTGGACAAAACCAACGGTGCAGTCCGAATCCTAGTCTTAGGATTAACTTATCTGGTCCCCATTTCTAAATTTTGGGAACCGCTCCTCCAAGTCTAATTCTTGGTTCCAACTTGAAACTGGATTGGACCGGGAGGAGCAAAGAACACTCCAAGTGATTCAACTTGACACGAAGAGCCACATAAATACCAAAACTTCCCAAATGTATATTTAAGTGTGAACTCCGGCAAGCTTGCTAAAAATCTAACATGACGTTATTTCATTAATAAAACCATTTTACGTGACTCATTGAAATGTCCACTTAGCAACCCTCATTTAAAGCAACATCGTCCTTCATGTTCATTTAAGTGCTAGTCGTGGTTAAAAAAAATTACTTAAGTGTCAAGTTATATATAAGTGATCACTTGGTGCCACTCGTGGTTAAAAGCACTTAAGTACCAAAACAATGTTCTTTAGCGTCATCTCGCATAATCTACATGGATTGTCCGACATTGTTTGCCCTATCTATGTGAATAAATTTTTTAAAAAATAAAATGCTACATCATTTTAAATTCTTGTCAAAAAATCACATCAGTTGTTTGGCTAGAAATTTTTATTGTTAACACTTAATTATTCATTTTTTCTCCAATTTGACATTTAAGTGTACTTTTATGAAATTTGACAGTCATGTGTCTCCTGTGCCAAGTTGTGACGATATTTTTGTGTTGGAAAAATGGTATCAAACAATCTCGTTGTTGTATGGAAGATATTTTCCCCGGACACTCTTTTAAGTTCATAGGCAAACTCTTCATGCTTTCCAAGGAGCAAAGGGAAAAAAAAAAAAAAAAAACATTGTCACTATATTTGTCATCCTCATCCTTGTGTTTCCTCGAGAGGCAAGCACTGGTGGGCACATTTGGCAAAGTTCTGCTGCAACCAGAATTTGCAAATTTGGGGCCATGTCGAGAGACGTGGCCCTGGTTGTGTGATGGAGAGGGAGACAGCGAAAGCAGGCGATTGAGAAATCCATCCACACACACACACACACACACACTCTTCACTTGTACTATCAAATGGAGGAGAACAGGTCGTACTGGGGACAACATTCGATTAGAAGCCACTAGTTCATGTGTTCCTCAAAGCAACACACACAGAAAAGGGAGGGAGACAGACCCACCTGCGTGAAAGAATGAAAAGGACGCATGGAAGCTGCAACGAGAATCAAGAAGGGGAACCTAGAAGGACAATGATGATAAAGAACCAACTGTTGCAACTCCCACTCCCGCTCCTCCAAATCCCACCATGCCCACAAGAATCTCTCACAAATATCCACCAACTCGTTAGTATCTCGAGGTGGTACTGCGAGGAGACCAGAAGAAGAACAACGTCACAACTCTGGTTTCATCTGCTGGAAGCGACACGATGAGACAGGGCAACAACAGGGACAAAGCGATTGCTCACTACAATGCGGACGCTATGCTTATGGCTGAGTTTGAGCAGTCCAGCGTTTCTGGTAAGTCCTTCGATTACACCAAGTCGGTCATGGGCGTTCCTCAGGTAGTGCCTGAGGAGAAAATCACTGCCTATTTGTCAAGAATCCAAAGGGGTGGCCTCACTCAGCCCTTTGGTTGTATGCTCGCCGTCGAAGAACCGGGTTTTAGGATCATCGGTTACAGTGAGAATTGCTTTGAGTTGCTGGGGATTAGGCTTGAGAGTGAGTTTTTGGAGTCAAGATCAGAGAAGGGTCTGATTGGGGTCGATGCAAGAACCCTTTTTACCCCTTCTTCGGGTGCTTCGCTGGCGAAAGCAGCAGCTTCGAGGGAGATTTCGCTGTTGAACCCAGTTTGGGTTTATTCTAGGGGCACCCAGAAACCGTATTATGCTATACTTCATAGGATTGATGTGGGGATTGTGATAGATTTGGAGCCTGCGAAGTCTGGCGATCCTGCGATGTCTCTTGCTGGTGCAGTGCAGTCGCAGAAGCTAGCTGTTCGTGCGATTTCTAGGTTGCAGTCACTTCCTGGGGGAGATATTGGTGTGCTCTGTGATACAGTTGTGGAGGATGTGCAGAAGCTGACTGGATATGACAGGGTTATGGTATATAAGTTCCATGATGATGATCATGGTGAAGTCATTTCTGAAATCAGAAGGTCTGATCTAGAACCATACCAGGGATTGCATTATCCTGCGACGGATATCCCTCAAGCTGCTCGTTTTTTGTTCAAGCAAAATCGTGTTAGGATGATTTGTGATTGCAATGCAGATCCAGTTAAGGTTTTCCAAAGCGAAGAATTAAAGCAGCCTCTTTGCTTGGTTAATTCGACTCTTCGATCACCTCACGGGTGTCACAAACAGTACATGGCAAACATGGGTTCCATTGCATCATTGGTGATGGCTGTTATTGTCAACAGCGGTGATTCAACGAAACTCTGGGGTTTGGTAGTGTGCCACCATACTTCACCACGATATGTCCCTTTCCCACTTCGATATGCTTGTGAGTTCTTCATGCAAGCATTTGGGCTGCAGCTCCATATGGAGCTTCAATTGGCATCACGGTTGGCAGAAAAGAAAATTCTGAGGACGCAAACTTTATTATGTGACATGCTGCTTCGAGATGCCCCACTTGGTATCATCACTCAATCACCTAGTGTAATGGATCTTGTCAAGTGTGACGGAGCTGCATTATATTATGGTGGGAATTGTTGGTTGTTGGGTGTGACTCCTACTGAGGCACAAGTGAAGGACCTTGCTGAGTGGCTGCTTACAAATCATGGGGATTCTACAGGTCTGAGTACTGATAGTCTGGCCGATGCTGATTACCCTGGGGCGGCTTCATTGGGTAGTGCTGTTTGCGGCATGGCTACTGCGAGAATAACTTCAAGGGATATATTGTTCTGGTTCAGGTCACATACAGCAAACGAAATCAAATGGGGTGGAGCTAAGCATCATCCTCAAAATAAGGATGATGGTGGAAGGATGCATCCAAGATCATCCTTTAAAGCTTTTCTTGAAGTGGTGAAGTGCAGAAGTTTGCCGTGGGAAGTCTCGGAGATTAATGCAATCCACTCATTGCAACTTATAATGAGAGACTCATTTCTGGATATGGATTTCAGGGGTTCTAAGGCCCTGACATCTGCAGGGCGAACTGATACCAAGATGCACGAAATAGAGGAACTCAGTTCGGTAGCATGTGAAATGGTTAGATTGATTGAAACTGCGACAGCTCCTATATTTGGAGTCGATTCTGCTGGTCTTATTAATGGGTGGAATGCAAAAATGGCTGAATTGACAGGGTTGCCAACTAATGAAGCTATTGGGAAATCCCTGGTTAATGAATTCATCCATGAGGACTCACGTGGAACTCTTGAAAATGTTTTATGCAGAGCTTTGCAGGGTAAGTTTCTTTTCCTTTTATCCCATATCAACAGTTGCAGTAAGTTATTCATCAGTTTGCTCTATCAGCTAGTTTCCTGTCCTGTGATTCGCTGGTCTGTATTTTCTGTTCAGTTCTCTTTCTAAACATTTGCAGAGAACGGTCTTGTGAAGCTACTTTCTCTTGAACCGGCATTAACTACATCATTACTTTGATTATGTCCTTTCATTGGTTTGTTCTAATGAGTTCACTGAGATTTGCCTCAGTCATTCTGTTGGTTAGTTTTTATCTTCTCAGAGATTCACTTGAATTCAACCCTTACCTTTATTACTATCACTAGCATGCCACTTTGACCGTGTTTTCATTTTTAAGAGTTGAGCAATTTTTTGGAGTTCCATGAAGATGTTTGTATTTTTTCATGGCAGGTTTCTTGGTCTCCTCTTTTATCAGGTTTGAATGCTGGTTGTGTAAGTGTAATGTGATTGAAGTAGGGATTATTTCTTCCACATTATGATGAGTGAGGCATATCAAAGAGAAGCCTCTAAAGCCATCATTCCTTAGAGCATCCACTATATTATTGTTGTGACAACACCCTGTATCCCTTCAACATGTTGGTGATTTTTCTTGTTTGTCGCCGTTCATTTCTGTTTACAGTGTGAGTGAAATTTAGATGGAAATTAGGGATTTGATTTCATACTTATAATTTTAGTCTCATTAATGGCGTGAATGTCACTTTTACTTGATTCTATGATATCCAGGTGAGGAAGATAAAAATATTGAGTTAAAATTCAGGGCCTTTGGTCTTCATCTGCAGAACTCAGTTGTTTATATCTTGGCAAATGCCTGCACAAGTAGAGACTACACAAACAATGTCATTGGGGTATGTTTCATTGGTCAAGACATCACATGTGAGAAGATGGTGATGGATAAGTTTGTACGTTTGGAAGGGGATTACAAAGCTATCATACAGAGTCTTAGCCCATTAATTCCTCCTATATTCGCTTCAGATGATAACGGTTGCTGCTCTGAATGGAATACTGCAATGGAGAAGCTGACAGGTTGGATGAGACATGAGGTCATAGGTAAAACACTTCCTGGAGAGATCTTTGGCGGGTACTGTCGACTAAAAGGTCAGGAGACTCTCACTAAATTTATGATTCTGTTGTATCAAGGAATAAGTGGACAAGACACCGAGAACTTCCCTTTTGGCTTTTTCAATCGGAAGATGAAATTTGTGGAGGTTTCCTTAACGGCAAGCCGGAGAACTGATACAGGTGGAAACATTGTCGGATGCTTCTGCTTCTTGCAAATTATTACACCTGATGCACAGCTTATCCCTGAAGGACAAGGCCAAGAGGATGCTGAGTGTGCTTTAAAACTGAAGGAGTTGGCTTATGTACGTCAAGAAATGAAAAATGCTTTAAATGGCATCAGGTTTACCCACAAACTTCTGGAAACTACAGCTGTTTCAGAAAACCAGAAGCAAGTTCTTGATACAAGTGATGCTTGTGAAAGACAGATCATGACGATCATAGAGGATATGGATTTTGGAAGCTTATATGATGGGTAGGTATCTCTGTCATGAAGGCCCCTGATTTGCTTAAATATTGGGAATTCTTATTGTACTTGTTTTTATATTTGCAAGCTGCTAGCATCAGGAATATATCTCATCATTCTTTTTTATTTATGACCACTTTAGACACATTAAAATTCAAGCCTGCTGTACTTTAGGTTTGAGCTAATCAATTGAGGATAAGTCATGTCAAAATCCTTGTTCAACTGATGGGTTTCATTAGATTGTCCAACCTAAAAGGTTTAGTTGATATGTGGAAGGAGACTACATAGATGTATGGCCTATGGAAACCTGTAGATAAATAATGTGGTATCCTTTAACACCCCCTCTAATGAGTAAACCAGACAAAAAATGGCACGTGGTAGAACTTAGCTCTAATACTATGTTGGAAAGTCCAACTTAAAGCTTAACCTTAATAGGTGGACGGAGACTACATAAATAAAATGCCTATTGAAATCCCTTGGATAAGCGATATAAGTATTTTAAAATTTTGTAGAATCATAGTCAATTGCTCTAAAAGTTTTAAGTTCTTAAATGAGGTGAGGTTTAGTATTAAATACTCTAGCACTGTCCCATCATTCGTAATTTGGACTTTGACCTAAGATCAAAGGATGGAAATTTATAGTATGTTAGACAAATAGGGGCTTAGGAAGATTTGAGCTCGAGACCTCCTGTTTTGATACTATGTGAAGTTTTATGGAACCATCTATTAGATAATGGGTGGTTTGATATGAATATGCTTTAAGAAGTTTCATACACATGTCCAGGCATTTTTTCTGTGAGGTTTTTATGAGGACAACTAAGGACAATTCATTGGCTTTGCAGGGTGATATTATCATCTGGTGGCTACTTTGACATATCATAGTGAGACATGTCATGGTAGTGCAAGGACTCGAAATGCTTATTTCATCTTAGTCTAAGAGACGAACTCACTTTCTTGCTACTTAACAAGCATTAAGTAAATCCAACTGAAATACATTAAGTTAATCCTCACCAGATCTGTAGTCATTCATCCTTTCTCAGTCAATTTGTTCTGTGGTTTTGGTAAAATTTGTTGAAATACATGCTTGTCATGATATTGCTAGTTATGCACAAGCCAGTACTTCATGATGCTTTACTGCTGTTTCTTTTATTCCCTACTCTTTCTAAGCTAGGCGATGCCTATACTTGTTTATTATGCTGGTCGATGCAGCAGTGTGGAGCTGAATGCGGAAGAATTTATTCTGGGAAGTGTTTTAGATGCCGTCATTAGTCAAGTGATGATCCCACTGAGAGAAAGGAATTTGCAGCTCTTTCACGAAATTCCAGAGGAAATGAAAAATCTGAGCCTTTTTGGTGACCCAGTTAGGCTTCAACTTGTCCTATCGGACTTTTTGCTAAATGTTGTGCGCCACGCCTCTTCACCAGATGGCTGGGTGGAAATAAAGATTTTGCCTGGGTTAAAGCTTATACAGGATGGCAGTGAATTCATGCGGATACAAATCAGGTACTGAACGACTGTTTCAGACATTCTATATTTTTTCTTAAATTGGTCTTCTGGATCTATAACAAGCAGCGGTTAAAACAGTCTTACTAACAACTGAATTAGTTAATTATGAGAGTATTTGACAACTGCCCACTTAGTATGGCCACTCTTCATTTTCTTTTTTTTCTTTTTTTTTTCCTAGTCATGGGTTCAGATTTTTCTGTTTGGTCCTTTTGGGAACAAGATTGTCTTGGTTTTTGATACATTTCTAAACTAAGGAAGATATGCTTTCTGTCTCATAAAAGCAATCCTACTGCCACCTGCAATGTAGCCTATGATGAAGGCTCTTGACAGTGCTTGTGCATCTTAGCTGCATTTACATAGCATAGTACTAAAATTACGGATTGCGACTTCTGATGTACATAAGGCGATAAATTTTGGAGATCTTGTTTGGAATTTATGATACTATTATTATTATTATCCCTGTATCATATGTGCGGTGAGAAAAAACAAAATTGAATGAGGATTTGTTCATCCCAGAACGGTCCAATTGTTGTCTTTCCCAAGTGATGATTATGTGTAAGAGATGCTAGAAATTTTGCTCTAATTTCTACTTCTTAGATTACAAATCACAAAACATCTGTTGAAAGCATTGGCAGATTGGGGACTTCTACTTAATTAAAATACTGTCAGCGCCGCAATAACATTATAATGACTAGACTAGCCTCTGAGATCAGGTTTTTCTTATATCAAGGGGTACAAGTGAACGTGCATCTCACGCATAGGTCTTTCTTTGAACTCAATGAAGCTGCATTTTTCCTTGCAAGTCATGGCAATAATGCATATTCAATCTGAATAAACTGTCCCTGATTGTAAGCTTCAAAGTTTTTCCATAGAAGGCGATAGATCACTAAGCAACGGAATACTGTACTAAAAGGTAGCAGTATCATAATCCAGCCTGCATGGAAGCCTGGACATGTGCCAGTCTTTATCATTATAATTTGCTGACTTATAATCTTGGTCTGTCTTATTCCTAAATGCCTCTGAGTGACCCAAACCGCTATGTATTAGTTTTTTCATGCTAATCTGTTCAGCTCCTCATTTATGTAGGATGGTACATGCCGGGCAAGGTCTGCCTTCTGCTCTGATCGATGATATGTTTAATGGAGAGAATCGCTGGAGTACAAGTACACAGGAGGGCCTCGGTCTAAACCTGTCGCGGAAACTTCTCAACAAAATGAACGGTCAGGTCCACTATATTAGAGAGAGCGAGAGATGTTACTTTGTCTTCGACCTTGATCTTAAAACGCATAGAGAGAGACACACAAGATGCTCTAACCAGAAACAGGCATGTTGACGTGACATATCTCTTAAAATCTTATACTTTTGAGGTCAATGCATTCTGCTACGCCCAATTCATCACGACACACACAAAGTTGCCTGAGAAAGTGGTCTTTAGTACGGACAACACATCATATGTAGTCTCTCGAATTTAGGTTCACCTTTTTTGGCAAGAACTGTGGAGAATATTAGGAACCCCTGCACAAGTATCCGGGGATAAGCTGTGCTGGTAAGTAATGATTCCCCTGGTCAGCAAAGAAACCTTATGGAAAGATAAGCTAGCCCGGTCTTCTTTTGTAAGCCAAATAATGCCTTTGTTTTTTTGTGCAATTGCTTTCGATGCATGGATGGGCTGGGCAATGCAAAGATGGGATCCTTCTTCTGCTGCATCTTGTGCATGCTGCAATACTATTGCTGTCTTATGTTACAACTCGCAGTATGGATAGATCGGGAATATCACGATACTGCAATAGCATTGCCATCTTATACTGCAAGACATAGTAGGAATAGATGGGGGCGGACTATTATTCGTTATGATGCTGCTATTAGTGGATTTTCTTCAAACTCCGAAGTGTGCACTGTCCGTCTGGTGTACTTTTTTAGATCCACCATACTAGCTCGTTAAATCAACACGAGTATGTTCGGTTTCGAAGATCTTGAATCTGAAATGTATGCCGAGTCTTGTATGTGCAGCTCAAGATCCGGCAGAAGAATGCTTTACTGGGAGAGAGTAGATGACGGGTCTTTGCCAGCATGGATATTATGCTGGTTTACACAGACAGGAGCGTATAGCATTGACTTGCGGGATTCGTCGTAATAGAATGAATGTGCCTGTTGAAAGATGCTTTTCACAGGAAAACGGTCACTGTAGTCTTGACGATTCTGTGATGATCTTCTGATACAACTTTATCTATTCGTCTAGGAACTTCTATGGAAATATATACGCTGCGTAACGTGCTCGATGTGACATTGAATATGGCGAGGAGAACAGGTCGGATCGAATCGTCAAGGTTCAGTGTTGTCTAGTTGCGGGATTTACCAGTCTCCATTGGCGCGCGGGTCGGTCGATGTGTTTCGGCAACCGTCGAGATTTTCCGGTCAAGTCACTGAACTTTCGCTTCACCTTACACCATTTCCTTCGCTTTCTAACCAATGATTCATTGGGAATACGGTGCGACCGGTGACATGGCCCAAAGTTGAATGATCGGTCGTGAAAGTTGAAGTTCAATCATGGCGATCTTAATATGAACTTTATGACCGGTATTGGCTGGCTGGAGTCCAAGAGCAAAGCCGTTGGAATTGATGGTATTGGCAAGAGAACTGGCCCGGGATTAGAGGTCACCCAGTCGAATCCTGAGCAAATTGCTCGGTGTTAGGGTAGCCTGCATAGCACAAAGGCTAGAACTCGATGGGTTCGTCAGACTTATAAGATATAAAAATGGGATTTGGGTAGCTGAATCTACGCGCTCGTGCTGTTCACTTATAAAAAGAAAAATAAATAAGAGCATTTTTACCTAAGCATTGCCACAAAAACAATTCATTTTTTTTATTTTTGTAACCGAGGACTCCATTTCTACGGCTTAATGTCTGCTAATGTCTACTAATGTCCAAAATGAAAAATATATCTAAAACTCAAATACATTAAAAATGCATTTTATTTGAACTCGTAAACGCTTTTTGGGTTATCTAAGTAGAGCATCCGTTATTGACTTTATTGTCGAGATTTAAAATTTTATTTAAATTTTAAATAATTATGAAAAGTGTTTTTTTTTTTTTTTTTTTTTAAAGAAATTTCTTCAAATTATGAAAAGTGTTTATCTTTGTATATGTCCATATTTGTGTAATTTTAAAAGGTCTCACATACTTTATATCAACTAATAGTCAAATTAAGAGAGTGGTGAAATCTGAAATAAAAAAATGTAAATTGAGATTAATATGCACACGCTGAGTGCGTCCTACAATAGTTTTCATTTCTTGCGCAACATTGCTAGTTAATTACAAAAGTTACGACTTTAATTGCACTAAGAAAAAATGAAAAAACGCTCACATCATTTTCTTTTCTTACTACTTATGAATACTTTTCTAAAAAGAGAACATCGTATGAAAAAATTGCTATTTTTTCAACAAACGATAACAAATATCTATTTTAAATTGAAAATTAAAAAGAAAAATGAGGGAAAGTGTTAAGAAAACCTTGTAATATTTTGAAGTTGACAACATAATCTACGGTTTCCTAGGAACTTGATATATATGCACGAGTTGTTTGTGCTTCAAGTAATATC
This sequence comes from Eucalyptus grandis, assembly GCF_016545825.1. Taxonomy (NCBI): domain Eukaryota; kingdom Viridiplantae; phylum Streptophyta; class Magnoliopsida; order Myrtales; family Myrtaceae; genus Eucalyptus; species Eucalyptus grandis. Next base: position 7,195,193 of record NC_052615.1, read on the forward strand.
CACTAAAAAGGAACTTTTATGTGCTAAATGAAAAGATTTAAAATAACTAAACAAATCTAGAAGAATGGGAAGTTTATAAAGACATGGAGGTACCAAGGTGAATAGACTACAAGATCTAAATTACTATTGTACTCAAAGTGTCTATGAGAAATGGCTGGATACATAGTGCATTTGGTTTAGCATTCCCAAAGGGTTTTTAGCCTTCAAAATCCCTTGAAAAAATACTAGATTGTTTGGCAACTATTTAAAAAAAAATTTCACTTAAAAGTCAACATTGGAAAGGCTAAAAGCATAATGTTATAGCATTGGGCTTCAGGATTTTGCCAAATGTTGAAACTTATTTTTTTTTTCCTTCCAAAACTACCTCCCATCAATTCTTTAAATCTCTAATTTTGTCCCTTATTATTATTATTATTATTATTATTATTATTATTATTATTATTATTATTATTATTATTATTATTATTATTATTATTATTATTAAAAAAGGACCAAACCCTTCGCCGGACAAGCAAAAGGCTATGGCCACACGCGAGCTAGATCTCGGTGTCGATGGTCATTAGTTGAGGTTGCCCGATGTTGGGCAACCTAGGCAACATGTGACCCAAGCGATAGTCGCCTAGGTCACACACCATCTAGGTCGCGCAACCCTTGCCGAGGGTTGCCCAAGGTTGGGCGGCCTCTAGCAGCCCTCGCCAAGGTCGTGCGACCTTGCTGGAGGTTGCTTGACCTCGAGTGACCTCTATCAATGGTTGTCAATGCCAAATCTAGCTCACCGACGGCTATGGCCCTTCACTAGACTGGCAAAAGGTTTGGTTTTTTATTTTTATAAAATTATATATATGAACAAAAATTAAAAATAATATTAATCACTAAAGGATTTTTCAAATGTGTTTTCTACCAAATAGTATTTCTTTCAAAATTGTTTCTTAAACCATAGATTGCCAAACGATCTTTGCATTTATCCAAAGCCCTTTAAGTTAAATTGTTTTGCATTTTCTTAACGAGTTTTCAAAATATTGAACCAAACAAATCCATAATTAGGAAATTTGATATATCTGAATTTTGATATCAACAGAAACTTGATATAACATGAACCTAATATAAGCAGAAGTCTGACATCGAGAAACTAAATATAATTGGGGTTGTTGATTTAAGCGGAGCATATGCTTACCCGCGATAACAATTGCGCCACATGTTTCAAGATTAACATCCCAAAATAATTCATCTTATTTTTTGACTGCTTGTGATTACGGTATGTATTCCTAATTTAAAAGAAAATGATTGACCATCAATCTTAAAGATTATCTACGTTGAAGAAATCAATCACTTGTAATATATCTTGGTTGATTGACAATCATCCTAAAGACAAGATACTCTCCATAATTGAGTCATCTTGTTTTTAGAAACCAACGATTTGATCGTAAGGGTGACTAAATTTATGGCAACTCAAATTGATTCACTCCAACGGCTAATTGATTTACTCAAAAATCGTTCAACGGTCAGCTTGGAAGATTGATCCTCTTGAGAATTATCCGATGGCAAGATTGCATACAGAGGAATATAAAAGGAAATTAAGGCGTTGAAGACAAATAGATGAAGCAAGCGTTTGAATATCCAAATTTAGAGAAGGCTTTACATTGTGACATTGTTTTTTTTTTTTTTTTCTTTTGGTGTTAGGAAAAGGCCATTTCATTCAACTACCATCACCAAAAAGACAAAACACATGAGTTTCTAAACATAGGAGTTTCCATAAAATCGGAGGCGGTTTGGACAAACAATTAAATGGAAGGGCTTTTTTGCATTGGTTTTGGCATTTCAATCTGCAGTCTAGTTAGGCTCTCTCGGATAGTGGGCTACTTCTATCAACTCGGACCGGGCTAGGCTTTGCTTGCAATTTTCAATCACGTCCTGTAGCTTCCATGGGCTTGGGAGAGAGCCCTCAATAACCTGAAGAATGATAAGCTATCAGTTTCCAATGTCATGTGAGTCTCATTCTTACTTCACAGATCACACCTTCCTTTCTTCCAAGTACAAAAGTGTAGTTCTCACCACTAGGGCCTCGATGTCACCCAGTAATGAATCCTGCAATTGGAAAAGGTGTCTGAAAAATCTTAAACTTTTCGCATTGATGTCAATTTAGTTCTAGATCTTTTATTAGTACTAATCCAATCCTAAATTTTTTAAATCGTGCCAATTTAGTTATAAACTTTTTATTGATGTCAATTTAGTTTTAAAAATTTTGGTATTATATCAATTTAGTCCTAAACCTTTTAATCAAGTACTATTTTATTCTTTGTAGGTAATTTTGATCGGATATGATTGACTTGGATGCTAGTTGGCTGACATGACATGATCGGCATAAACATGAATAACTTTTAATGATATTTTAATGTTTTTTTCGAATTATTTATTAATTTATTTATTTTATTTTCTTTTTCCTTTTATGTTCCTTCCCCTCCTCCTTCCTCCAGCTGCTCAACCAACCAACGATCACCCAAAGGCAAGGGCTAGCAAGGCTCGATGCCTCATAAGCAGTGATGAGGGCGGCTTTGGGTTGAGCGGGCAAGGCTCGCCTTTGGCTAGGGTTAGGCCTAGCCAACCACAAGCAAGGTCCAGCCTTGCCTAACCACTAGTGAAGGCTCGAGCCTTCACAAGAGCAACCTTGCGGCCTTTGGCGAGGGCTTGAGTCTCGCCAGGGACTAGGTGAGGCTTAGCCTTGCCTGGTTGAGCCTCGCATTGCCTCGCCCTCCCAATGTGAGGGCTCGAGGCTCGCTAGCGGGTGGTGAGACTCGCCAAAGGCCGATGAGATCGAGTTGGTCGCCTAGCCGACAACCGGCTGGAGGAAGGAGGAGGGGAAAGAAAAAAAAAGAAAGGAAAATTAAGAAAAATAATTAATTAATTAATTAATAATTCAAAAAATATTAAAATATTATTAAAATTTATCTATATCAGCGCTGATTATGTCACGTAAGTAGATTAGCATCCATGTCAATAATATCTACTCAAAATTAGTCGGAATGACTGAATTGGCACTAAATCAAAAGATTTAAGATTAAATTCGTATCGAATTAAATGTTTTAAGATTAAATTGGCATCAATTAAATGTTTTTAAGACTAAATTGGTATCAAATCAAAAGGTTTATAAACCAATTGACACCGATAAAAATTTATGATTAAATTGACACAAATACAAAATGTTTAAGATCTAGCCTGCAGTGAATGCACTAGTTTGCGCCCTGCCCCCTTCATTTGGGAGGGGAGGGGTTTGAAACTTCGCACCCCATTACACCACTAAAGTGGAGTGCTGTAAGAGGTAGGCCCCCGCGCTAGTGCTCCTCTTGGTTTACACCACCGGTAGCTGGTTGCGTGGTGGGCTCTTGTGCTAGTGCTCTTCCTAGTTTACGCCATCGGTTACCGACTGTATGGCGGTTCCAGGGTTGAAAAAAAAAAAAACAAAACAAAAGGTTTAAGACTCTACTAACACTTTTCCCTCCAACGATCATACGGCCAGAGAAGTTACGACAAATCCAAGCGATTGCTTCCTTCTACTCTCCTGCGAGTATGGTGCCGTCAATCTTAATATCATATTCCCTCAGGACGGAGGAGTAAATTGCTCGGTTAGATGAAACAAAGTTCCACTATTTAAAGTTCTTATCCAAAGCACAGGCACTTTCAATAAATGGCGTTTGGATCTGATTTTTAATTCTAGAAAATGAAGAAATGATGTGTTTTCCATAAATTCCACAGCAACCTAGTAACTTGTTGAAATTGTAATCTTTTGAAAAGCGTTAACAATGTTATAATTTGTGCTTAGATACAGGATACTGAACAACTCAAGTCTAAGTAGCAATTAGAAGGACACTTAATTAATTACCTTATTTTAATCTTTTGTTCTTTTTTTTTTTGTGGTCTATTTTATTTTATTTTCTTAAACGTGCATTATCACCACGAAAAAAATGAAAAAAAAAAAAAAATATCTTGGCTCCCCAAAAGACACCGTTGGAATACAGAACGAAGGCGCGGGCAAAAAAATCTATCGGTCTTCTTCACTCTCTCTCCGTCGAGCCTCGCTGCTTTCGAGCCGGCGAAGACGATGCAGACGATGAATTCGCTCCTTTGCTCTTCCACCGCCTTATCCCCGCCGCCGGCGACGGCGGCGGCGGCGGCGGCGCAATCCTTCTTCCCCCTCGGTCCGAGCCGCGCCGCTCATGTTCGGAACCGCCTCCACCAAGCGGCCGCGCCACCCGCTCGCGTTCGGTTGTCGCCGCGGCGCTCGCGAGTCCAGCCGCCGCAAGTTGCCTCTCCTCTGCAGAGCACCGGTTCGGCAATTGCTTGATTAGCTCGAGTCCAGTCTCGTGTTTTGTCGATTGATTCTGGTCCATTGAGCAAGGCGTTTGGTTGTATTTGATTCTTGTTCGGCGAAAAAATTGATTCGAGAGCTTTGAACCGAGCATTTGGGAATCTTTTGTCAAAAAATTGAGTCTTTGAACTTTTTTGGTCGTATGCATATAGGATACGGTCAGTCCGTTTATGCTAGGAACTTACTTTAGTAGGGGATTGATTTCGTGGGATGCCTATACAGTTTCTGTTTCTTTGTTGCGGACATAGGTTATGTATATCGCGTGTGCAATTGTTTGCAGTGACTGAGTCACTGAGAAACTTTGCTTTTTGTATGTGATTGTCAGTTAAAGCTGGAGAAATCTATGCCTGTGTGAAATGTCCCTCTCAATTAGGTAACTCGTTTGTGCGTCTTTCTTGCTGCTTCGTGCGATTACTAGCCAAGATGAACGTGCATACTTGGATAAGAACCTGCGGGCTTGCCTTCCGTTCAAATTGGTAGCAAAGTTTGCTTTGTCGACTTGCTGTGGGAAGCTTGAGGTCGAGCTGGAAGTCTAGTTAATTTTAGTTTACAATGATATTTCTTTCGGAGTGATTTTCTTTCCATCATTAGACGATTGTTTATATAAAAAGGTTAAATTATGAGAAGATAGACCCAAAAAGTGTGCCAAGCATATCACAGAGATCCACTTATCATCAACTTAAGGAGCAATTGATAATTTGAGATAAGTAGGCTTTGAGAAGGAGTCAAGTACATACTTCTATTTTCTGGGTTTGCTTAATTTTTCCCCATTTCTTGTTTATTGGTCCATATTCTTGGATAGGTCCATATTTTCCATTAGAAATTGTACGTATGTTTTATTTCCTCAATTAGGTGCATATGGAGTTGGTAGACCATTGAATTCAATGGTGTAAGCTGTCATGAATATCGCAAAGGATCTGTGGGTTGCATACTAGTTTTCCTAAGGCCATTGTTGTTATCATCATAAAATACTCTCCATCATGTCAACATCTTGTTGAATTGAGAAGCTTTAATGGCTGTGCTTCTACACCCTTCTTCAGTTTGTAGTTTTGACATCCTCATTCCTGAATTAGTTCCAGCATACCTTAAGTTGTATGGATTTCTCATTCCATGCAGTTATCCAGGAGACAGTTGAAACTAGTACAACTGAATCAGGACTTGTTGAAATTGGGTATATATCAAGTGTTCATGGGTTGCAAGGGGAGGTCTGCATCAAATCCACCACTGACTTCCCTGAACTGCGATTTTCTAGGGTAAGCATATTCTTATTATCAGTGATATTGCTCTGTGGCCGTAATTATATGAGAAAGTTAATAGATCTCTGTGTGCGTCATTATATAATGCTAAAACTAATTCCTTTTTTACTAGACTGGGAAAAGATGGTTGAAGCAACAGGTTTTAGGCAGGGAGACAATTCAAGAAGTGGAGTTGGTAGAGGGAAGAGGACACCCTGGGCAGAAAGGTTGGATGCTCAAATTTGAAGGTATCGATGATGTTGACCAGGTGAGCTTGTCCAAAGGCCTGTTTGTTTACACTTCAGCAAAAGCGAAAAAACTTTCACTTTCCCGCCAAAATCTAAGATATTGTTTAAACTTAAGAAAACTATGAAAAATTATATGTGAACCTACATGTCAACGTTTGAGTGTGGTTCAGGAGTTAAAAAAATTAAAGTGCGTGAGCCATAAGATTTAGACTAAGCAAATATCAAAAGGTAAAATTCAATCCAAACAGGCCATCTGTATTTTAGAAACTCTGTTATTTGTCTAGAATTTTGCTTGCGACATGCTTGGATCTTGGATGTCATTGTGTGTGACTAAGACTTGACATCACTGATCATAGCAATTTGAGTCCTTGCTCTTATATGTGCATTGACGCTTCTTCCATTCATCTTTGTTGTCAAGGAATCAGACCTGGAAACCATTAATGTTGTCAAGTAGGATGGTTCTCCTAGAGATCATCTTAAACAGTGGTCCTAGTGATGCAACTATGTGCGGGATTGGGGTTGAGCCTCAAATAGCTGAAAACATGATAGGCATTAGCCCTCTGCAAAGGCTCCATGTACACATGACACTGTCGAGATGTTTGGATATTTTCCCCTAATTCTGCATATCTGTTTGCTGGAGATGGGATGGAACTGAGTCCACAGTCTTAGAAATAATTTTTGCTGCTTTAAAAGGGGGAAAAATCCTGAGAACGTGAACTACTGCTTATTTTTCCTTGTAATGTTATAATTTCTCAAGGGCATGCGCTACAGCATAGTTTCATGAGAGCTAGAAATTAGACTTCATTACTAATATTGCCCTGATAGTCAGCCTAAACAAGAAAGCTAAGCAATATCCCATGATTTTATGAAATCTTTTGTGTTTTACTTATTGGTGTCACATATTTGACTATTTCAGTTATTAATCAAAGAATCTCCACTCTTTTCTGCTTCAATTTTGATGAGCGAACCCCATTTACTAATTATGAGCAGGAGGCTAACATGCTTTTTCTGTTATGCTAATTTGAATAGAATCTTAAGTTTAGAGTCACTAACTACTTCATTACCTTTCCAAAATTTGTACTTCTAATCAGGATTTTAAACTCCATCCAGGCTAAGAAACTTGTCGGTGCAGCATTACTTGTAAGGGAAGAAGATAGACCAGAGCTTGAAGAAGGCGAATTCTATACTCGTGATCTTGTTGGCATGAGAGTTCTTCTCAAGGTTTGCATGCAGTTTTATCTTATGTGTATATGTCAATGGACTATATATAGGATGGCCCTCATTTGGCCCATTTCAGGAATCTGGTGAACCTATTGGAACAGTTGTTAATGTCTACAACAGTGGAGCAAATGATCTTTTGTATGTCATGCTTGATAGTTCCACACGTAGTTCTGACCATGTGGGAAAGTCAAAGCCAACGGAAACTGGTGCCACCAATCACTTTGTTTGGGTGCCATTCGTCGAAGCAATTGTTCCACATGTTGACATGGATAGAGGAGAAATGATGATTGCACCTCCAAAAGGACTGCTCGAGTTAAATCTGCGCTCTCACGATAAGTCCAAGAAGGAAAGGCGCCAACTTGTAAGAGCACCCTCTTTTACACTTATTTGATTTGTATATATCGACTACTGATTAGAGATCTGTTTTCACCATGTTCATAGCAGGTATATTATTGGGGCACATGAATATGCTTCTGGATGTTTATAGCTTTTCCTCTTCTTTCTGTTTTGGGTTTGGGAATTGGGGTCCTCATTCTCTTTTATGTCCATATTCTGGAATGCAAATGCTTTCTCTTGTTTGTGTCTTGATTGAAGTTATGGCAATTAAAGTGTCCAAACAAAAGTTTGGTCTTCTTGTCAGGTAGGTGACTCGAGTCTAGTTGTCATTCTGATAACCATTAAAAAGAAATGGATGGCAAAGCTTGAAAATCAACTGTCAGGGATCATAATATTTGAACAGCAAGGCAGTTCTAACAAGAAAGATCAAATATTGGTGGTCGAGGTCACAGATTCATCTACTTTCTTTAATTAAAAGGCAGGAGTATGATGGATTAAATATTAGATGTATAGACGGCATACTATAAAAAGAATAGCTAAGCTATCATATTCGTAGTACAACTTATTAAATACGAGAAAACAGACTGTTATCTAGGAGATATGCTCTTGTTTGAACTTAGCTTATAGTGAAATTATCTAACCAACCTCTGAGCATATGGCAAATGGACTCGTGACATAAGTAAACACAGAAGTTTAGATCAAATTTCTTTGTTTATTTTTGTGATACATGAATCCTTGTGCTTGTATGGCTGCTGCCGCACAGTAAAATTTCTGGCTTTAGTTATTGTAACATGGTGTTTGTTGTAATCAGTGTAAGTTAGAAAGCTTTGATGCATTTCAGGAATGGAAAGAGAGGAAAAAGTTCCAAAAACGCCTCATAGCAGCAAAAAAGAAGCTATGTGAACTGGGGCAACAACATGTGTTTCATGGGTTTAGATATGGTGATAAAACCCATACAAGCTTACTTTCAGATCAGATTATTGGCGTAAACTCTAAATTGCTTCAACAGGCTTTGCAAAGTATAGACCTATCCTCTCAAAGGTAAGCTATTGTGCATGTTTGAGCGAGTCAATTTTTAGACCTATCCTTGTAGGGAAAATGTATAGTTAACTGTTCATCATTCAGTGATAAAACCAACAGGCATAAAAACATTGCAGACATGCCATCTTTGTGTCTAATGGTTCTAGCTTAGATATTGTGTTGTCAATTTTGTTCTATGATTAAATAAAGACATTTAGCAACGACAAAACTTCCTGAACAAGTTTCCCAATTGATATTTTGTTAACTACAAGTTTTCTCATTATATTCGTGATTCCTATGCAAAAAATTGCTTGAAAAAATTATCTGTATCAAATTGCGAATGCAACAGTGTTTTGTGCTTCAACTGTTCATGTTGACATTAAGGATTTTTACCATTGTCATTGTGTCTCAACTATTTTTATCCCATACATTTTGTTTTGTCTCGTGTCATGAATCAGATGGAGTGATGATGCTACAAGAACCGGCATTTATGATGCTCTGACAACATCAGAAAACTACCTCACTCCTTTGGCTAGGATGGATAAACAGTGTGTGAATTCCGTTTTTGAAGAGAAGGGGATTCATCTGATCTCGAAGGGTAAAGTTGCCACTGTATTGGTTGTGACTGATAGTGCTGAGGAGGCCTCTAACCCTGCTGTATTGTCTGAGTCTCTTATTCAGACATTAGAGTGTACTAATCAGAAGCTAGTGAAGGTGAGGTTTCTTTTTCCAGCTTCTTTACATATTGGCTGCTTCAAGTTAATTTCTCTAATATTAGTTCTTTTCTTTGCTAGCACAACTTCTGATTGTAAGCAATGCTTTCATTTCCTTATGTACTCCTCTTACTTCTTCTGTGTAAGCATTATTTGGTTTGATAGGAAAAATTGATGTCAGTTAATATGAGAACTATCACACCAAAGTTGAAAAAGGTTGCTGCCTCCACCAGTTGGTTGAGATTATTGAGTAAAATGTAGGGGAGGATTCCCCTAAATGATTGCCATTGTCAAATTGGATTCAATCAAGGTGAAATGTCTAACAGCTATTGCCATGTTTTCAGATACTGGTCCATTGCCGGCCTTTTTCGGTTCTTTAAGCACATTAACACTTTCTCGTATCTTTTGACTTAACAATGTGGGCATTCCTTGCTTTATCATTTTTATTAATATTTAGTGGGCTGTGTTCTAGAACGCTTACTAGCGAATGCTATTTGTTTGCCCAGAAGCTGTTCAACTGGACCGGTCTGGGATTGGATCTTTTCTCCTTGTCTTAGTTTTTGAATCTTAAGTTCCATTACTTCATTCAGGCCTTCCTTGTTAATGCGGGCAGATCAAAGATCTATGCTGTAATAGTATAGATATTGATACTGTTGTTGACTCCTCATATAACAAGCTGCCAGTCTGGTTGATGGCTTCTCAGCGCTAAACTGATTTCTTACACTTGACCTAGATCTTTTACCTGCCTTTGTTAAAGTTACTATTGCATTGTCATTTTTGTAGAGATGGCTCATGCAGTTTTAACCTAATAGGGAAGAATAGTATCGCTCTGATCTGATTTAGTGTTACATCTGCTCTTTAATATGGGTAAATGATTATATCTCTTTTCTCACATGTTGATGACCTTGGGTTCTTGAGGATTTCAACCTATTTTTTGTCATCCATTAGTGATGTATGCAATGGACCATTTGAGATTTATGGAATATATCGAAAATAGGAGAACAGGTATAGAACTATGCATGAGATTTGCCAGTATATTCTTTTGGTTACGGCAAGAATCTGGAATTTATTACTCTGAGAGTAAAGGGAAGTGAGGATGCTACTTTATGGCTTATTTTTCACACACCAAACGGTGGCTAAAACTTATTTCTATTTGGACAGGCTGGGTGTACTCTCTATATGCTATTTATAAACTAGCTCAACAATTATGCTTCACTGCAGGTAGAAGACCGTGCGTCTATGCCTCTACTGATTATCTGCCCGGCTGGTGAAATCCCATCTTTCCAAGCACTGTTCTCGGAAAATGATCATTTTGGATTTGACTCTGAGAAGGTTAGCATGTCTCCTGTTCTATCATTAAATAGCTTAAATGTTTGAACTCAAACTTGCCATCGTGTTCATTTATGAGAAAGTAAGAAAGTGAAATTAATTGCAGAGCAGTTCAGATGGTGATGTCATGTAATTCTATAATACTATACAGTGATATTTCACTGTAAATGGCTTTAGAAATCAGACACAAAGGCGACAGTTCTAGCCAGTTGTGGTGCCTAGGTTTTCAGATCAGCCAGTGTATGACTTCCTGGACTAGCGAATGTCCATAGAGGTCACAAGGATTTTCTGATTGAGCAATGTGATGCAATCATTGATTACTTCTCTTGATTTGATGCATCTGATTTGGAGAAGTTTTCATCGTTTCCTCTGTCCTACAGTGCTGAATATGACTTTGTATTATTTTATATATCTGAAATGACATAGAAGTTAAGCAATTATATTTGATCCTATTGGACAGATTTGGTTTTTCGAAGAACAGATGCTGCCAGTGGTTAGCTGTCCAGATGAACAGAAAAGTCATAAGATTCTGATGAAATCTCCTTGGGAGATGCTCCAATCGCCAATAGGATCTGGAGGAATTATAAGTGTGATTTCATCAGAGGGTATTGCTGATAATCTTGGTGAAATTGGTGTGGATTATATTCAGGTGTGTTGCATTTCTTAATCTCCATTCTTTGAAGTTCCATTTAAGGATGTTCTATATATCTCATGCTTTTTGAAGTGAATCGAGGACTTATGTGCTGCCCAATGTTGTGCTTTCAGAGATAGTCTAGAGAGTAAAAAAAAAAGTGCATAGGTAGCAATTAGTACTGATCATCTTATCTGCAAATCCCAGTGGTGGTCAGCAATTTGTATAAGGTTGCATAATATGAGCTCAAAAGAATTGTCTTGCACTGGAAAGTTCCTTTGTCATAACATGAATTTTGTTGTGTGGGTTATATTAGAAATAATTTGACGTCATACGTTATTTTAAAATGGATTGCCTTGCATTTTTTTTTTTTTCCGATTTAGCAAATTATTTTCTCCTTTGGCATAATTCCATTTGAGGTTGAGTACCTATATTGTCCATGCATGTTTCCACGAGAATCCACATGTATCAGCATTTTCTGGGACATCCACAGATGGATCATCATGAATTCCGAGATGCACTTCTTGCTCTCCTTTCACACCATGAGAATTATTTATATGATCCTCAATGTGAAAACACTGCAGATTTGCAGCCCAAATCGGCGATTTCTCGATACAAGGACACTGCTTCTTGGGTATGTTCATTCAAGGGAAGCAGACATGGGCATTCAGGTCTTAGAAGATGAACTATTCTCCGAGGAAAGTCCCGACATGATACTTTCCATGAGTTTCTTGAAGAAGTTGATGACCGAGACGGACAAACTTCAGTTCAAAGCCACGTCGAAGCCAAACGCACACGTCGAGCTGGTCGACAAAGAGTGGGTGGACGTCGTCCCTTCCTCTCCCAACTCATGTGAGATCCGTTGTTCCCTTCTATTTAGTTGTCTGAATATATGTTCCTTAGATAAGGTTTGCTTACTGGAGATCCCCGAGTAACTTGATACAATGATCAAAATGTATTATAACCGAGTTACCATAGAAGAGGTTACGCAGGAAATTCTCCATTTTCCTGCTTTTTCTTGTCATATCTTATAGACCAGTTAAATCAATTATTACTCTGGCTCTATATTTTCGCGGAAAATGAATAACTTAAAAAATATTTTCCGAAAAATAATTACTTGTATCGCTTAAAATAATTAGTTAATGCAAAATATTATTATTATTAAATTATTATTATTATTATTATTATTATTTATTATTATTGTCAACAATTTATATCTAAAAATTTTAGTAGATGATGAAAATATTTTGTGTTTATTCATTTTCAAAAGCAATACAAGCAATTTTTTTTTCGAAAAATATTTTACAAATCATCCATTTTTTGTGGAATAAATGGAGCCTTGGCTAATGGGAGTCCATTATGTGGTCTCGAAATTGTCTATGCATAGAGACACTGCACCAGCTCTTCTCCGAACTGATTAATAACAAGAAGAAATTGGAACACATGACCGAAGTGCAGAATTTCCAATAGTTTTGACGTAAATAATTGAAAATGGAAGGACTTGATGTGGGCTACAACTCTCAGCTCCTTATTGGACCTTGATGCCGCTTTTGCGGTCCATAAGGCCCTTCTCGAAGAGGGTTCGAGTCAACACTCCTTCCTGACCATGGTAAATTTTTGTGAAACAACTCTGATGAGAAGAAAAAAAGGTGTTAAGAGATAGACCTGTTGCAGATGTATGGGGTTGGGTAATCTCTTGGTCCTCTGCCGGTATTTGCCTTAACTATAAGAGGGATTAATCAAAAAGCTGTTTTTCATTTTTGAATTCTAGAATCATTATTGCAGTGCGAACAGGGAGTGTTATACTCGTATAAACGGAAAATTATTAGGTACTTCGAACTTATGTGATCCTGGTCCTAGAAGGTCGAGCGCCCTTTGCCTCTTAGACAGAGGATAAAGCATGAAGATCCTCTCTTTATTCCCAAGTCAATCGAATGAGATTGAGAGTCGTCCTGAGGTGAAATTCAGGATGTTTCGTTGCTTGCGACGCGCATTTCGGCCCATCAAAAGTGGAGCCCAACAAGGACCAATAAGGCTCAAATTCCATGTTATGCTTCGCGACATTGGCATAGCAAGGATTTTTTTTTTCTTTTATATCTGACTGTTTCCTTATGGAGGGTCTGCTGTCGGTATTTCTCTATCTATTGGTAATTACGATTGGTTTGATCGGATTCCTAAGATATAATTATCTGATTGATACGTTTTAGAAAAACTTGACTTGAATGTGCTTGAAGCAAGATTCGTCAAGGATTGTATCCAGTCTCCTAAGACGGCGGCCCATGTCCTTATAACACGTGGCAAACCCTTAATGGGAAAGGATTTCATGACACATGTCAAGTCATTATTGGTTTGTCTACACAGGCTTCCATCTCTTTGCATCTAGATTGTCACGTGGTAAAATCACGTCCGTTAATTACTTGTCCCTCTCACTATAAAAACCCGATCAATTCATTCTTGACATTTATGGACTTTTGGAGTGTGAACACTCAATCCTCACATATGATTCTTCTCCTTTCACATGACATTTGAGTCCATTAAAATCGCTTGCTCCTTCGCTCATATTCTTATCTTATTTCATCCTATTTTCGGGGTTGCTCTTTCATGATGATACCCCTTTAAAAAGGGGATAGAACTTGGGAGATTCCTCTCTCCACAGCCATATTCCTTCGATCTTTCTCTCAATTTCCCCTCCAAATAATGGAAGCCATCCCTAAAGTGTTTGTTCTATTCAAATCGTCTAACCAATTGTTAAAAAGCATATCCATTACTGCGACTAAAGAAGTTTACTCATATTTTTATAAAATACTAGTAACTTGATAATTTTACTTGATTCATAGATGCCAACTTCATCACGATAATGTCCCACTGTGCATTTATTTGTTTGAAGGCATTAGACCTAAGGCTAAGAAAGATAAAGAAAAGAGAACTATGGAAGGTGAAGAGAAGAGACATCTGGCAATCAATGTGAAGAGGAGAAGGAAATGGTCCATAAAGTGCATGAATCTTCTAAAAATGATTTTTTCGTTTCGTGAATGATTTCAACGTAATATCCAAAAGGTAAGTGAGATTTCCAACCAAAAAGCCAGAAATATCTTGTTCATACTTGAATTTTTGAAGAGAGTGAGAAAATTCCTCTCTCTCAGCTTTGTCGATACAATCTGATCTGTCTCTAAGACAAGGAAAGCTAGGTAAGAGCAAAATACCCAACATCCGCTCTCTCTCTCTCTCCGGTGTCCCCCACTTTCTCTCTCTCCAATTTTACTACCTCCAGCCATTAGATCCATATTACTCCTCTATAAGTTGAGCAATTTCTCTCGAGATTATCGTACTACAATGTTGATAAGCAAGAAAATCTGAGCCCCGCACCTCCTCTATCCTCCCATCTTAAAATAATACCTTTTGTTCCCCCACCATCACCAGTTTAGGAATTGTATTGCCGATCATCCAAATGAAAATCTCTTTTGGTAGTTCTTTCAGGAATAGCTCCATTATCTCTTTAGCAAGCTAGAAGAACCATGGACTCGTAAGGAAAGTGAGTGCATTTTTGTAGGAGATTACTATTGAGTAGCTTCCAAGACAAAAGAGTTAGCTAAACTCTGACAAAGTAACAAAGAAAGAGAAATTTTTTTGACTGATGAGTATTGGCCATATGTTATTGAACTTGCCATAAAGATAAGGTGGGTACATCCCACCTGTACTCTAGGTACTCTATTATTTAGTTATATGGCTTGAACTTGTCACTAATAGCATCTTTTTATTATTTTAGATACTGAGATTTGTAATTCTAATAGGCTTCTAGTTGCTTATTAAGCAACCCCACTTGATCTTCAATGGCCTGACATTTCAACACGAAGGAACTCTCATATTTGACCCGATCAATTAGCCTTTTGACAAGGTCTAGTATTGGGCCTTCCAAGCTATGTAGTTTGAAAGCATTAAGTCAAGGATAGAGATGGAGATAACAAGGAAATAGGAAGAAAATTTTGGAAGAAAAAAAGAAAAAAGAAAACCTTTGTTGGAAGAACACGGCAAACTTTTACATTTCGATGGACCGTCAAATGATGCTTCATATTCTGAACGAAGAGTATCAAGAACCTTAACAACATTATCAATAGAGCCCCTGCCTGCTAAACTATCCTGGAAAGTGTGGGGTACATTTTTGGTGCATCCCCAAATAGTACTTGAGGTGCACTCTAGAATTACCCGTCCCATGGTACTTATTAACTATTGGATCTTTAGCTGAGCGAAATAGGAAAGATGGACCGTGTCATCTGTATTCTCTTCAATTTTGCAATTTTGATACATTCCTCTTCCTTCCATAATGCAATTTCTAAAGTCTAGTTTTATTATGGTTGGGGAGTAAAAGAGTCCTTAATCCGCATCGATTTGTGAATGAAAAGACAAATAATATTATGTACATTATCAAGTGAATAATATATGAGTCTATTTATAAGCTTTATATAATAACTATCTAAAGAAACAAATCTAGATCAATCGAGAAAAATATACAGAGTCACAAAATAATATACAAAGTCTCGGTATATCTTATACATACATACATATATATATATATATATATATGTATGTGTGTGTGTGTGTGTGTGTGTAAACCCATGATGGATATCACACTCGACATCTTGCTAGGGGTGAGCATGATCCCCAGGTTCAGATTCCAAGATATACAGGATATATTCTAAGTTCCAAAAATTGGGAACTTGTTTCAATGGATAGGTTTCAGATTCTAGGTAGGTGGAATCTAGAATCTAAAATAAGTTTTTGTATTTTTCTTGGTTTGTGTCTTTGTACCATCCTATGGTAATCCATGACATCCAATAATGAGTGTCTAATTGGGAACTATTAGTTTGAGTTTGAGTTTTATGATTGAGATTTTTATTTTGCTAATGTTTTATATTTTTCGTATCTAAATATAAGATGTGAATAGTTGATTGTAGCAGTAAGTGGTAATAATAAATTTTATGTTTAATTGCAATCATTCAATTAATAATACATGTGGAATCTGGATAGACTCTAGAACCTATGAAAAGATAGATTTCGGATTCTAGGTTTTAGGGTATGCAAGGTAGCTTTTAAGTTTCAAAAAATAAGGAATCTATTTAGAATAAAAGGATGTTCCAATCACATGAACATAATATAAAATTAATAAATATAGCATACCCGAAACAAATGTGGTCATTATTAATTCAACGAGTGAGAAGATGTCTTCTCGTAAGTATCAATCTTTACCACTCTCCTCTATAATCCTTACAATGAGTGTGTATTTTTCTCTCTTTAATTTTGTGGAAAAAGTGGAAGCCTAGTAATGGAATGCATTTATTCTCTACCGAAAGGAGATCTTATATAGAGGGAGTGATAGAACCAACCCTAAACCTATCAAATCTTAACCTTCCATCAAGGTTTAAAATATGGATTCTATTTGCCTAAATGAATGTCACAAATATATTGCCCATGACATATTTTACTAAATTGGGCATAAATCAAACAATAGATAATAGATCTAATAAGCCACATTAATGGGTTGGACCTCGTCAAGTCCAACATTCTCCCACTTGGCTAAAGGTTCTATTATCGATCTAATTCATGAGGCTTAACACAACATAATCAAGCATATATAATATCCCTTAAGTAAGGTCATGTTTGAAATTTATGTAGAAATGAATTGAAGTCAATATCTATGTTCCAATGCCCCAATACCGTTCTCCAGTTACTATCCTAGCACAAATATTAAACACAACATCTAATGGGTTAATAGTCATGAACCATAACGTTTCATAATATAAGAATGTTCATGAAGTCCATACATAATCTTTTGTTTCAAAAAAACCTCAAAGGCGCACATATTATAAGAAGCAATAAACAATAGATCCAAATCCATTAGAGAAGGTGATCACAAAATAGACTTCATACATCCAAAACCATGGTCTAAACTAAAAGCTATTAACCAAACCCATGCAAGTAATATGTTCTCAAAAGAGATTGGGTGGTAAGCCTTTTATCATGGGATCCGCTAACATGGCTTTGTACTAATATACTGAATAGACACAATTTGGTTTTTGTCTCTTTTTCTCACAACTAGGTACTTAATGTCTATGTGTTTGGATGCACTATTTGACTTGTTGTTCTTCGAGAAGAAAACAATAGCCCGATTGTCTTAGTGAATCTTTAGTAGTCTCGAAATAGTATCAACTACTTTTAGCCTATAATGAATTTCCTCAACCATAAACCATGAGAACGTGCCTCATAACATGCTACAAACTTAGCCTTCATAGTGAAAGATGCAGTTAAAAACTACTATGCACTCTTCCATGAGATTGGTCCTCTAGCAAACATAAATATGTAACCTGATGTGGAATTCTTGGTGTCAATGCACCTAGCATAATTAGAATTAGAATAACCAATAACTTCAAGGTTATCTATTCTCTTGTAGGTAAGCATGAAATCTTTTGTATCATGTAAGTAACACATCCCTTTGTTAGCTACTTTCTAATGACCCATTCCTAGGTTTATTTGGTAACCGCCAAACATTCCAACAACATACGCTATGTTTGAGCAAGTACATACTTGAGTGTACATAAGACTCTACAGCAAATGCATAGGAAATATGCTCCATGTGTCCAAGCTCCAATTGATTTCTAGGACATTTTAGTAAGCTGAATTTGTCACCCTTAACAACAGGTGCAACATTGAGTAATGCATGTTGAATTTCTTGAGAATCTTTTCAATATAGGCTCTTTGAGATAATCCTAGGATCCATCAAGATTTATATCTATGAATCTCAATGCCTATTACATAAGAGGCTTCACCAAGGTCTTTTATATGAAGAGAACTCTTAGTTTCATACAACATGTCCTTATCACTACTAGCAAATAGTGTATCATCTACATACAATGCTAGAATGATGAATTGACTCCCATTGATCTTAAGATATATACACTGATCCACTGCATTTTCTTTAAAGCCAAAATTACTAATCACATCATGAAACTTAAGATACCATTGTCTTGAGGCTTGTTCCAACCATAGATGGACTTTTTCAATTTGCATTTCATGTGTTCCTTGTCCTCAACCACAAAACCTTATGGTTGTGCCATATAGACATCTTCTTGCAGGTCTCCATTAAGAAAAAGCTGTTTTCACATCCGTTCGATGTAGCTCTAAATCATAATGAACTATAAAGCCATGACTATTTTGAAAGAGTCCTTCTTTGATAGAGTGGAAAAAGTATCATTATAACAAATTCCTTCTCTTCGAGTGAAACTTTTTGCGATCAATCTGGCATTATACCTTTCAACATTACCTTTAAGGTCTAGCATAGTTTTGTAGACCCATTTATAACCTACAGCTTTGGCTCCTTTAGGCATGTTTATTAGGTCCCAAACATCATTAGTTTTCATTGAGTTGAATGGTCACTTGTAATGGCCTCATCATAAGAGATAAGATATGTTCCTATGCCAACATCATGGTCTGACTCATCTAGATACACTATGTAATCATCAGATATAGCTTATTTCCTTTCTCGTCCTGACCTCCTAGAAGGTTCATCAATGGGAGGGAGAATAAGCTCCATAATTTGAGGTTTTTTGTCAGGCACCTCCTCTGATGGACCATAACCTTCTAGTGAAGATAATAGTATGCTAGATCCTTGAATAATATGAACCAAAATATGATCCCGAGTAGAAGCTTGATCTCGGGTTTCCTCAAGGTCTAATATTCTAGTGGTACTATAATCAACTTTTTCCAAGAACACCGCATTTCTAGCCTAAAAAATTTAGTGGTATGCAAAGGGCATTACAATCTAATACCCTTTGATCTTTAGGGTAACCAACAAAATAACAACTTATGGTCATTGGGTCAAGTTTCTTTATTTGTGGGATATATATATTTTCCTCAACCAATAACCCCATACACGAAAATATCCCAAACTCGGTTTCATTTGTGTCCATAGTTCATAAGGTTTTTTAACTAAAGACCCAATTAAGGATATGCATGGCTGTTTTGAGAGCTTCAACCCAAAGACATTCTAGAAGAGTGCTATGGCATATCATACTTTGTACCATATCCATTAGACTACCATTTTGTCGCTTAGCAACACCATTTTGCTAGGGAGTACCCGCATTGTATACTAAGCAATTATTCCACATCTCTTCAAAAATAAAGCAAAAACACCAGGATTATGACTTGTGTTAGAGAGCCTTTCATAATTTTCTCCTCCATGGGCAGACCTTACACTTTAGTTTTTAGATCAAGTTGATTTTCAACTTCGACTTTGTAGATCTTAAACATATTTAGTGCTTCAGATTTATCATGGATGAGATAGAAATAACTATAACATGAGTAGTCATTGATAAAAGTGATAAAATACTTATGACCACTAATATTGGAAGTAGGGAAAGGTCTACAAATATCAGTGTGGATGATTTGTAAAAGTCCCCATCCTTGTGGCACCATGTTTATTGCCCTTTGGGAATTTTCCTTTAATACATTTAATTTAGGTGTCAAAGTCAAAGAAATCTAGAGAATGTAGAATTCCATCCTTTATGACCCAAACGCTCATGCCATAATTTTGAGAAATTTTCATTCTTTGATTTCCGTTTCTTATCAATTGTAGCAACTTCATCATTCCAATTCATTGAAACTAATGATTCGGTAAATGAAGAATCTAAACACAGTTTGTAGAGGTTTCCCTCTAACAAATCATAACTAACAGTCTCATCATAATGAGAAATGGAACAACTTTTACTCTCAAACCTAAACGAATAACCATAAGCATCAAGTTTTGACACAGAAATTAAGTTTCTAGTAATACTAAGAATATAAATGGTATCAACTAAATCCAAATTGAAACTACCTCCAACACCAAACGGAGAGTACCAATAGTTTCAATCGGAACCTTTTCTCCATTTCCCACGATAATGTTATGGTCCCCTTTATTTATATTCTTCCTTGAAAGGAATCCCCTCAATTAATTAGTTATGTATAGAGTCACACCAGTATCAATCCACCATCTATTTAAAGAAGCATCAACAATATAGGACTCACAACAAACATGACTTAATAAAGTATTACTTGTCTTCTCCAACCACTGTTGGAATTTTAAGGATTCTTTCCTCACATGCCCCTTTGGCTCTACAAAAATGACATGTAGGACCACCCGATCCTTTCGAGCCAGAAGGACCTGCCTTGTCAATCATAAGGTTAGGAGCACCCTTGTTTCCATAATTGCGACCATTGCCACACATTTTTTTTTCCTTTTCCTTTATTTGAAACAGAGATAATTACATGAACACTGTCAAATCGTTTGGATTTTAGCCTCTCTTCTTCTTGGATAGACATAGAAACTAGCTTACTCACTCCCTATTTCTCTTTTTGTGTTAGTTAATCTTAAAAAGGACCAAATTGTGTAGGAAGAGATGTCATGATGAAGTGAACAAGGAAACCTTCAGAGATTTCCATATTGAAGGATTTAAATTGAGTAGCCACATCATTCATCCACATAAAATGGTCATGAACACCATTGGTTCCATTATCTTTTAGGGTAATCATTTTGGAAATAAGAGCAGTAGCCTATGCCTTAGAAGTACCCTCATACTGCTCCTCAATGTGAACTACTCCTTAGCATTGGAAGAGTCAAGAATGGCTCCCAGAATAGCGGTCGTTTTGAAATTTTTCATAATCATTAGAGATATACTGTTGGATCACTCCTACTTTTCATGATTAGCTTTATGCTCATTTGAGCTTTCAACTCTGAGTTCAACGGGAGCGTCAACCCGTAAGGCATGGTCCAGATTGTGACCCTAAGAATGAGAATTACTTTCTCTTTCCACTTCTTCAAATTTGTGCCACTCAGTTGTTCAATAGAGGAAAGATAACTTGTAGCAATAGGATTGTATGCTAGATCAGAAAAATTTAATTCATGCACATTAGTACCTTTAGGAAATCCACAAAAATAAATAAAATAATTTGATTCATCATCACAATAAACTGAAAAATAAACAATTCATTTATATAGAAAGGTAAAATACACAAAAGCTTACCAAAAGAAATTCAAGAATTATCTATAGCCTTCCGTTGGGCCGACTATAAACACTTTAAATGGATTCTTTCATAATTTACTAGCAAATTTCATGAGGCAATAATAAATCAAATTAAATCACCGTTGGGTAGAATTGATTTGACTTGCATGTTAGCAATTTATTTGCTTATCAGATTATCATTATACTCAAAATTAAATATCTTAACTTTCCGTTGGGCTAGTTACGAATTCAATCATGAGTATAAAGTAAGACAGTTTTTATTATTATCTAAATCTTTTTAAAACAATAATTTTTCGTTTGGTTGATTACTACTCAAATAGTTTAGAATGGCAATAAAGAATAAAAATATATATTTTTGCGACATCATAGTCATACTTGACAATATTTACATAACCCAATCACCATTAACAATATTCGTTTTCCAAATACACGTGTGCCAAATAAAGGAGAAGGGAACAACACAAAATTAGGTTATTCAATGGTCAAATCACAGAACGATAGCTAAAATACATGACAATATTTGCCGATTTTTGACATTTTGTTAATAAAAACTCAAAAAATCCTAATCAAATACATTATTTGCATAAAGTATTACAAAAAATCAATTATCGTTATATATTTATTCCATCATCAACGAAATCCTATGAATCAATCATTAATGGGTGAAAGATCAAATAAACATTATAACCATGTTCATGTGTTGAATAAACCAACGCTCTGATACCACACATTAAAATAAAAGGATTTTTCAATCATATAAACATGATATAAAATTAATAGATATAGCATACCCGAATCAAATGTAGCCATTATTAATCCAACGAGCGAGAGATGTCTTCCCATAGGTATGAATCTTCAACACTCTCCTCTATAGTCCTTGAAATGGGTGTGTATTTTTCTCTCTTCAATTTTGTGGAAATAGCAAAAGTGTGATAATGGAATGCATTCATTCTCTACCGAAAAGAGATCTTATATAGAGAGAGTGGTGGGACCAACCCTAGAGCTGCCGGAACCTCAACATTCCATCAAAATGTAAGATATGAATTCTACATACCAAATTGGATGTCAAATATTTATTGCTCATGATATATTTTACTAAATTGGGCGTATATGAAATATTAGATGATAGACCTAATAAGCCACATTAATGGATTGGACCTCGTCAAGTCCAACAATTTGTTCTAACATAAAGGTTTTAAATTCTAGGTGGAATCTGTACAAAACCTAAAACTGCTCACCCTTAATAAAATCCACAAGTGGGCAAGTGTGGGTGTACAAGCAGATACACACTAGACGTCTCCTGGTATGGTCTTACGTAGACTCGCTAGTCCCATTCTGAATAGACTTCCGCAATTAGACTTTTTCTCTCTCAACTTTGGCCTTGCTTCCACCATGTATTGTCATCCCGTTTACAATCCTTTGTCGGCAACCACCAATCCACTCGTTACTGTCCTTGACGTAGCTCCGCCGGTCCTTTGAAGGGAAGATAGTGTTGCCGTTTGCTTACTGTTTTGTTTTTAGGAGGAGAGAGCGTTGGAGAGAAGACGTACGTTGAATCCCCCATAACTATCAGCCCATCACCAATTAAAACCGACCGCCGCGATCGCCCTTCTGTCTCTCCATAAATCGATCTCATCAGTGGTCCATAAAGTGAGAATGAAATTGTAAGCTGGAATTGAAACTGAAAGTAAGTAATACTACAAATTATTAAAGATATAGCGACACTCAAAGTACAATGTTGAAAGAACCACGAAAACTAACATCGAACGAAATTGAAAATTAAACGTTCAAACGAAAATTTAATCTGGCTGAGGTATGCATAGGCGAGCTTGTCTTCTTCTTCCATTGTTTGTTGTAGATATCGCCCTCCGAGGCTCAGCGACAGCTTCTCCTTCGTTCTTCGATCTTCTCCACATTTTCTGTGATTGCTTCCTCAACCCATCTCGTTTTTAACAACTAATAACTTCCTTGAGTATCACATTGTAGCTAGTTCTCGATCTTTCAGATATCTAATCATAGTCGCTCCACCCATTCAATTGTAAAGTTCAAATTACTAACCATTCTCGCTCTTAAGTTCATTTTCAGGTGAACTGCTTGAGTCAAGGCCTCGAAGCATTGTCAGGTCACTTGATAAGCTTAAGTTGTCAGGCCAAACTCAAGAGACCACTCTGGAAATTGGATCGCTGGATTTGTTAGACATATACGAAGAACCAAAGCCTTCACGACTGAAGTATCAGGGCCTTAATAGATAATTTAAAATTAGCCACGGTAAGCATGTGGCTAAACTGCACGTTAAACCTGATCTACATCGACCATTCCAGTTCTTAGAGCCACAAACTGATGGCAATATGCTAATTAAACCCTTGTGGATGATTGCAGGAGGCTGCTAGGATGCTGCAGCAGCTCCAAATCTATGCCTTTTATCAATCAGCTTAACAAACATGAATCACTGCATGTAGAAGACCGTGCATCGATGCCTCTGCTAATGATCTGCCCGACTGGCAAAATCCCATCTTTCCAATGGCTGTTCTCAGAAAATGATTATATTGGGACGCTGAGAAGGTTAACACGTCTCATGTTCCGTTATTAAATAGCTTAATTATTTGAACTCAACCATGCCTTAATGTTCATTTATAAGAAAGTGAGATTAATTGCAGAGCAGCTCAGATGGTGATGTCCTTTATATCTACAATACCATACAACGATATTTTCATTGTAAATGGCTTTAGAAATCAGATACAAAAGTGACAGTTCTAGCCAGGTGTGTTGTCTAGGTTCTCAGATCAGCCATTGTATAACTTCCTGGACCAGCGAACAGGTGCTGCCAGTGGTTAGCCGTCCAGATCAAGAAGAGAAAAGGCGGACTGATGAAATCTCCTTGGGAGACGCTCCAATCACTTATAGGATCTTGAGGAATTCAATGTTTGATTTCATCAGAAAGTATTGTTATAATCCTGGGGAGATGTGAATTATATCCAGGTGTGTTACGTTTCATCTCCAATCTTTGAAGTTCCATTTTAAGGTATATATATTTCGTGCTTTTGGAAACATATCGAGGAAAGACGTGTTCCAAAATGGATTACCTTGCAAATTTGTAGTTTCTGCTGATTTAGCAAATTGTTTTTTTTATCTCCCGCATTATTCCATTTGAGGTTGTGCGCCTATAATGCATGCACGTTCCGCGGGTATCCACATGTATCAGCACCCGGGACATCCACAGTTGGATCATCATGTACTCTGATACGCACTTCTTACGCTCCGTTTACATGACATGTTATTTACGCAATCCTTCAACAATTTTCCCTCCATCCAAAAAAGTATAATTATCAACAAATAAAATCTTAGGGCTACATGTGATCGTCTGTATTTCTAAGTAGAATAGGACTGGCTATGATATAATATGAAACCTAGAATGAATAAAATTACTAGGACCGGATATAATAGGATATAAAATCTAGGGATGACAAATTAACTATTTTTGGTTGAGAAAAATAAAATTCCTATAATAAATATTAGAAATCATTCTCACCTTCCTTATGAGATAATTTTGTTTGACCTATATCCTAACCCGTATTGAGCAGGCATCAAACGTAGGATAGAACAAATTTTATCATGTATTCTGAATTTTATTCTGATCGCCAAATATAACCTAAGTCTTTTCGATTTTTTCGAATCCAACAAGTGGGCCCATTGATCAAGCCAACTTCGAAATAACACCCGACAGTGGTAGGTTTATCAATGCTTATTTTAATCTTATTTTGAAAGTGGAAGATTTATCTTCCTCCTTTTGGATGATTATCAAGAAAAAACGTATCCTTAAACAAATTTTCCTTCATCCAAAATAGGATAATTATCAACGCATAAAACATTTACTCTTCTCCATTCTTTCGAATCCCACAAGTGAGCGGTCAAATTATTTGTTTGATGAAGATGGAAAAGATGTTCTCTTTACATTTAAATGAAAATTAACCCATAAATGAAGGTTGAAACCAAATCATTACAGTAGCAAATGAAGATTTTCCCAGAGTCGTGCATCTATATAAACAACAAATCAAGATTCCTGCCATTTGTCAAACCTCAACCGACCTTAGTCTCTAACCGAATCATTGCTCTCTGTCGATGACTAGCACAATTTGCCATCGTAGTACACAACGAGAGTTACAATGCAGATCAGGGGTCCGTTTGTTTCTAGGAAAGTGTTATCACGAAATTAATTTTCCGAACTTTCACTTATTTGATTTGTCAAAAATGATAAGCCTCGCTAGCCTCACCACGGCAAGCTCAAGCTTGCCAAGATTTGGTGAGCTTAACCTCAGTCGAGACTAGTGAGGCTCAACCTCGCCAAATCCTAACGAGGCACTAGCTTGCCCGAGGCCAACTAGGTTGACCCCTACTAGGCCTCATCGATGGAGCCAATGGCTTGTCACGGCTATCATCGAGGCCCAACAACCAACTGAGGAGGAAGAAGGAAAGAGAAAAAAAAAAAGATAATTAAAAATATGATTTGTTTTTTCTTGTATGAGATAAAATTGTGAAATTGAAATCATTTTTTAAATTAGATCCAAACACCAGAAAACATTTTCGATCACATATTACTAAACAAAGTAAAATTAACCATTTTTCTGCAAAAGGATTTCTCGAAAAAGATTTTCTTTTATCATAAAGTTTTCCTCTAAACAAACACACCCTAATAATCTTTCTCGATTTTTTATTTGAAAGCCCAATTCATTAGCCATCTAATAATATCTCCGAAAGTTTATTCTTCTAGTTTCCAAGTAAATGCACCCACTCTACAATCGGAAATTAATAGATTTGGCAGCATTATTATCCATCTTTTAACTCTATTTACTACTTTCACTGGACAAGAGTGCTTGTAATGATTTTTTTTTTTTTTAAAGAAGAACCAAACGAAAGCTTAATCCATTTCTTAGGCTACATTTGGTGATCGGGATAGAATTTAGGATAGGATAAAATTTATCTATCTTGCATTTGGTACCTATTCAAGATAGGATAAAGTTGGATATAAAAAAGATGTAAGCCGGATAAAATTATCTCACATGGGAAATGGGATAAACGTGGATAAGATTTTTAATATCCATAATAGAAAAGTTTTTCTCAAATAAAAAATTCTTAAATTAACTAATTATTTTTTATATTTCAATATAAATAATTTTTTAATCCTAATAGAAGAAATTCAAAATAACAAAAAAAGTAATTTTTTTAATTTAATCTTATTTTTATTTATATATTCGAATTTAATTCTATCTTATAATAAATAAATTCAATGTATAAATATATATTTATATTTAATACGTATTTTAGGTATTTTATTATTTTAGGTATATTAGTACAATTTTCTATTAATAAAATTTTATTAGAGAATAATGAAAGGTGAAGAAAGAAATAAAAAATTAATTAAAAAAGAGGAAATAGAATAAAAATAAAAATAAAAACCATCTCCATGTATAAAATTTATGATTAATTTATATTGATATAATGTTTTAACCAAATAATATATATGATGCGATGTGAATATATAATTTTATTACTGCAATCGCCAAACAATGGATAAAATATAGCAACATCCTCTTAATTTCATATTATATCATGATTAAAAATCCAAACAACCAAACATAGTTTTAATATATTGCTATCTTGTCCACCTACTCTCAGCATAAATCAGGAAAAAAAATCAATTGCGATGCCGAGCTTCTCCAATACGGACGTGGTAATGGAATAGTTGAGTCGATCCAATCCATTGATTGCAGAAGACAGATAAGGTTTTGTCTTTCTCATTTATTGATGATCAGGCTCCTCTAAATTGAGCAAGTAAATAAAGAAGTTGCCCCAAAAAAAAAAAAAAAAAAAAAAAAAAATCAGCCTATGAGCCTGTAATGAACACAATCCTGGTGACATGCGTCTCTTTAAATACTAAAAATCATATCACCCCAACACCAAAATCCAGCAAGAAGCATCCTACAAGTGAAAGCAAATCAACATGAATGCCAAGAGCTGTACTGCATTGGTGGTGGTGATGTTGGTGGCGACGATGGCATTGCAGGCGTCCGTCGCGAGGGCGAATGCCTGGTGTGAAGCTAAATGTTGGACGTTTTGCGCGCCCAACCCAACTGATTGCCTCGACGATTGCTTGAGGAAATGCGGCAGTAAGGTTGAGACGGCCCAGGGCCAATGCAATCTCGGTTGTTTGATTTCCAAATGTCGCAACCCACATCTTGGTATGATCGGAAACCTTCACCTTTGGATTTTTCTGGTTTCTTTAGGGTTTATAATCGCGATGACGATCACAAATTGACTCTCTACAATTGATCTGTTCCCATGACAAATCAGACATGCTCCCATATAATCTGTAGAGGCTGCTCACAGAAAAGAGTTTTTTGGGCTAATAGCAATTTTACGTAATAAAAGTCTGGTATTTTAATTAAAACGATCTAGTTTTTTTCATCATCCTTACTTTTGAAATCCATTAGTCACAGATGATTTGATGTTTCTAGAAAACGAATGGAGAGGAAATCAATCATCAAGGAAATTTCTTCCGTGTTGGCTAGACCTACAGTTATGTCCCTTAAATTCAATGAAGAAACTCCACTTCTACATAGGTTCTGGGGCCTCAAATTGAATAGTTTCTTCATAATTATCAATTGGATTTCGAAATTTAAGTATTGATTAGTTTTTCTTTACTTCTTCCCCTTTAAATTAGCCCTTCACTCGTTTTTATTGTAACGAGAGAAAGAAGAAGAAGGTAAAAAATTAAAATTTTTTAATAAACGGTGCGAATTGATGTGATCAACTTCAAAAAAAAGTTTTTTCCAATTGCAATAAGTTTATGTCATCAATTGAATAGCATAATTATCCTTCAAAATTTAAGTGAATATCGACCATTTTTAGGTGATATTTGATTAAAAAAGTTTCAAGTTTAATAAGTAAAAAAGTTGACTATTAAATGACGGGAGGTCACTTCAATTAAATTTAGACGCACTAGCCATCACCTACAGTCAGAAATCTGTTCTATTCACTTGCGATTTACCTAATAAAAAAATCATTTTAATCATCTGCTTCTGCTCTATTTTAATCTTTGGAAATATAAAAATGGATTTTTTTTGTACTTTCTTGTGTCACAGATGCCAAGGAAGCCTGTGCTAATTCGTGCGCGGAAGGTTGCAAGCAGTCCTATGCTAACAAAAAGTTTTGAGATGTCCCAAAGAATCACATCCATTAGAGGAGCGAAATAAAGGAAATGTGTAAATTGTGGGACAAAAAACTTAAAATCAAGCTGCTCGCGTACTTTTCTGAGTTTTTATATAAAGCTCATTGTACTGAGTTGGGTGATAAATAACATGTTCAAGTATTTGCATATGTGCATATTTTTTCTCAAGGACTTTACTTAAAGCTATGCCACTATTTTATTTTTGTTCAAAAGAAATTTCCATTCATTATGAAAATGATTCATAGGAAATCTCAAAAGTATCATAACAATGCAAGCCGGTGAGCTCCAAAACAAATCAAAAACCAAAAAGCAATGTATATCATTAAAGGATGGTTGGTAAAGATAATCACACCCTGTCCTTGAATAACATATCTATAACAACATCCAAGCAAAAGGAGTAAGCCGATAACTAAATCACACATCGTCATCAGTGATGAGCACATACTAGACTCTCCATCTATTATTATGACTTTGCCTTTCGATAGTATGTGTCTTGGTTCAAGTTCGGGATCCCCAACGAATCAGGACCTCCAAATAGGGGGATGTTCACATTTAAAACATCTTTCTGTATTATAAATTTCACAACATTCCGCAGAAAAAAGAGGGTGGACGTGTGTTTAGCTTTATGATAAGAGGAAAAAGAGGCTAACGATAAAATGTGATGTTAGATGGGAAGAGAGATTGGTCTAATTTTTGTGATTTTGGGTTCAAGCCTCATTGGAAGCATTCCAAGAGTAAAGGCTTGACACCAGCCCAACGTGGGGGAGTACGCCCCAAAGTTGCCGGGAAAGAGGATTCGTCGAGGTGTGCGAGAGCTAAATCGAGCACTACTTGACCGCTATGAAAAAAATAGATCAAAGGTTAATTAAAATTGTCTCGTTAACAAGTGCACCAAGGTACTAGCTAAGACTATTAAATTTGTAAGAACTGAAAGTCAATACATTTGCAAGAGTGCCTTGATTATCCAATTAGTGGAAATAAATCCAAAGGATTTATCCTTGGGGTTAAGTTGTTGAAGTACCCAAAAAAAAAAAAAAAAAAAAAAAGGTAAGCAGAATCGGCCTTATACTGGGCAAGCGTGCCTTGATTTAGAAATGAAAGATTCTACCTACCTTAATTGGGAAAAGTACCAAAACAGTCCTAAACATTTTGTATTAGTATCAATTTAGTCATAAACTTTTTAATATGACAAATTTAGTCATAAACCTTTTCAAATTGGTATCGATTCATTCCAGTTAATTTAAGCTAGAAATTGTTGATGTGGCCACCGTTGATCTTATGTGGCACCACGTGGACAAATTTTATAATTTTTTCAGATTTTTAAATTTTTTTTTTTTTTCTCTTTTTTTTTTTTTTTTTCTTTTTCTTTTCTCCTTAGCCCTTGGCTGGCAAGGTCACTGGCTGGCCAACCATCGCCGGCCACAGGCTAGTCGGGGCGAGGGGCCCCGCGCCCTCGCCGGCCACAAGTGAGGGCGTCGGCCCCGCCGCGAGGGCCGAAACCCTTGCCCGTTGGCCGACGAGGCACGGCGGTCCTCGCTTGGATTTGGGCGAGGCCACCGCACCATCGTTGGCCATAGGGAGGGCACGGCAGGCCTTGCTCATGGCGGGCGAGGGCGCAGCGGCCCTCATCTAGATTTGGGGGAGGGCCGCCACACCCTCGTCGGCCACAAGCAAGGGATGTCGCCCTCGCCACGAGCGAGGGCCGCCGTACCCTCCCCTATGGCCGACAAGGGTGCGGTAGCCCTCGCCCAGATCCAAGTGAGGGCCATCGCACCCTCGCCCCCACGAGCGAGGGCTGTCGCACCCTCACCTATGGTCGAAAGGATGTGGTGGCCCTCGCCTAGATCCAAGCGAGGGCCGCAAGCGCCCTCGCCGGTCAACGGGCGAGGGTTTCGGCCCTTGCTTGGATCTAGGCGGGGTCGATGCCCTCGCTTATGGCCGGCAAGGGCGTGGAGCCCCTTGCCTCGACCAACCTATGGCCAACGATGGTCGGTGGCCGGCAACCTCGCCGGCCAAGGGCTAAGGAGAAAAGAAAAGAAAAAGAAAAAAAAAAAAAAAATTTAAAAAATCTCAGATATATATATTATAAAAATTTGTCCATGTGGCACCACATAAGACCGCCGGCGGCCACATCAGCAATTTCCAGCTTAAATTAACCGAATGGACTGAATTAGTACCAATATGAAAAGATATATGACTAAATTTGTCTAATTGAAAAGTTTAGAATTGAATTGTATAAATATAAAAGGTTTATGACTATTTTGGTACTTTTCCCCTATTCCGATGTGGAGAAGCACACCTTTATAGTTGCTGGGAAGGAGGACTAGATGAGGTGCACGAGAGCTAAACAGGGCACAACCTAACCGCTATAGAAAAAATGGATAAGAGATTAATTAAAATAATCTTGTTAACGAGTGCCTCAAGATACTAATTAAGACTATTAA
Source organism: Eucalyptus grandis (assembly GCF_016545825.1). NCBI lineage: Eukaryota > Viridiplantae > Streptophyta > Magnoliopsida > Myrtales > Myrtaceae > Eucalyptus > Eucalyptus grandis. Next base: position 7,226,010 of record NC_052615.1, read on the forward strand.
ATTAGTAAACAAAATGCAAATCAATACTTTTTGAAAGTTGAAAAGGAATATATTTCTAGAAAGTAACGTTCAAATAGAAATATGTATGTTTTTAAAACACCACCAGTCACCATTGACACTCGCTCTGGAGCACTTTTTAACATGTTCTCTTTTTAATTTTTAACGGGTTCATTTAAACTAGATGCCGGGTCATTTATTGACACTTTTGTCCAAGCATGTGACGGCTTTTTAATGGACAGTCATGGGGCTTTCGGCGGCAAAAAATGTAACAATTATTTAACTAAGGAACGTTTATATACCTTTATATGATAGTATAAATGTTATTTCTTTTGTCGTTTTACAATAGGTATTGTCTTTCGTATCAACTTTTTGTCGTAGAAAAGTTCTCTATTAATTTCTTCATGTCGTTTGCCGTTATATTATGCAGTTTCATATTGTCCATTCAGTGTAGGGATTGGTGTACTTTTGTCTAGAGAGAATTTACCAGTTTTTTGTTTTATAAATTCATGTATTCAGCCACATATTCAAAACGGATTCCAAAGGAAAGCAGTTTCAAGAATTGTCTTAGCCATTGTAAAGTCAAATGAGCAAGACATTACTAGAGATGGTTGGTAAGAGAATAGTCTCTGGTGCTTGTATGATTAAAAAGCTTCTACCTGATGCCCTTAGTATGGCTTATTGGCATTCAATAACAAAGATAAAAAAATCTCGATCTATATGACCGCTTTTACATTCTTTGCTATGGCAATCACAAATGACAGGAGAGCATCCCAGTTGACGTTGCTCTTAGATTCTTTCACTTTGCGATCTATTCCTTCCACATCGTTCCCAAACGTATGCTCCAGTTCTGCTCTAAATAGCAACTGGTTTTTCCTGAAGTATCCGTCTCCTCAAGATGTTTTAGTCTCTTTTTGAAACTCAGTGAACACATCCTTACCTTCAACCAACATACATTCAAGTCTTCACGTTTTCTCTACGAAAATTCTTCTTAACTTCGTACTATTAGTTTTCGCTTTCATAGATACTTGAGCGTGCAATTTCCTTACGCATACACAATGGACAAATTTTTCAGTGGGATGCGACGTGGATCATGATGCCAAGGGAGTAGAGAAATAGACCGCCTGATATGATTGCTTGCTAATATTTACTGCTAGTACTTGTATGCTTTACAAAGATTTGGAAAAAAAAATAAAAAAAGAAGAATTATGGGTACATAATAAGAAGAGATGAGATAGGGCGTGTTTGGTAACGTTTCTGTTTAAAAATTGTTCAAGGGAACAGAAATAGAAAAAACTATTTCTGTTCCGAGGAACAATTTTTGACCAAAAAGACGCGTTTGATAAACTTGTTTCGGGAATAAAAATGAATAGAAACACATTTGGTAAATTTATATTCTTTTTTTTTTTTGTTTCTTTTAATTTTTTAATATTTTTTTATTTTATTTTTCCTTTTTTTCCTTTCTTTTTTTTTTTTTCTTCTTTTGGCCGATCGCCAGCCTCCGGCGATCAGCCGACGGGGCCAGCAGCCTCGCGCCCAACCACGGCGAGGCTCGCCAGCCCAGCGAGGCCAAGCCTCGCCGTGGTTGGGCAAGGCTTGAGCCTCACCGGTGGTTCCGAGGCCGAGCCTCGCCGACCTGGGCGAGCTCGAGCTCGAGCCAAGGCGAGGCGAGCTCGCCAAGGACCGCGACGCTCCAAGGCATGGCCGACCCTTGACACGTCGGGCCCTAGCGAGGCTTGGCCATGGGGCCGGCGACCATGGCCAAAGAAAAAGAAGAAGAAAAGAAAAAAAAAAGAAGAAAAAAAAGAGAGAGAATTGTTCTTCAAGAAGTGTTTCTGTTAATTTTTTTTTTGTTTCAGAACAAAAAACAGTTTTTGAACAAAAACGCAAACAAATGTATTTCTGTTCTTTTTTTTTGTTCTCGGAAATAAAAAAAACAAAATTTTGTTCATAAACAAAAAAAAAGAAAAGAACATAGGGTCTAATTTTTACTACTGTCATCTCAGGATTGTTGACGATTTTTTAGCAAATATCTTTCTAGTACGTCCCGTAGGACCAAATGTCTATTCAGAGCAATTTTTTGAGAATTGTTTTCCTCAAAATGAACGTCCAATATGTAGAAGAGACTTGTTGAAAATATCTCTCGTTTCAACTAGTAAAGGAAACTCGATCCAAATAGTTTATTAGTTTAAGTGAGTTTCCCAGTTGAGTGATTCCCTAATTTGAGTGATTTCTAAATTTAAATAGGATCCTTTTTCTTCTTCATTTTTTGGATCCAAATCTTTTTTGTATAAGAGGTGTGTCTTTTCGTTAATGCATACATGAGGAATTTTGATGTTCAAGCTGATAAATCTTGGGAGATTTGTGATTTCATTTGTGAGATTGAAATATTATTTTGTGAGGAATTTTAAGTGTTTAACACCGTGCATTGTTAAATGTAATTGGAAATTTAAAAACACTAAGAGTATTCAAGTGACTGGAATGTGATTATAGTTTCTATTGTATCATTTGATTAGTGGAATTTTATTATGTTCATTTCTCCCCTTGAGGTAGGTTTCACCGACCGCATCACGTAAATTCAGTATCTAATTTATTTCATTATTTATATTATTTTTTATTGTTTGGTTGTTTGCTTGGGGACATCCTTATTAAATAGAAAATCTTCGAAAGCAGATGAGAAATGGCCAAGTCGACGGTGAAAAGATCATTGAAAATTTCTCAGGATTTGCATATCTTATGGTGCCAGATAGGACATATTTTATGGCCAGCTCCTCAACCGTTCACGATGGCGGGGGGGGTCTTATTAATTGTGTCCATCATCCATAATGTGACGTTCGGAAATCGAAGGCCAGAATTGAAACTAAAAGCGAGTAAAATGACAAATTATATTGATCTATTCAAAAGTACAATTTTGAAAATTTAAGATTACTTTGGATCCGTTGGTTTCACGAAAAATATCATATTTCCGAAAAATTATTTCCCAAAAATCTATTTTCCAAGAAAATGACTATATTTTTCAATGTTTAACTGAAATTTGAAATTTGAGTAGAAAATATTTTCCATTTTTCATTACCTAATTTGATTTTTTGGGAAAATTTACCAAAATTTTTAATTTTAATATTTTTAATTGACCAAAAAATTTAATTTTAAATTATATTTTTTAAAAATTATTTTTTGTAAGGATTTTTTAATTATTTTTATTTTTAAAAAATCCAATTTTATTATTTTTTTTTTTTTTCTTTTTTCCTTATTCTTTTCCTTCCTCCTTCTTCCTCCTCCATCTTCCACTACCGCATGCCTTGATGATGGTCAACTACCCAATGACCAACCAAGACGTGGATCACCAAATCTAGCGAGCGGCAAGCTCGTCGGCCAACAGACGCGGCTCACCCGATCCAAGCGAGCTCAAGGCTTGGTTGATCCAAGTGAGCTCGAGCTCCACTAAGGCCAGCAAGGGCGATCCAGCGAACTTGAGCCTCAACCTAACTGGATCTAGCCTTGGGTGAGGCTGGAGTTGGCCTATGGCTGGTTGCCAACTGTTGTCGTGGCCAACGACCAACCAAGGAATAAGAAATACATAAAGGAAGAAAAAGAAAAAAAATTGAAAACTCAAATTTTTTAAAATGAAAAAAAAAACATAAAAATGAAAGGAAAATGTGTTTGGCAAAAGAATGTGAGGCAGAAGAAGTTATGAAAGATGTTTTTCATTTTTCAGAAATAAAAAACATTTTCCCCACTCTTGAAAGTATTCTTTTCAATAGCAAAAAACATTTTCCCGTAAGTTATTTTCCATGAAACTAATGAAATGTTTATGTTGACTAAACTCATTATTGGGTTCCTCTCCACCCAAGATCGATTGAAGTTTTACCTGCCCGAGCACAATAGATCCAAGTCCGAGTAATTTCTTTGCCTATTATGCTTTACATCTTAATGCCAGAGAAACTAACAATTATTATGATTATTTTGGCTCAAACCGAAATTGTGTTGTTAATGCTCATTTATTTCGTGAAAAATGAATGATTTAAAAAATATTTTCCTAAAAATGATTATTTGCATTGGTTGAAATAATTAGCCAATAAATATGCCCATTATCGACAACAATTTATAATTAAATATTTTAATGAATGATGATTTGTTCCTTCATTTTTCAAAGTGATATAATTGATTATTGTGACATATGGATTTTACTTGATGGAATAGCGTGCCTCAAATACTTAATAGTCAATGCTGCACCACCAAGCTGGTCACTGAACCATGTCATTCACATCCTCACCGCACCACCGCAAAGGCTGGTCACTTCATCTCGTCCCCATCTTCACCAAGCCACCTCAGCCCACGCGACTGTGCCACCTCATCAACCGAGCGATCACGTCAGACCACGCCACATCACCATATCCAAACCACAGCCAGCTTCTTCTTTGGCCGCCAAAGAGGCCCTATGTGGCCTTCCTTTAAGCTGCCACCAATTATGATAAGGTGGCAGTTTACTATTAACTCAAACTAAAACAAAGCTACGTTTTACCTCTAGATGTCTCTCCTTTGGGACTGCCACTAATTGAAGAACTTTGGCTCATCTCAGCAAAGGCAGTGGAAGAACAGAGCATAAAGAAAAACCAGTGCTTTTCTCTTTATCTCACGGCCTCACTGCATTCATTCAGCATCTTCCTTCTTTCCTTTAACCCTACCTCTTCATCCTCGCCAAACCCTCATCAGATCATTTCATTTCCTTACCGATCGATGCTGCGACTCGCCGGCCACATGTCTTCACACCGCCAGTCGCTCGTTCTGCCCTGTCACCCTCACACCATCAACATCAGGCCATGCCTCAACTCGCCACACAGCAGCCGTGACCTTGGACATCCGAGACTCCTTTGAGCTGTGCCAACGCTTGTCTTGCACTTGAGGCAAATGAATTATTTCCCGTTCATGCTACATAGGTCAATTTCCATACGTCAAGATCTATTTCCTCGAATTGTAGTCACCTCAGTTGTTTTCGCGCTTGATCGTGTTCATCGACCATTTGGGAATCTATGTTTTGCAAGTAGTATTAATATTTTAGTACATTGAATATATTAATATGTTATGGGAATGCTGGATATTAAAGTGTGCATTGTTTTGAGCTTAATTGACACAAGTCATGGACGAACCCGAAGTTACAATGATTTCCGAGTCAATTTACTGTAGACCAAATTTTGTTAATTTTGTGCAGGTCTATGGTACAAATTTGATTGGACTTTGTTCACAAAGTTGTGCATTATGCCTTGTTCTATGACACTCTTAAATTTCAGATTTTTTGGAATTTGCATGTACAAAATATATTTCAAAAAGTATGCGGGTCAAAAATCATTTTTATAGGCCGTTTCGGATTCTTTGCTCGGTTTCCATTTTCTATAGGATTTACGATAAAAAATTTGGAGTAGTATCCTTCATAAAAGTTTTAGATCACATCTTAGTTTAAACCTGTTGTAATCTGGCTTTGTGCCCTATTTTGATCCGAATTACATAAAATTATTGGGACCCGTACAAGCTAAACCAGACTTTGAGGTCTTCACAAAAAAATGTTCCTTGGAATCTCATTCACATTGTGTTAAAGTTCCATAATTTTTCGAACTGATTTACTTGGCAATGCCCCTGATTTTTATCGACGAGTGAGTTGCCCTTTTTCTATAGATTTTGGATAAATTCTCGTTTCGTAACCCATTTTTTGAACTAGTATTGTCGACTAATGTTTGTATCACTTCTCTAATTTACCAAAGATAATTTATGGTGGATATTGAGCTACTCATGTGCATTTTACTCAATGGATGTCCTATTTAAATTGAATTATAGAATTGTTGCACCATGCGATAAGTGTGTGATTTGGGAATACCATGTCCTCCAGATGACGATGGCTCAGGTGGCAATAGGGATGCCAAGAGGGATAATTAGGTTCCTCTGAATGCCTAAGGGTCTAACATGGTTCCCCCAGATGTCCTCAAGATGCTGAATGGATGTAAGATGCCCGAAGAATAATGGGGTTCTCCAGAAGATAGTGGCAATCAATTCACAATAAAGGTAATCAAGTGTATTTCTAGATCTTATTCAAGTTTTATTTGGGTATTGTTTTTAAAGGAAACATTTTCTATTTGCTATCCTAATTTTGAGAAAGGTTCTTAGTCAAGTTAACATCATAATGATCATTTGTCCTTTATATTTAAACTTCCTCGTATGTGTTGTTATTGACTTGAGTGGTATAGATAGGTTTGTAGCTTGTTTACTGAGCTTTGTGCTCACTCGTGGTTTATCATTGTTTCTCAAATCATTTTGGGAAGACCAAGCCAATATTTTAGATGTATTGTGGGTGGGAGACAGATGACATAGCACATACGTAGTATCCAGGTGTAGATGATAAAATACTGGAGCTTTTCGGTATAGTACAGAATAGTGGTACCTTTTGCTTGTCCTTCAGTGTATTTTGACCTTGTCACCTAAAATATATATATAAGTAAGAAACGAAATGAGATTACTGGGTTTGCATTTCTGTGTATGTTCCTTTGAATTTTTATATGTCCCACTTCTTTAACTGTACACGTTTTTGCATGCTTAAAAAAGTAAAAAGACTTTAGTAAATGCATTAGCCGTGACATATTGGAGCGTCATAATTTTTTTAAAGAAAATATTTTTCCAAATCATTACCGCGAAACAATAAAAAAATGAATGATTGGGAAACCATTTTCCTAAAATTGATCTCAATGAAAAATGTTTTTATTATCAACAAATATTTTATGTCTAAATATTTTGGTGAATGATGAAGAACATTATTCCTTTCTATAAGCAATACAAGTGATCA